>NC_055987.1:52833920-53155523 GCF_018446385.1 Zingiber officinale | reverse complement strand
TGATTAGCAAAATTTTAATAAACCCAGTTTTCCGCACAGCATATAGATAGCAAAAATTGTAGCGACCGGCCTTACAGCCAGTACCCAGAAGGTGGGTCGTTACACTTAAGATACTGGCACTAAATGGTTTAGAATGAATTTGACGGCTTGGTAGAATTTTCAATGGCAAGTGAAGTGAAAAAGAGAAGAACAAGCTTTTCGTTGGAGAAAAGGGATCCTCCGCACGGCCCGTGGCAAGGTCGTGCAGATTCCCACGGCCTTGCACTGCCTCCTCTCGGCCAAGGCGACACGGTCGTGTGGAAGCACACCATCGTGCCCTTCCTTCTCTTGGCCATAGGTGACACGGTCGTGTGGAATCACATGATCGTGCCCTTTCTCCTCTCGACCAAAGGTGACACGGTCGTGCCCTTCCCCTTCTCGGCCAAAGGTGACATGGTCGTGTGATTCCGCACAGCCGTGCCCTTCTTCCTCTCGTTCGAGGTGACACGGCTATGTGGGATCACACGGCCGGGCACCTCCTCCTCTCGGTCAATGCTACACGGCTGTGTGATTCCACACAGTCGTGCCTCTCCTTCTCTCGGCCGAAGTTACACGACCGTGTGGGTTCACACGACCGTGCCCCTTCCATCCTCTATCAAGGGTCATGGTCATGCGACCCTCGCACGGTCGTGCTCTGTGACAGTTGGGAGTACAATACCTGTCAGGGCCATAGGCCCAGATCCACTAGAAGCTTCAGACTCCATTCGGCCCTACGAGCCTGCAAGTCATGTCCTACCAGTCGTAACAGGATAGAATAGATCTATGGACTAAGCATCATGTAACAGGTAAGAATGCCACAAAGTTAGATGTACGAGGAAAGAGTAACGTTTGTCCTATAGCTTAAGGGTATGAGTAAGGGCGGGCGTTACAATTCCATTCATTTGTACACTACTTATTATATTAATATATATTTAAAATTTTCAAACTATTCATGTGTTAAATAGTCAAAGAAAATGTAAATGACAATTCATCCCTCTAGCGATGATAATTCTAAATACATATAACATTTTCTTCAACATATACATTATTTTTATAATATGTATACAATTTAAATAAATAAAAATACATGTAGTATCAAATTTTATTTCACTAATCAAGATGGATAATATAATTTATTCTCCATCTTTACACTATGATTAACAATAACAATGACAAACTTGGTGTCCATTTCGAACATTACATTTCCCTCCTCTACATGAATTTGAACACCAAGTGTTGCACGCACTAGTATCACTAGCACCTCTACAACTTGTTTGTTGTCTATCACCCCATTTCTTGTATTCCGAACAACAATTGGTAGCATCAGAGCGATCTATAATTTTAACCAAAAAAAAAAATAGTCAACATTAGGATATATGAACAATATGTAACAAATAAATTCAATAAAATTTGCATGGAATATTTAAATGGTGTTTACTTACTTGCAAGGCATATAGTTGTAAACAAAAGAAATATACAAAGAATTGAAACTCGAGACATTATGTAGTACTAATTAACTTTTGAGTTTTTTTTATTTTGTATTTATTGTATAATTATAATAGTGGTGCAAGATGTGTAACACCCACGAACTTCTTAGGCTAAGTATGTGAAGATTTTCTCTTAAGAATAAAAGAAGATAAGATGAAAAATATATATATATATATATATATGTATATAAAAAGAATTGGTCAAGGATTGAACCTTGAACCTTCTTAAGCTAAGGATTATGGAATTACCACTAGACCATCATGAGTTATTGTTAAATAGAGAATGGATATTATAGATAAAGATAAAAACCATGATTAAGAGAAGGAAACAAGAAAACATCAAGTAGCTTCCTTCCTTCTTCTCTTGATTAAGAAGAAAACAAGAAAAAGACAAATTGTCTTCTTCTCCTTCTTTTTCATTTTTGTGGATGACAAGAGAGAAGGAGAGGAGAGGAAGTAGGGGGATGAATGAAGGCATTTCTTCATCATTAAGAGAATAAAAGATGAGTTAAGAAGAGGGGAAAGCAAAGCCTCTTTTTGCTTCTTACTTCCACCCAGCATAAAAGGGAAAATCAAGAAGGGACTTCATTTTTTCTTCCCTTCCCTCACCTTGCCGTGACATAAAGCTGTTGGGTTCGTCGGGCCACGAAAACCGCTTTTTCGCGTCGCGGAAACCCCGTGTCACCCAAAGCCATGGATCTCGTGCAAAGATTCGTAAACAAAATTTTTCGAAAAACCTATTTCTTGTACGAGTTTGTAAAACTTTAGATCTACACTAAAGTTAAGATCATTACCCTTGTAGCGAAGCCCTTCGCGTTCCCGCTTGTCCAAGATGTCTCCGGATCTCTAGTTGTCAAAGTAGACAACCTCTATATGTATCCACACGGACACAAGTTGAAGGAGATGACCAAAACACAAGGTGTGCTATCACCAATGGAGTGTTCGGCCAAGGAATGGGAGAAGGAGAAGAGAGAGCACCTAAGGGAGAAGAAGAGTGAATGAAATCAATGAGAGGAAATTCAAACAACCCCTTAGCCATCAAGTGGCCGGCCACTCTAGGAGGTGTAACCCCCACATTAATTCCAATTAATGTGGAGACCATTAAGAGTTGTAACCCCCATGAGGTGGCACTCTAGGATGATGTGGATCAACACTATTGGTCCACATCTTGCCACCTCACTAAATGACATGGCAACAAGTGTAACCTCCTCATTTAATGTGGGCCGGCCACATTAAATGCTATGGAGGCTTGTAACCTCCATGAGGTGGCACACATTGATGATGTGGAGCAATCCTATTGGTCCACATCTTGCCAACTCACTAGTGATGTGGCAAAAAGTCAAGTCAAACATAACTTTTTCTCTTCCTCTCAAATCAAGTCAAACTTGATCAAATCTCTCCCATGGTTGATCTAATCCAACCATATGATTCAAGCCAACTTAATATAATGAATCTAATTCATTAAATTAAGTTGATTTAATGAGTCATAATCTAAATTAGACTCATTGAATACATGAATCAACTTGAGTCTAACTTAATTAGCCCAATTTGGATTACTCTTAATCCAATATGATTATCAAATGAATCTAATCCTCTTGGTTCATCATATGAACCAAATCTCCATCTAATTGTCCTTAGTGTGTGACCCTATAGGTTCTTGTAACGTTGGCAATGCCCTAAACCCATTTAGGAGCATAAGTAATGAGCGGTATCTAGCAACACATCATTACTACCCAAGTTACAAGAATGTCAAGATCCGACATCACCTTGTGACTACCAATTATGACTCCTCACAAAATATGTGACACTGTTCTTCTATCCTAGACATCTAGATTGATCAATGTGAGGTATAGACCGTGTCATCCTCTAATCAATCTAAATCTTGAACTTCAAGTAGACTCACTCGATCAAATGAGCTCAACATCTAATGTTGACTCATTTGGGCATGGCCATGCACTTCGTGGTCTAACTCTATCAAGAATACCGATGTCGCTCCCGTCATATGGGAGGGATAGATCCCATCTACATCACTCACATCCCTCTACATAATTCGTTATATACCCAGTAATCGCCTTTATATTCCACCCAGTTACGGGTGACGTTTGACGAAACCAAAGTACATAACTCCTTATGTAGGGATCCATGGTGACTTCAGGTCAAAGGACTAATAGTCATACTAATAGCCACATGAGAAAGTATATGACACTCATATAACGATCCATGATACTTTCTCATGGCGGGTCATTCAGTATATATTCTCTAATGCATACCCATGTGTCAGCTTGATATCTCTATATCCATGACTTGTGAGATCAAGTCATCGAGCTGACCTACATGCTAGTCTTATTGTATTAACATTGTCCCTGAATGTTAATACTCGACTAGGAATGATTTAGAGTAGTGTTCCTTATATCATCTCACTATCGATTCAACCAATCGATTGATATAGGTAAGAACCTTTCTACTCTAGGACGTTACTATACTTATTTTATCTGGCACTAATTCAAATAAGCATAATAACCAAAAATCAAATGCCTTAATATATATACATGAATATGATATACATGAGTCCATACAATCATCAAATGATTGGCTCTAGGGCTCTAACTAACAATCTCCCACTAGCACTAGTGTCAATCAGTATAGGCTCTAAGGCCTAATGACCTATTGTGACCATCATGCTTCCTCTGTGCCAAAGCCTTGGTCAAGGGATCTGCAATGTTAGCCTCTATAGGTACTCTGCAAATCTTCACATCTCCTCTATCGATAATCTCTCGAATGAGATGGCAACGTTGTAGAATTGCTGTGAACTCTGCCAGCTCATAGCACTACCATTCAAGCAAAACACGAACCTCGAATGTGATCTTTAATCATCCTGATCGGTCTGAAAGCTAGCATCACTGTAACCCTTTACAGCTAGCTTATCATTGCCTCCATATATCAAGAAATATTCTTTAGTCCTTCTTAAGTACTTAAGAATATTCTTGACCGCTATCCAGTGACTTTCACCTAGATCTGACTGGTATCTGCTAGTCATGCTCAACGCATACGAGACATCAGGTCGAGTACATAGCATGGCGTACATGATCGATCCTATGGCTGAGGTATAAAGGATCTGATCCATGCGGTCTCTCTCCTCTCTAGAAGAGGGACCTTGAGTCTTCGAAAGACTCACGCCATATGACATCGGCAGAAATCCCTTCTTGGAGTTCTGCATGGCAAACCGTAGGAGTACCTCATCAATGTATGTACTCTGACTTAGGCCAAGCAATCTCTTAGATCTATCTCTATAGATCTGTATCCCAAGAATGCGGGATGCCTCACCTAAGTCCTTCATTGAGAAGCAACTCCCTAGCCAGGTCTTGACAGACTGAAGCATAGGGATGTCCTTCCCTATGAGTAGTATGTCATCCACATACAATATGAGGAAGACAACTATGTTTTCTACAACCTTCTTGTAGACACAAGGCTCATCTTCATTCTTGATGAAAACAAACTGTTTGATCGCATCATCGAATCGAAAATTCCAGCTCCGAGAATGGCCTCTAGCCTTTCTCGGAATCTGGTCTCATCATAGTTTCCTGATAGGTGGTAGGCTCATCCTCTATGAGCACAATGTCATCATGGTCAGACAAGAGAAATGAGTATCTCTCAGGCTGACGACATACCCTATCAGACCTGCGAAGAGGTATGTCTACTTGAACTGGTTGTTGTTCCTCAACTCTTTATGGAACAACATCATCCACAACACTTTGTGGTTCCAGTTTAACTTCCATCAAGGCATCAGTGCTATTGTTCGCATCTTGAACTTCTTCAAGATCGAACGCGCTCCCACTAGTCTTTCTAGAAACAAAGTACCTTTCTAGAAAGATCCCAGTCTTTGCCACAACTACCTTGTGCTGACTGGGAATGTAGAAGTAATATCCCTTAGTTTCCTTGGGATATCCGATGAAATAGCACTTGTTGGATTTGGGTCCTAATTTGTCTGAGACTTGACGTCGTACGTAAGCCTCACAACCCCAAATCCTCATGAAAGACACCTGGGCATCTCTCCCAGTCCATATCCTATATGGTGTCTTTATCACGGCCTTGGATGGAACTCGGTTGAGAATGAAAGTTGCTAGAGCATAACCCCAGAGGTATGTCGGAAGATCTGTGTGACTCATCATAGACCGTACCATATCTAATAAGGTACGATTCCTCCTTTCGGACACACCATTCACCTGTGGTGTTCCAGGAGGAGTGAGTTGGGATAGAATCCCACACTCAGCTAAATAGTCACGAAACTCATGGCTTAAGTATTCACCACCTCGATCTAATCGAAGTATTTTAATACTCTTGCCAAGCTGGTTCTGTACTTCATTCCTGAATTCTTTGAACTTTTCAAAGGATTCAGACTTATGTGTCATCAAGTACACATAACCATATCTACTGAAGTCATCAGTAAATGTGATGAAGTATCTATAACCGCATCTAGTAGCAACATTGAAAGGGTCACATACATCACTATGTATGAGTCCTAACAAATCAGTTGCTCTCTCGCTGTGCCCACTAAAGGGAGTCTTGGTCATCTTGCCTCGTAGGCATGACTCGCATATCTCATATGATTCAAAATTAAATGAGTCCAGCAAACCATCCTTATGGAGCTGGGATAAGCGTTTGTCATTTATATGACCTAAGCGACAGTACCAGAGATAGGTTTGGTTCAAGTCAGTCGACTTGATCCTCTTGGTATTTATGTTATAGATAGGGCTCTCAAGGTCTAGAATGTAGAGTCCGTTTATCAGAGGTGCACTACAATAGAACATATCTTTTAAATAAACAGAACAACATTTGTCTTTTATTACAAAAGAGTATCCTTTCTTGTCTAAACAAGAAACTGAAACTATGTTCTTAGTTAATGCAGACACATAACAACAATCGACTAACTCTAGTACAAGCCCAGAGGGTAGAGATAGAAAGTAAATCCCTACAGCAACAGCAGTAACCCGTGCTCCATTGCCTACTCGTAGGTCCACCTCGCCCTTTGTCAATGTCCTGCTATTTCTCAGCGCCTGCACATCAATACAAATGTGAGAAGCACATCCAGTATCTAATACCCAAGATGTTGAAATAGATAGATTGACTTCTATAACATATATACCTGAAGTGGAAGTCTCACTTCGCTTCTTCTTAAGATCCTCCAAGTATACCTTGCAGTTCCTCTTCTAGTGCCCGGTCTGACCGCAGTGGAAGCAGGTAGCATCCTTGGCGACCCCTCCTTTAGGCTTCAGTGCCTTGCCTTTGCCCTTGGTTTGGGACTTTCCCTTACCTTTGGGCTTGCCCTTGCCCTTGTGCTTCTGGACCATCAGAATGGGCTTAACCTTCTTAAGGTTAATCTCAGCAGTTCGTAACATACTAAGTAGCTCGGGCAGTGGCTTGTCAATCTCGTTCATGTTATAGTTGAGAACGAATTGACTATAGCTATCCGGCAAGGACTGCAAGATCAAGTCAGTGGCCAGCTCTTGGCCAAGTGGGAACCCCAGTCTTTGTAGGTTCTCTATGTACCCAATCATCTTGAGTACATAAGGACCTACGGGAGCCCCGTCTGACATCTTGCACTGAAACAGTGCCTTAGAGATCTCAAATCTCTCATGCCTCGCTTGTCCCTGATATAGTTGGCGAAGATGCTCAACCATTTCGTAAGCACCCATCAACTCGTGTTGCTTCTGAAGCTCAGAGTTCATGGTCGCGAGCATTAGATAGGACACATCTAATGCGTTATCTTGATGCTTCTTGTAAGCATCCCGGTCAGCTCGCGTGGCAGTGGCAGGAGGAGCCTCCGGAATGGGCTGCTCCAGAACGTACAGTTTACGTTCCTGAGTGAGAACTATTCTCAAGTTCCTGTACCAGTCCTGGAAATTCGCTCCGTTGAGCTTGTCCTTCTCAAGGACAGATCGCAGGGAGAAGGAATTCGTGTTCGACGTCATGGTTATCTACAACAGAAAATTTGTAGAAATAAATATCCTATTCTTTTAAAATCATTTAATTAGGCCTTTAACTAAATGATGCTCCCACTGAATACAATAATTCTTGTGGGACAAGATCCACATCATACTAACCCTCGAGTTAGCTTTGGCTAATACGCCCAAGGCTTAGTATGATCGGTAGGTAACGATTACCAATTATATCTCTATGCAACTCTTGTTTATAGAATCAATATCCGCATTTATATTAAAACTCGAGTTAGCTTTGGCTAATACGCCCGAGAGTTAATATAAACGTGATATTTTCCTACCTTTCCAACTATTGGAAGAATGCCTATAGTTGACTCGATCCAACCGAGTAACTAGGAATACTCAATCTAATTGAGTTTGTATTCACCCATGCATTGATAGGCGGGACCAAGATTGTCCCTCCGTACCCTACCAAGATAATATGTATTGCTCTGCTTTGGCAGATTCAACAATACATGTGATCGAGGTAGTGATAGGTATCACGGCACGGTTAGGCATTTAGAGTTGGTTCGATCTAGATCTAATCTAATCGAGAAGGATGCATCTTGTGCACGACTTAGATCTAATCTAATCGCAAGGGTGCATCATGTGCACGACTTAGATCTAATCTAATCGTTAAGGCACTAATTAATTAATTAATTATTAAACATGCATCAGATACATAACAATTAATTAATTAATCTATTTGTGATTTAGTCATGGCCCTACTACGATCTTCTCAAGCCAATGAGAAGATCGAATGGTCAACCTAGGGTCAGCAGCTTTTCAAAGCTCCTCCCTTTGACCACCTTGTGTTGCTCGTGCCCGCCTCGGAACTCCGTCTCGTGTGGACCCTCCACCGCTCCAATTTGTACATTACAATTTGAAACTCAAGTTACATTCAATTCTAAATCTAATTTACAACCAGAATAAGAGAAAGGCACGACGCGCAGGCCGTGGGAAAAAAATAAAATAAAAATACAGCACACACAATCATATGACGGCACGCAGGTCGTATTATGAATTACAACACAAATCCAATCTTATTGGGTATTTTGGGCCATGACTATCACAAATTAATATATAATTCAAAATTATATATTTTTCATAATTTTTCTGTAATTTTAAAATAATTTTTACAATTTTTATGAGTAAAATTTTCCGGCGGTCCCGTTTAGCAGTTTCGGGCGCAATCGTGGAACGGATCCCCTTGCGGGGACCAGGGGCAGCGACCCTACCCGCGATCTAACCATCGCGAGGGTTCCTATGCGATCCAACAGCGCCTAAACCCGCTGTCCCAAAACGATTTGGGTCGAGACATTGCCGTTTCGGAAAAATCTTCCCGGCGGGTTCATTTTTAGCGATTTCGGGTGCAATCGCGAAGCAAATTCCCTTGCGGGGTTAGGGGCAATGCCCCTACCCACGATCTAACCATCGTGAGTTGCTCCTTTGCGATCTAATGGCACCCGACCCCGCTGTCCCAAACGGATTTGGGGCAAAACGAAGACGTTTAAAAGAAAACTTTCCGGTAGCCGAAGCCTACAAGTGCCGAGACACTTGTGCTTCGCTTCTACGGAAAAATTACTCATAAAAACTCTAAAAACTCAATTTTTACAGAAAATCACAGAAGGTATATTTTTCATAAAAATACAAACGAACTCGTACAAGTCTTTGCACGTGGCTCTGATACCACTATTGAAAACCGCTTTTTCGCGTCGCGAAAACCCCGAGTCACCCAAAGCCATGGATCTCGTGCAAAGATTCGTAAACAAAATTTTTTGAAAAACCTTTTTCTTGTACGAGTTTGTAAAACTTTAGATCTATACTAAAGTTAAGATCATTACCCTTGTAGCGAAGCCCTTCGCGTTCCCGCTTGTCCAAGATGTCGCCGGATCTCTAGTTGTCAAAGTAGACAACCTCTATATGTATCCACACGGACACAAGTAGAAGGAGATAACCAAAACACAAGGTGTGCTAGCACCAATGGAGTGTTCGGCCAAGGAATGGGAGAAGGAGAAGAGAGAGCACCCAAGGGAGAAGAAGAGTGAATGAAATAATTGAGAGGAAATTCAAACAACCACTTAGCCATCAAGTGGCCGGCCACTCTAGGAGGTGTAACCCCCACATTAATTTCAATTAATGTGGAGACCATTAAGAGTTGTAACCCCCATGAGGTGACACTCTAGGATGATGTGGATCAACACTATTGGTCCACATCTTGCCACCTAACTAAATAACATGGCAACAAGTGCAACCTCCTCATTTAATGTGGGTCAGCCACATTAAATGCTATGGAGGCTTGTAACCTCCATGAGGTGGCACACATTGATGATGTGGAGCAATCCTATTGGTCCACATCTTGCCAACTCACTAGTGATGTGGCAAAAAGTCAAGTCAAACATAACTTTTTCTCTTCCTCTCAAATCAAGTCAAACTTTATCAAATCTCTCTCATGGTTGATCTAATCCAACCATATGATTCAAGCCAACTTAATATAATGAATCTAATTCATTAAATTAAGTTGATTTAATGAGTCATAATCTAAATTAGACTCATTGAATACATGAATCAACTTGAGTCTAACTCAATTAGCCCAATTTGGATTACTCTTAATCCAATATGATTCATCAAATGAATCTAATCCTCTTGGTTCATCATATGAACCAAATCTCCATCTAATTATCCTTAGTGTATGACCCTATAGGTTCTTGTAATGTTGGCAATGCCTAAACCCATTTAGGAGCATAAGTAATGAGCGGTATCTAGCAACACATCATTACTACCCAAGTTACAAGAATGTCGAGATCCGACATCACCTTGTGACTACCAATTGTGACACCTCACAAAATATGTGACATTGTCCTTCTATCCTAGACATCTAGATTGATCAATGTGAGGCATAGACCGTGTCATCCTCTAATCAATCTATATCTTGAACTCCAAGTAGACTCACTCGATCAAATGAGCTCAACATCTAATGTTGACTCATTTGGGCATGGTCATGCACTTCGTGGTCTAACTCTATCAAGAATACCGATGTCGCTCCCGTCATATGGGAGGGATAGATCCCATCTACATCACTTACATCCCTCTACATAATTCGTTATATACCCAGTAATCGCCTTTATAGTCCACTCAGTTACGGGTGACGTTTGACGAAACCAAAGTACATAACTCCTTATGTAGGGATCCATGGTGACTTCAGGTCA
The DNA here is from genome assembly GCF_018446385.1 of Zingiber officinale. Lineage (NCBI taxonomy): Eukaryota > Viridiplantae > Streptophyta > Magnoliopsida > Zingiberales > Zingiberaceae > Zingiber > Zingiber officinale. Next base: position 53,144,834 of record NC_055987.1, on the reverse strand, counting down.
AAGGACTAATAGTCATACTAATAGCCACATGAGAAAGTATATGACACTCATATAACGATCCATGATACTTTCTCATGACGGGTCATTCAGTATACATTCTCTAATGCATACCCATGTGTCAGCTTGATATCTCTATATCCATGACTTGTGAGATCAAGTCATCGAGCTGACCTACATGCTAGTCTTATTGTATTAACATTGTCCCTGAATGTTAATACTCGACTATGAATGATTTAGAGTAGTGTTCCATATATCATCTCACTATCGATTCCACCAATCGATTGATATAGTTAAGAACCTTTCTACTCTAGGACGTTACTATACTTATTTTATCTGGCACTAATACAAATAAGCATAATAACCAAAAACCAAATGCCTTAATATATATACATGAATATGATATACATGAGTCCATACAATCATCAAATTATTGGCTCTAGGGCTCTAACTAACAAAAGCATCCTCTCTTCTTTCCCGAAAATCCAACTAAGGTTTCCTACCTAAGGAAACCAAACCACAAGAAGGAACCCTCAAGATCTACCTTTCACAAGCAAGAGAAACAAAAAGGGGCACTAGGAGGAGAAGCTCTCTTCTTTCTTTTCACAAAGGGTACCTTCTCTTAGGAAAAAGACCAAGCAAGAGGATGTGAGTATCCCCTCACCTATGGTACAAGTGATTATATGATTTTTGTTCGGGTTTATATGAATTTATAACCTAGAGCTTCCTTTAGAAATTTCGGTTAGGATACTTGTAAAGTTCATGGAAGCTTAAAACCAAAACCAATGTGTTTAAGTTTTTCCTCATGATATGTTATGAATATGACCTTGATATTTCATGCTTGTATAAGGCTTGGAGTTAGGTGATACTCTACCTTAGGGTTCGGCCATGAAGAGGCTTAAAACCTAGGGAAGCTCAATTTAAAAACTAACATGCCTATGATCACTTCTATGATGTTATTTGAATATTTTCCTTGATGTTTTTACTTGTATGTTGTTTAGAACTAGTAGGACCCTACCCTAAGTTTTTGGACATGAAGGGATTTAATACCCTAAGGAGGCTCAACCTCAAATCTAGCTTGCTTAGGTTTTACCTTATGAAAACATATGGAAAGTAACATAATGCCCTTGAGATACATGCTGCTTAGGGTTAGGTTTTTCACATGATAAACTTTCGGCCAACCTAAAATGTAAGGCTTAGGCAAGCCTAAATTCAACCCTAACATGTTTATGTTCCTCCCCATGATATGCCATGAAATTCATAAGGTACTCACATGCTTGTAATTTCTAGAAGAGGTATCAAGTATGAAGTTTTTCCATAATATGTTGTGAATGTGCTATTGATGTTTTATACTTGTATGTTGCTTAGAACTAGTAGGATCTTACCTTAAGGTTTCGACCATTAAGGGATTTAATACCTTAAGGAAGCTCAACTTCAAATCTAGCTTGCTTATGTTTTACCCTATGAAAAGATATGAAGATAACATAATGCACTTGAGATTTCATGTTGCTTAGGGTTAGGTTTTCCATGATGAACTTTCGGCCAACATGAAATGTAGGGCTTAGGCAAGCCTAAATTCAACCCTAACATGTTTATGTTTTTCTCTATGATATGCTATGAAATTTATAGGGTACTCATATGCTTAGAATCTATGCTTTTGTAGCATTCGGCCACTTACACTTGGTGAACTTAGGAAGCTTGAACTTTAACCTAATATGCTCATGTGAATGCCTATGATAAATACATGGAAATTGATTAAGATTCACATATTTACATGCTATTGTAACCAAGTTTTGGACCATGTATGCTTCGGCCAAGATGGATTTAAAAACCTAGGAAGCATAGAACCTAAATCAAATATGCTTATGATGTTCCTTAGGTTAAATGTTATAGAAACGAATGTGGGTTCATATGCGTGTATGATTTCATGAAACCTAAATGAGCCTATGCATGTTTCGTCCACCCTTAGTGGGTTGAGAATTTAAACTAAGATATGACTCAATATGTACTTCCCTTGCCATGATATGAATCAGGAGAAGTTAACTTGTGATCCATGCATGATCATGTTTCTTTTTCCTTCCATGATATATTATGTTGCTTGTTTACATATGCTTATGAACCATGCATGAGAATGATACCTAAAATGGCTATGTGCTCAAATATGATGGCTATGTGCCCAAATATGGTGGCTATGTGCCCAAAGACAAGTATGATGGCTATGTGCCCAAGTATGCATGGCTATGTGCCCATTTATGCATACCTTATAATGACATGAATGACATGAACATGATATGCTATGAATGACATGAATGTGATATGATATGAATGACATGAACATGATATGCTATGAATGACATGAACATGATATGCTATGAATGACATGAACTTGATATGCTATGAATGACATGAATAAGATATGCTATGAATGACATGAATATGTTATGAAAAGATAGAGATATGATATGACATGTATTTTACTTTGAATGGCTTGTACCAAAAGGGTGGGTTCCTTATGCGCCCCTAGGTCGAACTACGGGCCTAGTAAAGGGTGGGCTCCTTACGTGCCCCTAGGCCGAGCTACGGGCCTAGTTTCCTAGTAGGTTCAAGACTAGCTACCTTGGGTCTACTTAGGATGCGCGCATTATATATGTATGTGGTACTAAGCTGGGCCCCTTTCATGTTGAGATTATTTTCAAGTACTATATGATATTGTTTTAAGACATCTCACACATGACATAAATCATGTTTTGAAAGGCATATTGCAAATGACATTTCCCATGTTTTAAAGGACATCTTGCATCCATGCTCACGATATGATGAAAATAATGCTTACAGATATGCTATAATATGATGCCTTGATGTTATGAAAAGAAATGTCATGATGATTTCACTTATGCTCTGATGTACCTCCATGTTATGATATGATTTATACCATGATATGATGATTTCTTATGTTGAGATATGATTACCATGATATGATGATTTCTTATGTACGATATGATTTATACCATGATATGATGATTTCTTATGTTGAGATATGATTACCATGATATGATGATTTCTTATGTATGATATGATTTCTTATATTGAGATATGATTACCATGATATGATGATTTCTTATGTCATGATAAGATTTATGCCATAATATGTTGTTTACCTTACATTATGTATTTATTAAGATTCATGCCATGATATGATATGTTTTAATTACCTGATGATATGAGCGTCATTTATTTTATAATGTATGTTATGATGATGTTACATGATACGTTGGTTTTTGTGAGTAGGAAAGGATCTCACTAAGCCTTGAGTGCTTACAGATACTTTTCCTTGTACCATAGATAAAGGTAAAGAATGGATAAACTAGAGGCGCGGCAGGAAGGGGTAAGAGATGTGTGATGGTGACTTGGCTAAAGAAATAAAATGACCTGCTTAAGTGAACCTATGAATAAAACGTTATGTTATGTTGATGTCTTTCATGATTTCGTATGCATGTGTTAGAAATGAATACTATGACTATTTAAGTTGAACCATGTTATTTCATACTCATATGTTTAGTATGTTACTCTATGCTTACAAAAATAGATATGCTTCCGCTGTATATATGTATGAATGTCTAAGTTTACTAAGTCTAAGGGTAATAAAGTAACCCCGTCCTCACTAAGCAGGAGTGGTGAAAGGGGCGGGCGTTACAGGTTGGTATCAGAGCCAGGTTAGACATCTCACTACACACATCAAGCCTCCGTCCTGCCGCTCCAAGTAAGAATTTTCTATGCTTACTTTATTTTATGTCTGATATGTTTATTTAAGTATACATGCCTATCTTATTGTATGATTTTTAGTCTAGGGATATATGATGGTAGGATAGGATTGACGATAACATATGCTAGGTCGTGTTAAGAATGACAACTACCATATGTTACTACTAGTGGGAACTATAACGACTTATGCTAGCATTGTTGTTATTATGAAGATAATCATGGCTACTAGAAGACGCGGTGGCAGACCCGATGAGACAGTAACTCCACCAGACCTGACTCAGGTAGTCACAGACCTCCAGCGTCAGATCACCGAACAACAACAATTGATTACTACTTTGATGGGTCAGCAAGGAAATCCGGTCACCCCGCCAACAAATCAAAACACTATGCCCGTTATACCTGCAGCTGCCCCGGTGCCACCGGTTGCCCCTGTTCCAGTAGTTCGACAGGAAACTTATCTGATACAGTGGCTGAGATTAAAGACGGAGAATTTTACGGCTACATGTGAGCCATGGGACACCCAGGCCTGGTTCAAGACGGTGGAAAATATCGTAGATCTTCTAGATTGGCCCGTACCGGAAAAGATCAAGTGCGTGTCTTTCTGTTTTTCCGGAGACGCAAGGATGTGGTGGGAAAGAGTTAAGGCCAAGAGACAAGTCAATCTGATGAACTGGGCAGATTTCGAAGTCGAGTTTCTGGAGGAATATTTTCATATACGAGTGACAAATCGGCATTATGACGAGTTCACCGAATTTCGGCAAGGCGATTTATCAGTTAGTGATGTTGTGAAGCGCTTCAACCACCTCGCACGCCTATGTCCAGAGTTGGTCAGCACGGAAAGAGAACGGGTCAGATTAATGTTGAAAATGCTCCGACCTGAAATATCTTTGAATGAGGCTGGCGGAGTTAATAGATCGCAAACCACGGAAGAGCTAGTCAGCAGTGCTTTGATCACCGAACATTATCAAAAGGCGATGAACGAAGGAAAGAGTCCGGCACAGACTGAAGGACAAAAATCGTAGAGTACCAAGACGAACTGGAAAGGAAATTCCACTGGGAAAAGAAAACAATGGAACAATAGTAAAAGTGGTCCAGCGAGTAAGCAGCCGAGGTACCCTCTTTGTGCCACTTGTGGAAAGCAGCATTCCTGAGTATGCCACCAGGGTACGAGGAAGTGCTACAGTTGTGGACAGGAAGGACATATGGTCAGAGATTGCTCTACCCTGTTCCAGGTACCATCTGTAAAATACGGTACCCAAATAATGTTTAAATAATAAGGTTATTTGCCAAATAATCTTATTAGAATTTGTTTGAAATTTGTAGAAGTTTTCTGGGATTTAATTGGAGCTCGTATGATGTATTTCGAGGGGATAAAATTATAGGCTTTGGAAAAGGTCTGTTTGAAATCCCAATTAAATTGCGAGTTGAGTAATTAAATTAACCTAAAGTTAGTTTATTAAACCCTAGGTTTAATTATATAAACCTAACCGCCGCTCCTCTTGGCCCCAATCACGCGGAAATCATCTTCTTCCCCCACCTTCCTCTCTTGCTCTCGACACCGACCTGCCGATCTCCTTCTTCCCTCTCCCTCTCACGTGTTCCCGCAACCAGAGCTGCCGGCTTCTTCTTCCTCTCGAGCCATAGTCGCCTGCAATCCTCCTCACGCGGGCATCACAGCGTCGTCATTCCAGCCCTAGCGCCGGTTGGCTTCTCCCTGTCCTAGCGCCGGCAGCTGGATCTCTTCCACCTCCGGCCGCAACAAAAGCTATCCAGTAAGTTTCTTCCTCGGTAGATACAGATATAGTTGTAGGTATGTTGGTTTCAGATTTTTGTTTGGGCAGAGGTGTGGTATGGATGTTGTTGTGCATATGCTCCTTGCGATAGCTATAGAAATTTTGGAACAGAATATGATGGTTGAGACTCGATTAAAATGTTGCTTGACTTCCACTCTTGTTGTCGTACCTTGTATCAGCTTTGAGGAGTTTCGATTCAATTTTGATGTTGTTTCCGTTGTGTGGGATGGATTTTTCTGGTATAGATTTGAGAGGTTGTAAGTTGATTTCTATGTGGTTTGATCCTTCATGATGACTCTGGACCTTTAGTGCAGATTGGTGGGATGGGATTTGATTTTCGATGTCAAGCTTGTTCCTTTTATTAATGAAAGTTCTGGACAGGTTTGAGGGGGTTTGGATGGGCTAGTCATTGAGCTTTGTTAACTTGTGTTGGCTTTATATTTTTGTGACAGATACGGTGGATTGTGGAATGCTGGAATTTAAATCCAATTTAACAGTGGAATGTTTAGATTTATCTAATTCAATGTGGTTGTGAAGTTAGTTAAGATTTCTTGATTGGGAAGGTTAAGGTTTCATAGAGGAGATACGTAGAGTTAATCATTAATTAAAATTGCCTAGTGATCGTGTTGGGTTAGGGTTTCCTTAATTGGTTTGAGATTTTATTTAGCTAATTGCTATACATGTAATTAGTTAAATATATTATGTGATCGCAGGACGGTGATTCAAGGCGAGTGTCTCGACATGGGCTTGGTTTGACATGATCTACATATTAAGGCGGGTACTTCTTGCTTTGTTTTCTTTTAGTACTTTGACCTTAGTGCATGAATTATTTTGGATAAGGACTGTTTACCTTGACTCCACTCTTATTTTCCTGCGCTTGATACTTCCACGCAATCTTTGAGAAATTCGTTCCATATCTATACAGTCTCTTGTTGTTGTCCATGATCAGTAGCAGATACTAGATACCATGTCTGTTTGCTTTGACTGTTATTTATTTATATATTATGTTGAGCATGCTGGCTTCATGTAGCATACCTGTTTCTGCTTATATATATATGATGACTGTTGCATTGTTTGCATCATGTCATTGCATGCATGCCGCATCCTCGGCCACTCGAGAGAGTGGTAGCTGGAGTTGATGCCGCTTGTCCTGTCGTGCCGCACTCGGCCACTTGTGTGAGTGGTAGCTGGAGTACGAGCAGCAGGGACCCCATCGCAGATGTAGCTAGTTAGCTACTATGCAACTGTCCCCTCGGCCACTCGTGTAAGTTGTAGCTGGAGTGGTGTACAGTCTGTCACTGACCTGGCCTCTCGACCATACAGGGGTCATGGTGTAGAGAGGTGGGCGGGAGTGACCATCCGTGCATACGCTGTTGTTATTATATTTGTTTTGGCTGCTGCTGTCAATATATGCTGTAATTACTTACTGCTGTTACTCACGTATGTTGATATGCTTACTTGTGTTGAGATATATTCTCATTGTAGGTGTTTAGATATTGGTTTATTCATTGGAAATGTGTATATACCTTGTTTATTACCTCTGTAGTTATGAGCAGTATGATAGCAGATTAGTATCGGTTCTGACTTACCATACCTAGCCTAGGATATGGTTTCAGGTATGAGCATTTATTTTGGTTCTATTATAGTATCTGCTATTTCTTTTATGAGACTGTTTACGTTTGGCACTTTCTATCTGTATGTTATGTTCATGCACTATCTCTTTCCTTACCCTCTGAGTTCCAACACTCACCACCTCGTAAAAAGGTTTTCTTTCGCCAGGTAACAGATAGATGAGTCATAGATGCTTGGAGAGTCTCGGCTGCTGATCCCACGTCACACTCGAGGATAGTTCTTTTTCTGGTTTTAGTTTCCAACGCTATTTATGTTTTGGTTTTGTGAACTTGGTATTGTACGCTTCGATATGGTTTATGGAGTCTAGTCTGTTGGTTGCAGTTAATTTAGTTAGTGTCTTTGTCGGTCACACATTCGTTTTCCTTTTGTGATTTCCGCTGTGTTTACATCCAGTCGTGCGGGCTGAGTATTTATTTTTCTGTCTTCCGCTGTGTCTGTTTCTATGTTGTTCCAGCCGTGTAGGCTAATGGTTATGGATGATGTTGGTATGTCAGTTATTATTTTTATTCAACCGTGTAGGCTTATTAAACTGCGTGGTTGTGATAGTTATATTCTATATATATTTCAGCCGAGTGTGGCTGATGTTTATTTTGTCTGTAGTAATGTTTCAGATTGTCACCCGTACAGGGGAGATGCTGCCGAAATTTCTTTTGGCAGGGACTTCTTTGGGGGCGTGACAATTTAGTGGTATCAGAGCCAGGTTTCGATGCCTGTTTTTTTTTTTTTTCGTGTTCTGGATTTTTGAGTTAATTTGATACCAATTTAGTGGTATCAGAGCCAGGTTTCGATGCCTGTTTTTTTTTTTCGTGTTCTGGATTTTTGAGTTAATTTGATACCAATTTAGTGGTATCAAAGCCGATTTCCGATGCCTGTTTTACGTATTTTGGATTTTAGAGTTAATCTGATACCAATTTAGTGGTATCAGAGCATGATTCGAGTCAAATGTTGTGTTTTGTGTTTTGGAATTTCGATCTTATTTCGATTTATGATTTTCGGTGTTCCGATTGTTTTATTTTCCCTTTGTAAGTTGATCTCTCGATGTGACTTTGAGTTTTGGGACCAGGCGGCGACAGGACATCTCCGAGCTATAGGAAGTAAGGTATATCTCTAGTGTTGTTGTAACTTTTGGATTCACTACTTAGTTTATTGTTGGACCATTTGAATGTCTATTGGGTAACTTGGGAGTTTGTTATTTTCATTCTCGCATACTTCTAGAGGATTTTTAATCCGCAAGTTGGTGGAGAAAACAAAGCAGGTATAGTGAAGGTGCTGAGTTTTGGTGTGTGTTCATGCTTTGTGATGGATCCGGTTTTCAGAGCAGGAATGGTGGAGGTGTTTGGGTTTCTCTATTTTGAGCATTTACTCCTGCAATGACCTTTGGTTTATGGTATTAGCGAGTGGAAGAGTTGTGAATTGGTGATGCATGCTTGTTTCGGTGATGGTTGGAAATTTCGTTATAGATTTGGGAATGCCATGTCAATTTTGAAGTTGCACTGCTTTTCTGTGATTGCTGGAATTTTGGAGATAGCTTTGGAAAATATCTAGTTGACTTTGAAGCTATGAGGAATTATGGAAGGATTATTGGACAAACTTAGCAAAAAGATTTTAAAAGAATCCAACTTCAAAAGGTTAACTGAGGCATATTTATGGACATTTGAAGAAGTTAGTTCTGATACACAATGTCTTGAGGGAATTATATAGTCTGGGTCTTGGAAAATTATGGACTGGAATTTCCTAGATGCTAATAGCACACATTCAATTTGGTATTGGTAAGGTATTGTCACTACTTGAGATACTTATTACGTTTTTGCAATTTGTTCATGGTATTACTTCAAACTTCAGATTAGTAAAGACTTGGGAGGTAAACAACTAAGTGGAAATGGACATATGTTTAAATCCTGGTTCTGCCAACTAATTCCTCTTTACATGAAATAATTTGCACTTAAGCATTTTAGATCGATGACAAATTAATGGATAAATCATCCCAGTTAAGGGTGGCATTAGGAAGCGGTACTTGAATTATGGTGTGCCACCTTTAGTCCTGATATGCTACTGATAAGACATGATTTTGGAAGCTATGAGTTAGACTTTAAGTCTTCATGTGAATGTTGAGCTTTATATTGTGAATTATTTTAAGCCTGTATGATTTTGAAAGATATTTTAGATTGGTGAGGTACTCTTAACGTGATTATAAATTATTTAGGATTAGTGATTATGGAATCATACCCTTAGTTGATATGGACTTCGGAGACAATGGTGGAGACTAGTTATGTTTAGTAGATTTTACCCACAGTTGGCTAGATATCAGAGTAGCACAGCGGAAGCGTGGTGAGCTCATAACCCACAGAGTTATCTTTTACGATTAGAGATTTGTTCATGAATACTGGGATGGAATGACATAGGAGTATGTTATTTGTTGCTACCCTAGGAAGAGAATCCCGGAGTTGAGCAGGAAATTTGGGGACCAAATTTTTCGTTAGTGGGGGAGAATGTAAAATACGGTACCCAAATAATGTTTAAATAATAAGGTTATTTGCCAAATAATCTTATTAGAATTTTTTTTTAATTTGTAGAAGTTTTCTGGGATTTAATTGGAGCTCGTATGAAGTATTTTGAGGGGATAAAATTATAGGTTTTGGAAAAGGTCTGTTTGAAATCCCAATTAAATTGGGAGTTGATTAATTAAATTAACCTAAAGTTAGTTTATTAAACCCTAGGTTTAATTATATAAACCTAACCGCCGCTCCTCTTGGCCCCAATCACGCCGAACTCATCTTCTTCCCCTACCTTCCTCTCTTGCTCTCGACACCGACCTACCGATCTCCTTATTCCCTCTCCCTCTCACGTGTTCCCGCAACCAGAGATGCCGGCTTCTTCTTCCTCTCGAGCCATAGTCGCCTGCAATCCTCCTCACGCGGGCATCACAGCGCCGCCGTTCCAGCCCTAGCGCCGGTTGGCTTCTCCCTGTCCTAGCGCCGCCAGCTGGATCTCTTCCACCTCCGGCCGCAACAAAAGCTATCCAGTAAGTTTCTTCCTCGGTAGATACAGATATAGTTCTAGGTATGTTGGTTTCAGATTTTTGTTTGGGTAGAGGTGTGGTATGGATGTTGTTGTGCATATGCTCCTTGCGATAGCTATAGAAATTTTGGAACAGAATATGATGGTTGAGACTCGATTAAAATGTTGCTTGACTTCCACTCTTGTTGTCGTACCTTGTATCAGCTTTGAGGAGTTTCGATTCAATTTTGATGTTGTTTCCTTTGTGTGGGCTGGATTTTTCTGGTATAGATTTGAGAGGTTGTAAGTTGATTTCTATGTGGTTTGCTCCTTCATGATGACTCTGAACCTTTAGTGCAGATTGGTGGGATGGGATTTGATTTTCGATGTCAAGCTTGTTCCTTTTATTAATGAAAGTTCTGGACAGGTTTAAGGGGTTTGGATGGGCTAGTCATTGAGCTTTGTTAACTTGTGTTGGCTTTATATTTCTGTGACAGATACGGTGGATTGTGGAATGCTGGAATTTAAATCCAATTTAACAGTGGAATGTTTAGATTTATCTAATTCATTGTGGTTGTGAAGTTAGTTAAGATTTCTTGATTGGGAAGGTTAAGGTGTCATAGAGGAGATACGTAAAGTTAATCATTAATTAAAATTGCCTAGTGATCGTGTTGGGTTAGGGTTTCCTTAATTGGTTTGAGATTTTATTTAGCTAATTGCTATACATGTAATTAGTTAAATATATTATGTGATCGCAGGACGGTGATTCAAGGCGAGTGTCTCGACATGGGCTTGGTTTGACATGATCAACGTATTAAGGCAGATACTTCTTGCTTTGTTTTCTTTTAGTACTTTGACCTTAGTGCATGAATTATTTTGGATAAGGACTGTTTACCTTGACTCCACTCTTATTATCCTGCGCTTGATACTTCCACGCAATCTTTGAGAAATTCGTTCCATATCTATACAGTCTCTTGTTGTTGTCCATGATCAGTAGTAGATACTAGATACCATGTCTGTATGCTTTGACTGTTATTTATTTATATATTATGTTGAGCATGCTGGCTTCATGTAGCATACCTGTTTCTGCTTATATATATATGATGACTGTTGCATTGTTTGCATCATGTCATTGCATGCATGCCGCATCCTCGGCCACTCGAGAGAGTGGTAGCTGGAGTTGATGCCGCTTGTCCTGTCGTGCCGCACTCGGCCACTTGTGTGAGTGGTAGCTGGAGTACGAGCAGCAGGGACCCCATCGCAGATGTAGCTAGTTAGCTACTATGCAACTGTCCCCTCGGCCACTCGTGTAAGTGGTAGCTAGAGTGGTGTACAGTCTGTCACTGACCCGACCTCTCGACCATACAGGGGTCATGGTGCAGAGAGGTGGGCGGGAGTGACCATCCGTGCATACGCTGTTGTTATTATATTTGTTTTGGCTGCTGCTGTCTATATATGCTGTTATTACTTACTGCTGTTATTCACATATGTTGATATGCTTACTTGTGTTAAGATATATTCTCATTGTAGATGTTTATATATTGGTTTATTCATTGGAAATGTGTATATACCTTGTTTATTACCTCTGTAGTTATGAGCAGTATGATAGCAGATTAGTTTCAGTTCTGACTTACCATACCTAGCCTAGGATATGGTTTCAGGCATGAGCGTTTATTTTGGTTCTATTATAGTATCTGTTATTTCTTTTATGAGACTGTTTACGTTTGGCACTTTCTATCTGTATGTTATGTTCATGCACTATCTCTTTCCTTACCCGCTGAGTTCCAACACTCACCACCTCGTAAAATGGTTTTCTTTCGCCAGGTAACAGATAGATGAGTCATAGATGCTTGGAGAGTCTCGGCTGCCGGTCCCACGTCACACTCGAGGATAGTTCTTTTTCTGGTTTTAATTTCCAACGCTATTTATGTTTTGGTTTTGTGAACTTGGTATTGTATGCTTCGATATGGTTTATGGAGTCTAGTCTGTTGGTTGCAGTTAATTTTGTTAGTGTCTTTGTCGGTCACACATTCGTTTTCCTTTTGTGATTTCTGCTGTGTTTACATCCAGTCGTGCGGGCTGAGTATTTATTGTTCTGTCTTCCGCTGTGTCTGTTTCTATGTTGTTCCAGCCGTGTAGGCTGACGGTTATGGATGATGTTGGTATGTCAGTTATTATTTTTATTCAGCCGTGTAGGCTTATTAAACTGCGTGGTTGTGATAGTTATATTCTATATATATTTCAGCCGAGTGTGGCTGATGTATATTTTGTATGTAGTAATGTTTCAGATTGTCACCCGTACAGGGGAGATGCTGCCGAAATTTCTTCTAGCAGGGACTCCTTTGGGGGCGTGACACCATCTCAGCAGTATGACTAGAATAGGAGTACCCCCGCACAGCTACATCAGATGCAAGCGGCTTTAGAAGGGACTCTGATTAGCCAAGGGAGATTAGAAGCCCCACCAGTGATGACGAATGCCAGGGTCTTCTCTCTCACCAAGGAAGACGTGGCAAGTGCTTCTACTGTGGTCACAGGTCAGCTATCTATTTTTAGTCAGTATGCTACTGTATTATTTGATACCGGAGCAACCCACTCGTTTGTCTCCATACCCTTTATGAAAAAGTTAGAAGTACCACCACAAATCATAAAGGGCAAATTCTTAACAACCTTACCTTCGGGAGAAGTGATGCCTTCCGATCAGATGCTGCGAGCCGTGCCTATCCAAATCACAGACAGGGAACTCTACTGCGATTTGATAATACTCGACATGCAGGATTTTGATATTATAATAGGCATGGATTTCCTGAGCAAGTACGGCGCTTCAATCGAGTGTCGTAAAAGAAAGGTAGTCTTCCGACCGGAAGCCGAACTGAGGTTTGAATTTATCGGAGAACCAAGAAAAGGAATTGAGGGATTCCTATCAGTTATAAAGGCGCAAAAGATGCTAGATAAGGGATGTACTGGCTTCCTAGCACAAATGGTTGACGCAAATCGAACCAATGACCAGAAACTAGAAGATGTCCCGGTAGTATGCAAATATCTAGGGGTATTTCCCGATGAATTACCAAGATTATCCCCTGATCGAGAAATAGAATTCGAGATTGAAGTGATCCCCGGCACTAAACCGATCTCTAAAGCACCCTACCGAATGGCGTCGGCTGAGTTGAAGGAATTGCAGGAACAACTATCAGAGTTACTTGATAAGGGACTTATCCGCCCTAGTCACTCCCCATGGGGAGCTCCGATTCTATTCGTAAAGAAGAAGGATGGATCTATGCGAATGCGTATAGACTATCGAAAACTAAATAAGGTAACAATCAGGAACCGGTACCCTCTTCCACGAATCGACGACTTGTTCGACCAATTGAAGGGTGCAACCGTTTCCTCAAAGATTGACCTGAGGTCCGGCTATCACCAGGTGAAAGTGAAACAGGGTGATATTCCGAAGACGGCATTTCGAACAAGATACAGACACTATAAGTTTATAGTTATGCCCTTTGGCGTAACTAATGCTCCTGCTACATTTATGGATCTGATGAATCGGGTATTTAAGGCGTATCTCGACAAATTTGTGATCGTCTTCATTGATGATATCCTCGTCTATTCCAGAACCCAAGAGGAACACGTTGAACACCTGAACACAGTACTACAGATCCTTCAGGAGAAACAACTATATGCAAAGTTTTCCAAATGTGAGTTCTGGCTTGATCGAATATCATTCTTGGGTCATGTTATCTCCAAGGACGGAGTAATGGTGGATCCAAGTAAGATCGAAGCTGTAAGTAACTGGAACAGGCCGAAGAATGCCAGCGAAGTCAGGAGCTTTCTCGGACTTGCAGGCTATTATAGGAAATTTGTAGAAGATTTTTCCAAAATTGCAGCCCCTATGACATGCCTCACCAAAAAGAAAAAAAGGTATAAATGGACGGATGACTGCGAGAAGAGTTTCACAGAATTAAAAAGAAGACTGACTAGTGCGCCGATCCTTACTCTTCCGGAATGTGACAAGGGCTTCGATGTGTACAGCGATGCCTCTATAATAGGATTGGGAGCTGTACTCATGCAAGACGTCAAGGTCATCACCTACGCCTCTAGACAACTTAAAGAGCATGAAAAGAATTACCCCACCCATGACCAGGAACTAGCAGCTGTGGTATTTGCGCTCAAAACATGGAGACATTATTTATATGGAGCTCAGTGTAAGATTTACACCGACCACCAGAGTCTGAAATACTTTTTCACACAAAAAGACAAGAATATGAGACAACGTAGATGGCTCAAACTAGTCAAGGACTATGACTGCGAGAACTTTTATCATCCAGGAAGTGCGAACAAAGTGGCTGATGCACTCAGCAGGAAGTCTTGTGCCACCTGATGTCGCTATTTTAAAGTTCGAGGACGAACTTTCTATGAGGTATGGGGTACTGTAACACCCACGAACTTCTTAGGCTAAGTATGTGAAGATTTTCTCTTAAGAATAAAAGAAGATAAGATGAAAATATATATATATATATATATATATATATATATATATATATATATATATATATATATATGTATATAAAAAGAATTGGTCAAGGATTGAACCTTGAACCTTCTTAAGCTAAGGATTATGGAATTACCACTAGACCATCATGAGTTATTGTTAAATAGAGAATGAATATTATAGATAAAGATAAAAACCATGATTAAGAGAAGGAAGCAAGAAAACATCAAGTAGCTTCCTTCCTTCTTCTCTTGATTAAGAAGAAAACAAGAAAAAGATAAATTGTCTTCTTCTCCTTCTTTTTCATTTTCGTGGATGACAAGAGAGAAGGAGAGGAGAGGAAGTAGGGGGATGAATGAAGACATTTCTTCATCATTAAGAGAATAAAAGATGAGTTAAGAACAGGGGAAAGCAAAGCCTCTTTTTGCTTCTTACTTCCACCTAGCATAAAAGGGAAAATCAAGAAGGGACTTCATTTTTTCTTCCCTTCCCTCACCTTGCCGTGACCTAGAGCATCCTCTCTTCTTTCCCAAAAATCCAACTAAGGTTTCCTACCTAAGGAAACCAAACCACAAGAAGGAACCCTCAAGATCTACCTTTCACAAGCAAGAGAAACAAAAAGGAGCACTAGGAGGAGAAGCTCTCTTCTTTCTTTTCACAAAGGGTACCTTCTCTTAGGAAAAAGACCAAGCAAGAGGATGTGAGTATCCCTTCACCTGTGGTACAAGTGGTTATATGATTTTTGTTCGGGTTTATATGAATTTATAACCTATAGTTCCCTTTAGAAATTTCGGTTAGGATACTTGTAAAGTTCATCGAAGCTTAAAACCAAAACCAATGTGTTTAAGTTTTTTCTCATGATATGTTATGAATATGACCTTGATATTTCATGCTTGTATAAGGCTTAAAGTTAGGTGATACTCTACCTTAGGGTTTGGCCATGAAGAGGCTTAAAACCTAGGGAAGCTCAATTTAAAAACTAACATGCCTATGATAACTTCTATGATGTTATATGAATATTTTCCTTAATGTTTTTACTTGTATGTTGTTTAGAACTAGTAGGACCCTACCCTAAGTTTTCGGCCATGAAGGGATTTAATACCCTAAGGAGGCTCAACCTCAAATCTAGCTTGCTTATGTTTTACCTTATGAAAAGATGTGGAAAGTAACATAAAGCCCTTGAGATTCATGTTGCTTAGGGTTAGGTTTTTCACATGATAAACTTTCGGCCAACCTAAAATGTAAGGCTTAGGCAGGCCTAAATTCAACCCTAACATGTTTATGTTCCTCCCCATGATATGCCATGAAATTCATAAGGTACTCACATGCTTGTAATTTCTAGAAGAGGTATCAAGTATGAAGTTTTTCCATAATATGTTGTGAATGTGCTATTGATGTTTTATACTTGTATGTTGCTTAGAACTAGTAGGATATTACCTTAAGGTTTCGGCCTTTAAGGGATTTAATACCTTAAGGAAGCTCAACTTCAAATCTAGCTTGCTTATGTTTTACCCTATGAAAAGATATGAAGATAACATAATGCACTTGAGATTTCATGTTGCTTAGGGTTAGGTTTTCCATGATGAACTTTCGGCCAACATGAAATGTAGGGCTTAGGCAAGCCTAAATTCAACCCTAACATGTTTATGTTTTTCTCTATGATATGCTATGAAATTTATAGGGTACTCATATGCTTAGAATCTATGCTTTTGTAGCATTCAGCCACTTACACTTGGTGAACTTAGGAAGCTTGAACTTTAACCTAATATGCTCATGTGAATGCCTATGATAAATACATGGAAATTGATTAAGATTCACATATTTACATGCTATTGTAACCAAGTTTTGGACCATGTATGTTTCGGCCAAGATGGATTTAAAAACCTAGGAAGCATAGAACCTAAATCAAATATGCTTATGATGTTCCTTATGTTAAATGTTATAGAAATGAATGTGGGTTCATATGCTTCTATGATTTCATGAAACCTAAATGAGCCTATGCATATTTCGGCCACCCTTAGTGGGTTGAGAATTTAAACTAAGATATGACTCAATATGTACTTCCCTTGCCATGATATGAATTAGGAGAAGTTAACTTGTGATCCATGCATGATCATGTTTCTTTTTCCTTCCATGATATATTATGTTGCTTGTTTACATATGCTTATGAACCATGCATGAGAATGATACCTAAAATGGCTATGTGCCCAAATATGGTGGCTATGTGCCCAAGTATGCATGGCTATGTGCCCATTTATGCATACCTTATAATGACATGAATGACATGAACATGATATGCTATGAATGACATGAATGTGATATGATATGAATGACATGAACATGATATGCTATGAATGACATGAACTTGATATGCTATGAATGACATGAATAAGATATGCTATGAATGACATGAATATGTTATGAAAAGATAGAGATATGATATGACATGTATTTTACTTTGAATGGCTTGTACCAAAAGTGTGTGCTCCTTATGCGCCCCTAGGTCGAACTACGGGCCTAGTAAAGGGTGGGCTCCTTACGTGCCCCTAGGCCGAGCTACGGGCCTAGTTTCCTAGTAGGTTCAAGACTAGCTACCTTGGGTCTACTTAGGATGCGCGCATTATGTATATATGTGGTACTAAGCCGGGCCCCTTTCATGTTGAGATTATTTTCAAGTACTATATGATATTGTTTTAAGACATCTCACACATGACATAAATCATGTTTTGAAAGGCATATTGCACATGACATTTCCCATGTTTTAAAGGACATCATGCATCCATGCTCACGATATGATGAAAATAATGCTTACAGATATGCTATGATATGATGCCTTGATGTTATGAAAAGAAATGTCATGATGATTTCACTTATGCTCTGATGTACCTCCATGTTATGATATGATTTATACCATGATATGATGATTTCTTATGTTGAGATATGATTACCATGATATGATGATTTCTTATGTATGATATGATTTATACCATGATATGATGATTTCTTATGTTGAGATATGATTACCATGATATGATGATTTCTTATGTATGATATGATTTATACCATGATATGATGAATTCTTATATTGAGATATGATTACCATGATATGATGATTTCTTATGTCATGATAAGATTTATGCCATAATATGTTGTTTACCTTAAGTTATGTATTTATTAAGATTCATGCCATGATATGATATGTTTTAATTACCTGATGATATGAGCGCCATTTATTCTATAATGTATGATATGATGATGTTACATGATACGTTGGTTTTTGTGAGTAGGAAAGGATCTCACTAAGCCTTGAGTGCTTACAGATACTTTTCCTTGTACTACAGATAAAGGTAAAGAATGGATAAACTAGAGGCGCAGCAGGAAGGGGCAAGAGATGTGTGATGGTGACTTGGCTAAAGAAATAAAATGACCTACTTAAGTGAACTTATGAATAAAACGTTATGTTATGTTGATGTCTTTCATGATTTCATATGCATGTGTTAGAAATGAATACTATGACTATTTAAGTTGAACCATGTTATTTCATACTCATATGTTTAGTATGTTACTCTATGCTTACAAAAATAGATATGCTTCCGTTGTATATATGTATGAATGTCTAAGTTTACTAAGTCTAAGGGTAAGAAAGTAACTCCGCCCTCACTAGGCAGGAGTGGTGAAAGGGGCGGGCGTTACAAGATGAGTATATATATTGCTCTGAGAAGTGAAAATAGGAGAGTACAATTAAAAGAAAACATAACAAATAACATAACCGATCCTATAATTAGTAGCAAAGTGGTAATACACTTTTAGAAAGCTTACTATTTTTATCTACTTTTCAATTATGTTTTGTCATATATATAGAAAGAATGTAATATTTATCGAGTATATAATTTTGTTATATATATCAGTTATTTAATTAGAGGAAACATATTATATATACTATAAACTTTTAGAAATAATACTATATACAAAATTGTTAAGTAATATTTTGCTACAGAACATTGCAGACAGTCCTCATAGTGAGTCTGCATAACTTTTTTTTTAAAATATAACTTTTTCAAATCCATGTCATTCTTATTTTTCTTTTATTTTTATAAAATCAACATTTCCTCTCATCATTCACCTCACCATAGACTTAGTATTCGAACTGGTTCAAACTTATTACTTTAGCACTTAGAAATTATAAATTTTATTTTGTGACATACTACTTTATGACAAAAATATTACGAAGTAAAATGTTACTTAAAATTATAAGTGAAGCTTGTATTTTTTAACCTACATAGTCTAAAATGATATTTACTTCATCAATTTTATATAACCCAAATAATTATCATGTAAAACCCATAAAATTCCTTTCCTCCAAAATAGCAAAAAAAATAGAAGAATAGAGAAAAGAAATAAATATATATATATAAATGACCCGGGCTGTGATTTGAACACTAGACCCTTGATTTAAGATTGATTTAAGTAGTCATTAGGGTGGTGGTGAAGCATCACATTGGAAATAGGAAACTATTCATTATATGTTGATTATGGGTGAAGAGATGCTTCAACTTCCACTTCGTATAAAAGGGGAAGAGAAGAAAACCTATCTTTTCATTTTCTCTTCTCCTCCCTAGCCAAAATCTCCTCTTCCCTCTTCTTAGCTTTCGGCCAAGAACCCTAGGGTTCTGAGGTTTTATGTAATACCCTGGTTCTTAGATTCTAGTTAAGTATGACTTAAAAGGTTAGATGGTACTATCCATATCACCAAGGTGCACCTTCCTTTTCGGAAGTCCAAACTTAAGAACCCCAAAATTAAGCGTGCTTGGCTTGGAGAAGTCTGAGGATGAGTGATCTCCTGGGAAGTTTTCGAGGTTGCGTGCGAGTGAGGACAAAGTATGCTGAAAGGACCTCCGATGGTCTGAGGAGCTAGTCATCAACCCGATGGGCAATTCTGGTGGCGTTCCCGGTTCGGTCCGGGTGAGGCCTGCCCGGGCCGAGGCATTACAGAATGGTATCAGAGTGACCTTGCGACCGTGAGTGCGCCTATGGAAGGAGCACCCAGAGCACCACCTAGCGAGGGAGATTCTGGGTTTTGTCTATGATGTGATTCATGGTTACACAATGAGGACGTTGTGTCTTTAAGTGGGGGTAATTGTAATACCACGGTTTTGAGATTCTGGTTAAGTATGACTTAAAAGGATAGATGGTACTATCCATATCACTAAGGTGCACCTTCCTTTTCGGAAGCCCAAACTTAAGAACTCCAAAATTAAGTGTGCTTGGCTTGGAGAAATCTTAAGATGGGTGACCTCCTGGGAAGTTTTTCGGGGTGCATGCGAGTGAGGACAAAGCACGCTGAAAGGACCTCCGGTGGTGTGTGGAGCTAGTCGTCAACCCGATGGACAATTCTAGTGGCGTTCCCGGTTCGATCCGCGTGGGGCTTGCCCGGGATGGGGCGTTACATGCCCACAAGGTGTCTAGAAAGGTGAAAATAAAAGTATCATCAGGGTTCATCCACCTAAGAGTTATAGGTCGTGAAGTTGGAAATTGTGTATCAAATCATGTTAATGTGTTGTATTGTTCCTTTCATTTGTACACTACTTATTTTATTTGTATATATTTAAATTGTTCAAACTATTTATGTGTTAAATAGTCAAAGAAAATGTAAATGACAATTCATCCCTCTAGCAATGATAATTCTACATATATATAACATTTTCTTCAACATATATATTATTTTTATAATATGTATACAATTTAAATAAATAAAAATACATGTAGTATCAAATTTAATTTCACCAATCAAGATGGATAATATAATTTATTCTCCATCTTTACACTATGATTAACAATAACAATGACAAACTTGGTGTCCATTTCGTACTTTACATTCCCCTCCTCTACATGAATTTGAACACCAAGTGTTGCACACACTAGTATCAATAACACCTCTACAACTTGTTTGTTGTCTATTACCCCATTTTTTGTATTCCGAACAACAATTGGTAGCTTCAGAGCGATCTATAATTTTAACCAAAAAAGAATAGTCAACATGAGGATATATGAACAATATGTAACAAATAAATTCAATAAAATTTGCATGGAATATTTAAATGGTGGTTACTTACTTGCAAGGTATATAGTTGTAAACAAAAGAAATACACAAAGAACTGAAACTCAAGACATTATGTAGTATGAATTAACTTTTGAGTGTTTTGTATTTTGTATTTATTGTGTAATTATAATAGTGGTGCAAGATGAGAATATATATTGCTCTGAGAAGTGAAAATAGGAGAGTACAATTAAAATAAAATATAACAAATAACATAACCGATCATATAATTAGTAGCAAAGTAGTCATACGCTTTTAGAAAGCTTACTATTTTTATCTACTTTTCAATTATGTTTTGTCATATATATAGAAAGAATGCAATATTTAACGAGTATATAATTTTGTTATATATATATATATCATTTATTTAATTATAGGAAACATATTACATATACTATAAACTTTTAGAAATAATACCATATACAAAATTGTTAACGAACATTTTGCTACAGAACATTGTAGACAGTCCTCGTAGTCAATCTACATAACCTTTTTTAAAAAAATACAACTTTTTCAAATTCATGTCATTCTTTCTTTCTCTTTTATTTTTATAAAATCAACATTTCCTCTCATCATTCTCCTCGCCATAGACTTAGTATTTTAACTTATTCAAACATATTACTTTAACACTTAGATATTATTGTTAACGATCCGCAAGTGTACGGATACGACGTCAGTAATAAAAAAAAGATAGCGTATCCACAGGGATGGATATAACCACTAAAGATATCTCAACGCGAATTAGCTAAACAACAAATCAATTGTTTTATAACAACTAAGTGCAACTATAGAAAGTAAAACATAGAAGTAGATGTATAGAAACAGGAATAAGGGCTATGATAAAAGGATGTTCTAGGAGTTTTGGTTTCTTTATAATATTATTCAATGTAAATGATCTTCCAAACTTATTCCTCAATTGTTCATCATTTGTA
This sequence comes from Zingiber officinale, assembly GCF_018446385.1. NCBI lineage: Eukaryota > Viridiplantae > Streptophyta > Magnoliopsida > Zingiberales > Zingiberaceae > Zingiber > Zingiber officinale. The sequence continues at coordinate 53,123,138 of NC_055987.1, read as the reverse complement.
GAAGATTGCCACTTCTCTCTTGCAATAGACAACCGACCTAGGACTAAAATCTATATCTAATGTGGTCAATTAGGAATGATTCCTATGATTTCCATACACGGGCTTGCCTGTCTTGTGCGTCCCTCGGAAAATCAACATAGAAATTCATTACTTCTCAACGATATCAAGATATAAAATATTAATGCATACAATCTATCATATCCCCTTGAATGACCTTATTTCACCTTCAAGATTATCCCTCAATCGTTCTTACACTGGCTTGTTTGTCACGTACATCCCTCGGATAATCGAATAAGGAATTACCTCTACAAGATCCACAAGATACTCAAACATTCAATCAAGTATGGTAATTAAGACCAATCACAACAATCCACACCAGATCAAATAGATACAAAAAAGACAAAATCATAGAAATAAGAAATTGGTAAATCCACAAGAGTTTACATCAAATCATATTACAAATACTCCCACCATCCTGGAACAAGGAGATCTAATCCATAGAACAAGAAAAAACACCCAAAGATAAGAAGATTACAAGCATCTTGATCCCAAAATTCAAGAAGAGAAAGGGATGAAAAGCTTATCTACGATGAAGAACAGTCTTCGGATCCAATCCTCGATCTCAGAGTCTATTCATTGAAGATCAGCCCTTAGATCACTAGAAAATCCTTCCACGAAGGTGAGGAATCATCCCAAATCTTGCTCCCTCCCAAAAGGGAGAACTCCCCCTTCAAATGATGGTAGAAACCCTTATATCGAGCAGAGCTTTTAGGCGCCACACGACCCCGAGACCCGGTCATGCGTGAGACACGGCCTAGGTCATTGTCTTCATTGCCCCTCTCACACGGTCGTGTGATGCACACGGGCGTGACATGTTCTACCATTGACATCCTCATCACACGGGCGTGACATGTTTTGTCATTGCCATCCTTGCACAGTCATGTAGATCTACATGGCTTGCGCTGCCTCCATCTCTAGAACTCATGCACGGCCATGATTGGGACACGGCCAGGGCTTGTTTGGCTTCTGGGAAAATTGCATGGCTGTGTAAATCTACACGACCATGTACTTCTTTGGTTCGGAAGGCTTGCACGGTCGTATCTGGGACACGGCCATGTACTACTTTGGCTCTGCAAATGCTGCATGGGTAAGCATCACCACACGGCCTAGGTCACTCTCCCAGACATGGCCGTGTGGCACTCCAAGATGGTGTCTTCCTCCTTTCGTTAGCTTATAGATTTGGCCTCGATCATAAATTCTTCTCCAAATACGACTCCCGCGTACAAAAAATGCATGAAAGCATATCTCCGAACAAAAAGAGTAAGTATGCTAAAAGCAAAGATGGAAGTACGAAAATGCATAGATAAAGCATGGGAAAAATATGTGAATGTGCGTCAAAACATGCCAAACAAGTGTATACAATCTACGCACATCACACCCCGAAACTTAAACTTTTGCTTGTCCTCAAGCAAAATGTCGCAATCTTAATTCATATGCTCTAAAATGCATTCATAATCCCTAATGTACTTTCCTAACTCTATCAAAAAGTTTCATTAACAAGCATGATCATGGAAACAAGTCAAGTATGGCTCAAGCATAAGTCTCTTGTGCATAGTGCAAAAAGTGACCCAAACTTTTCAGGTTTCAATCTATGTCCTAGTCAAGTCATCATCTAGATAAGTTCCTAATGTTTTCGGTGATAGACACTTACTTGTCACACACTTGTTTCATATTTCTCAACTAACCCAGGGTCTCAAAGGCGTGCTCAATCTCAAGAGAAGCTAAGCAGTCATTTCCCTAGTAACCTAACTCAGTCTCAAAGGGGTGACTTGCTAGATTCCACTCATGACAACTATTTTTTATATCCCTTATTTAGTTTTTTTTATACAAGTATTTGCATTGTGTAAAACTTATTTACAAATGTACTTTTAGCACAAATGTTGGGATATTTTGATTTTTTCAAATGAGCTTACATGATTTGAGCACCATCTAGTAACCAAAATGAAGTTTGAGAAATCACCATGGAAACCAAGTATTAAACAAACAAGATGAATCATGACTTTTCAATGATATAAACTATCCAAGCTCAAGTATAGTGAAGGAAAGATCCTTAAGGTCAAGCCAAATTTCAAACCTATCTCCATATGATACTTAGCTTATTTCATGCTACTCAAGATAGAGAAAAGAAATACTCTAAGCATACTACTAGCATCATTTAAAACATCATGAATCAAGATAATAAACGTGCTAACATTTTGCATAAAAGCCAAGAAAACATATAAGTGAAGTTTGATGTTCTCAAGATGTATACCACGAAAAATCAAAACAAAATGCAAGACATAAGCAAAAACAAAAACAAACAAAGCAAATCAAATGCACCTAACGCATCCCCCCAGACTTAAACTTTTCATTGTCCCAATGAAAACTAAAAACAATACAGAGGAGATTAAAAGTAAGAGAAGTTACCAAATGACGCGTGGCAAATCCCCATGTCATTAACTTATCCATCATGTAGTTGCACTCCTAATCTTTGAGTCCCATAAAAGAAAATAGACAACAAAAATTAAGTAGAGGATACAAATTTATTATAAAGAAAGGAATGAAACTAGAAAGAAACTAAAAACATGAATGAAAACAAGATTGAAGAACTTGGTTGCCTCCCAAGAAGCGCTTGTTAAAGGTCATTAGCTCGACCACCTCATTAGATTCATCTAAATCTCGTTCTTAGAGGGGTAAGATACTTCAACACCCTCCTTCCAAGGGCTCTTATTATGGAGGGAGCTTTCAATATAGGAGATATAAAGTGAAGTATCGCTCTCTCCATCTTCGTCTTCTTTAAAGATCTTTCAGGTGGTCGAAGACGGTTCAATATGAGCTTCATATGAGCTTCCAATTATTAGCCTCTTGAAAACCTACACACCCAAAAGAAAGGCAAACCTCCCACAAGCATGTAATATAAGAAGAGACTAGAACTGTATTAGTATGGACTAAATATGTATCAAAAATTGAATCACATCCAACAAAATCAATTATAGGTAACTCTATGAAATTTTCTAAAAGACCACTAGAAATACTAACCTTGCATTGTTGAGATGTACCTGAAAGTTCTAAACAATCGGATGTGACTTCTTCAGAATTAAGAATTGGTTCTAGCTCTGACTCAGATAGAAGTGACTCTAAAAGTGGTGATTCTTGCAACTTTGCTTCCATTGCATAAGTCCCTACACATTTATCATCAACCAATTCCATTATATCAATTGGTTGTATGACCAAAGGAAGTGATCCTTGGGACATTTCCTCCATAGTACATGTCCCTACACTTTTATCCACCACATCATCACCATAAGTAGTGAAGAATCCACTAACATCAATATCATCAATAGAAGGATCAACAGCTTCATTAGAAATTTATAGTAATAACCGTAGAGCTAGGATCCCTCATTGCACCTTTAGCTCTTCAGAATCATGTATTGTGGTCTTCATCTGACTTGGAGTAGGAACATTTGAGTCTTGGAAGTCCTCCTAGTCAATCGGCTCATCTTGTAGTGAATGATGTGATCCATTTAATGAAAAATCATCATGAAACTCTGACGGGCTTTGATACTTATTGGAAGTATGCTCAACATTTTGTAAGCAATCGAAGTCCAAATTTTGATAGTCCATCCTAAATTGATTGTAATGTTAAGGCGGGTCAGAGATCTGCTACTAGAATAATGACTGCTCACTCTACTCTAGAATTAGCTGGAGTTGAAGGTTTTGAATTTGATGATCTTACCAATCATAGCCCTAAGTATCAGGAACTTGCTCATATGTATTTTGATGTTGAGATTGAACCAAATACTGAAGTTCCAGCATATTAGCAGATTTTTGGAAAAAGTGACAAATAGCAGCTGGATGAGATGTGCTACTGTAACGACCCGCCTTCTGGGTACTAGGCTGTAAGGCCGATAGCTACAGTTATGCTATGCTATACTACGCGGAAAGCTGGGCTAATTAAAATTTTACTCTACTAATGACGGATACAACTGATATGAAAGGTCTACAGACCTTCTTTGCTGGTATACATATGCTAAGGAGGGGAAACTAAACATCCCAACTGAGCTAGGGACTAGAAACTGAACTTCCCAACTACCTACTGACCTGCCGATCGATCCACAGATCGATCGGAGCTGCGGTCGTTCTGTTCCCAACTGGATCGGTCGGCAGACCGATCCAGGTGTGGCTGGATCGGTCGGCAGACCGATCCAGGTATGTCTGGATCGGTCGGCTGACCGATCCAGGCACCTGAAATACCTGGAACTCGCTACTGTATCGTGCTGGATCGGTCGGCTGACCGATCCAGGAGGATACAGTAGCATACTGTATCTGTCTGGATCGGTCGGCTGACCGATCCAGTGGCACTGCCAGACCCTGATCGGTCTGGAGACCGATCAGAGTTCTGATTTCTCCCGGGAACTCTGATTTCAGCACTTTGGCGTGCCAGAATCTCACACAACAATTCTAAAATCAATGGAAATACACTCTAACAACTATTAACCAGCATTCTAACATAATTACTAACAAACTAAATAAATCTCCCATGATTTAAACACTCTAAGGTTCAAAATTGCATAAAAGAAGAAATACTAAGACTTCTACTATTTAAGTTTGCTAAAACCCCTGAGGATCTTTTATTCCAGTTCCTTCCACACACATCTTGATCTGCATTGACCTCCAGCCTCCACTGCTAGTCCACTTTTCCTTTACCTTTATCTGCAGTATAAGAAAAATAGTATCTATAAGCTAAAAAGCTTAGTAAGAAATCATCTACCTCACAAAAACATGCAACGATGCAAATATGATTTTTAAATCATGCTGTTTAAAACATAAGCTGAATATACTGAATAGACTAAGCATGGCATAGTATATAAGCATACAATCATGGCATATCTAAAGCTGAACATAAAGTCATCATGCATATTCACAGGGAAAACTAAGCTGATACTAAGAACTGAGCTACGTTAATATTGATCTACTACTAGAACTGTACTGAATTCACGAACTAATTTCTGAAAGGTTGAAAACCATATACATATAGTAAGTGAAAATACTAAACATGCTGCTGAGGGGCCTGGCAACTGTACGTGCTATGCGCGCCTCTCTAACTAGACCCGGGGTTACAAGTCCCGAATTTAGTAGAGCTACTAGGTTATCTAAACCTAGGGACCGACTATGGGAGCCCAGCCCAATGGATATCTAATCCAGTATAGTGCCAACTGAAAAGTAAAATACTACGTATAGCTAAACTGTTCTAAATTGTTGTTCCTAGGTTATCTGAACCTAGAGCTAGGTTGTCTGAACCTAGAGGCGACTGTGGGAGCCCACCCATTGGACCGTAGTCCCATATAAGCTAGAATAAAACTAATTTGCTGTTTTAAATGCTTCTAGTGCATTTAATGAATTAATTAAGCTGTCTAGTACTGAGTTAGACCTTTAATCGAGCACCTAGGATGCCCTAACTCTTCTCCCTATTAGGGAGACCACCTCTAGGCACCCGACAACGTCTAACCTCCTATCTGAAGAGGGAAAACGTGTCCGGCCCATCTAGAGGTGCTCAACTAAATCCCTAACCTGCGAAGAGAGTTAAATACACCCTAGATATCAATAAAAATCTGCATACACCCTAACTAAAGCATAAAAACTCAAACGGAAGCTATTATACTACAGGTGAGGGGTTTCTTACCTCATGTTCGTAATTTCTTACGATTCTATTCGCTAGAATTCTGGTGGAGATGATCTTCTCGACGATCCGCTCACGTCTTCGCGTTCCTCTCGCGGAGAAGAACCTTTTTCGTGTTGGAGTCGTCGCCGGAAGATGTTCCCTTGACCCTTGGCTTGGTGCGCCGAGAGGAGGAGGAGGGAAGAAGAGGGAGAGGTGGCGTGAGAGGGTTTCGGTGGAGAAGGATGTTGCCGAACCAAGTTCTCAAAATAAACCAACCCCAACTTAACCTTCCTATTTATACTAAGTAATTAATTCGGCCAAACCAATTATAAATATAATTGATTCCCTTTCCTTTCAGCACGGCCCTGCTGGGTTCACCGGTTACTAAGGCAAACTAAAGGTTTAGCGGACCCGAGAGGTTCCGGGTTTGATTCCCGCTTAAGCCTTTTTATTCTTCTAATTATTTTTGCTACTTCCGCTACTCGTAAAATTTCGGAAAAATATCTAAAAATTCTAGAAAAATCATAGAATATTTATGAAAGTGTTTTGAGAATTTTTGAGCGTTACAATCCCCCATACCTTATAAAAAGTTCGTCCTCGAACTTAGAACAATTCTGGGTACTTCTGTCTCATGCTGGCTTCTGTCTCCCAAGTTGCCTCTTCTGCTGTGTGACTATGCCAGATGACTTTGACTAATGGTACTTCCTTGTTCCGCAATTTCTTAACTGCTCGGTCTATTATCTGAATAGGCCGATTATCATAGCTGAGGTCTTCGCGGATCTGTACCGACTGGGGCTCAATCACCTGGGTGGTATATGGGGTATGCTTCTTCAGCATAGAGACATGAAATACGTTGTGGACAGCTGACATTTCCTGGGGTAGCTCTAGCTCATATGCTACCTTGCCCACTCTTCTGCTGATAAGGTATGGTCCCACATATCTGGGACTTAGCTTGCCCTTCTTCCCAAACCGCATTACTCCCTTCATGGGAGCTACTCTGAGGAACACTGAATCCCCAACTGAAAACTCTAAGGGTCTGCGCCGTGTATCAGCATAGCTCTTTTGGCGGCTCTGAGCTATCTCTATCCTCTGGCGGATCTGCTGTATAGCTACCGTGGTATCTGCTACTAGATCTGTCTGAAGCTCTAGTTCTTTCTGTTCACCACTCTCATACCAGCAGATTGGAGATCTACACCTCCGCCCATAGAGAGCCTTGTAAGGTGCCATGCCGATAGTGGCCTGATAGCTGTTGTTGTATGCAAACTCTGCTAGACTCAGATATTTTCACCAACTTCCTTTGAAGTCTAGGGCACACGCTCGGAGCATATCTTCGAGTACCTGATTTACTCGCTCCGTCTGACTATCTGTCTAAGGATGGAATGTTGTGCTGAACTTTAACTTCGTGCCCAATGCTGACTGTACACACTCCCAGAAGTGTGATGTAAATCTGCTGTCTCTGTCTGAAATAATGGTACGTGGGACTCCATGAAGTCTGACGATCTCCTTGAGATACAACTGAGCTAGCTTCTCCATGGAGTAGGATATCTTGATAGCTAAAAAGTAGGATGATTTAGTCAACCTGTCGACTATTACCCAGATGGCATCAAAACCATTCGTGGTTCTGGGTAGTCCCACTATGAAGTCCATAGAGATATCCTCCCACTTCCATTCTGGAATCTGTATAGGCTACAGAACTCCTCCTGGTCGCTGATGTTCTGCTTTGACCCTCTGACAGGTGAGGCAGATGCTAACATATCTGGCGATGTCTCGCTTCATCCCGGGCCACCAAAAACATTTCTTCAGGTCTTGATACATTTTGGTGGAACCTGGATGCATTGCATAGGGAGTCCTGTGAGCCTCATCTAAAATCCGTCTCCGTAGCTCCTCCCGATCTGGAACACAGAGCCTGTCACCAAAATACAACACCCCGCTATCGGACACTCTGAATTCTCTACTTTCTGATTCTGTTAGCCCTTGCTTGATTTTCTGTATTTCAGGGTCCTGCTCCTGAGCTAACTGAATATCACCAAGCAAGGTAGACTCTAAGGTCATAGTAGAGAGCTGTCCCACTATAAGCTCGAGACCGAAATCTATGATCTCCTTATGTAGGGGCGGTGACATGGCTGTAAGAGATAATAAGGTAGCACTGGACTTTCTGCTGAGTGCGTCTGCTACCTTATTGGCTTTTCCGGGATGGTAAAGGATATCAATATCATAGTCTTTGACCAGCTCTAGCCATCTGCGCTGTCGCATATTCAGATCCTTCTGAGTGAAGAAGTACTTCAGACTCTGATGATCTGTATATACTCTACACTGGGCTCCATACAAGTAATGTCTCCAAATATTGAGAGCGAACACTACTGCTGCAAGCTTCAAGGTCATGAGTAGGGTAATTCTTCTCATAATCCTTGAGTTGTCTGGAGGCATAGGCAATCATCTTTCCGTCTTGCATCATCACTGCTCCTAATCCCAATTTAGAGGCATCATTGTAAATGTCGAAGCTATCTGTATTTCCTGGTAAGGCTAAGATAGGAGCACCGGTCAATCTCCTTTTGAGCTCGCTGAAGCTGTTCTCACAGTCCTCTGTCCACTGAAATTTTCTGTTCTTTCTGGTGAGAGCTGTCAGTGGGGAAGCTATCCTGGAGAAGTCCTCTACAAACATTCTGTAATAACCTGCTAATCCCAGAAAGCTTCTGATTTCACTGGCATTCTTCGGTCTTTTCCAGTTACTTACTGCTTCTATTTTGCTGGGGTCTACCATGACACCATCCTTTGAGATGATGTGACCCAGGAAGGACACCTGATCAAGCCAGAATTCACATTTCGTGAACTTGGCATATAGCTGATTCTGCTAAAGTGTCTGTAGTACTGTCTTCAGGTGCTCTGCATGTTCTTCCTGAGTTCCTGAGTAGATAAGGATGTCATCGATGAACACGATAACAAATTTATCTAAGTACTCTCTGAATACTCTGTTCATGAGATCCATGAATGTAGCTGGAGCATTTGTCACGCCAAAAGGCATTACTACGAACTTGTAATGTCCATATCTGGTCCTGAATGCTGTCTTCGGTTTATCACCCTCCTTGACTCTGACTTGGTGATATCCTGATCTGAGGTCAATCTAGAGAACACTGCTGCTCCCTTTAACTGGTCGAACAGGTCATCTATCCTGGGAAGAGGATACCTGTTCTTGATCGTGACCTGATTCAGTGCTTTGTAGTCTATGCATAGCCGCATGCTTCCATCCTTCTTCTTCACGAACAGTACAAGCGCTCCCCATGGTGAGTGACTAGAGCGTATGAAGCCCTTGTCCAGTAGCTCCTGTAGTTGCTCATGAAGTTCCTTCAGCTCGGCTGGAGCCATGCGGTAAGGCGCTTTGGAAATAGGATTAGTGCCGGGGAAGAGCTCTATCTCAAATTCAATCTCCCTGACTGGTGCTAGGCCTGGTAACTCTTCAGGGAAGACTGCTGGGTAATCACAAACAACTCGGACCTCTGCTAGCTGTTGGTCCCTGTCCTGGCTGGTATTGACTACATGTGCTAGGTACCCCGTACATCCTGAATCCATCAACTTCTGTGCCTTTATAGCTGAGAGAAATTTTCTGGCTTTTCTCTTTGGTTCTCCGATGTACTCGAACTGTGCTTCTGCTTCGGGTTGGAACACGACTTTCTGTTTACGACACTCTATGGAAGCACCGTACCTGATCAGGAAATCCATTCCAAGGATGATGTCGTAGTCAGTCATTTCTAGCAGGACCAGATCACAAAAGAGTTCCCTGTCTGCTATAATGACTGGCACTGCCCTGAGCCAGTGCGTGGACGCCATAACTTCTCCCGAAGGTAGTGTCGTCAGAAACTGACCACTGAGTACCTCTGGAGCTATTGCTGACTTTGCGGCGAACGCCCTAGCTATATAAGAATGGGTTGCCCCAGTATCAAACAATACAGTTGCTACTTGCTGAAAAATGCTAAGCTGACCTGTAACAACTGTCGAGGCATTGACTACATCCTCTCTGGTGAGTGAGTAGATCCTCGCATTCACCATAGCTGGAGGGGCTTCTAATCTGCCCTAGCTGATAAGTGGACCTTCTAGAGTGGCCTGCATCTGATATAACTGAGCTGGCTGGCCTGCATGCTGAATCTGCTGTGGCTGAGGAAGACCGGTCTTGTTCGGGCACTGCTTGGCCATGTGCCCTTCTTGTCCACATTCAAAGCATCCTCGTGTGCCCCTGCGACAAACCCCTGGGTGGAATTTCCCACAAGTCGCACACTTTGGATAACTAGGTCGCTTGCTAGATGGTCCTCCTTTTGGGTCACTCCCCGACTTGCGCTTGCTGTTGGAGTTCCCTTTCCAGTTAGAGCTGTTGCCTTGCTGTCTTTGAGTGTGAGAGTTTCCTTGGCCCTTGGACTCTGAGGAAACTTGCTTCTGCTGCTTGATGCTGTTCTGGTAATGCTCTGTGGTCAAGGCACTGCTCACTAACTCCTCTGTGGTTTGTGGCCTATGTATGCCACCAGCCACGTTCACTGCTATCTCTGGCCTCAGCATCTTGAGCATCAACCGGATTCATTCCTTCTCTGTGCTGACTAGCTCTGGGCATAGATGAGCCAACCTGTTGAATTTCTTCACGGCTTCCTCAACTGAAAGGTTGCCCTGACGAAACTCAGTGAACTCGTCGTAGTGGCGGTTTGTAACTCGTATGTGAAAGAACTCCTCGAAGAATTCTTTCTTGAAGTCAGCCCATGACATCTGGTTCACTGGGTGCTTCGTTCTGATTCTTTCCCACGCATGCGTGCGTCTCCTGTCAGGCAGAAGGAGGGACACTTCACCTTTTCGTGTTTTGGCCAGTCCAGAAGCTCCATCGTGCTCTCCAGTGTTTTGAACCAGGCTTGTGCATCCCATGGTTCACTAGTGCCTGAGAAGTTCTCTGGCTTGACTCGCTGCCACTGGATCAGATAGGCTTCCTTTCTTGGCTCAGCTGCTGGGACTGCTGGTGCTGGTGCTGGTGCTGTAGGCTGAGCTGGTGGAACCTCCAAGACCACCGGAGTAGTCAAATTCGATTCCGGGGTGACTGTGGGGGTATTCTGCTGATTAGCCTTTAAGGTGACTATTTCCTGTTGCTGTTCAGCTAGCTGCTGCTGTAACTGAGCCACTAATGCAGTAAGGTCTGGAGGAGGCACTGAACTGCCTGCCTCTTGCTGGGGCTCAGTAGCTAGTGCCCTTCTAGCTGGGCGCCCTCGTGCCATTTCTAAAGACATAGAGGACATAACATAACTAATGCAATCACAGTTATATAACTACTGATATCATGTTTAAAACTATTACATACTAACAAGCAATAGGCATATAAACATGAACTGTAACTAGAAGCAAGAAAAATAAAGAGAGTAGAGGTATTCTTACTTGGAAGCTGCAGGTTCAATGCTGATGTGTGTGTAGGAATTATGGAATTCTGCTCTGATACCACTCTGTAACGACCCGCCTTCTGGGTACTAGGTTGTAAGGCCGATCGCTACAGTTATGCTATGCTATACTACGCGGAAAGCTGGGCTAATTAAAATTTTACTCAACTAATGATGGATACAACTGATATGAAAGGTCTACAGACCTTCTTTGCTGGTATACATATTCTAAGGAGGGGAAACTAAACATCCCAACTGAGCTAGGGACTAGAAACTGAACTTCCCAACTACCTACTGACCTGCCGATCGATCCACAGATCGATCGGAGCTGCGGTCGTTCTGTTCCCAACTGGATCGGTCGGCAGATCTGTGTGATCGGCCGGCATCTATCCAGTGTGGTGGATCGGTCGGCAGATCGATCAGTATGTCCGATCGGTCCGACCGATCCGTGCACCAAATACCGGAACTCGCCATCAGATTACGCCGGATCGGCCGACCGATCCAGAGGAGACAGAGCATATCAGACTGTCTCGATCGGCGGCCGACCGATCCAGCATCGCAGCACTCGACGGTCAGAGACCGATCGAGTTCGATTTCTCCCGAACTCGATTTCAAAGACTTTCATGCTGTAATCTCACACAACAATTCTAAAATCAATGGAAATACACTCTAACAACTATTAACCAGCATTCTAACATAATTACTAACAAACTAAATAAATCTCCCATGATTTAAACACTCTAAGGTTCAAAATTGCATAAAAGAAGAAATACTAAGACTTCTACTATTTAAGTTTGCTAAAACCCCTGAGGATCTTTTATTCCAGTTCCTTCCACACACATCTTGATCTGCATTGACCTCCAGCCTCCACTGCTAGTCCACTTTTCCTTTTCCTTTATCTGCAGTATAAGAAAAGTAGTATCTATAAGCTAAAAAGCTTAGTAAGAAATCATCTACCTCACAAAAACATGCAACGATGCAAATATGATTTTTAAATCATGCTGTTTAAAACATAAGCTGAATATACTGAATAGACTAAGCATGGCATAGCATATAAGCATACAATCATGGCATATCTAAAACTGAACATAAAGTCATCATGCATATTCACAGGGAAAACTAAGCTGATACTAAGAACTGAGCTACGTTAATACTGATCTACTGCTAGAACTGTACTGAATTCATGAACTAATTTCTGAAAGGTTGAAAACCATATACATATAGTAAGTGAAAATACTAAACATGCTGCTGAGGGGCCCGACAACTATACGTGCTATGCGCGCCTCTCTAACTAGACCCGGGATTGCAAGTCCCGAATTTAGTAGAGCTACTAGGTTATCTAAACCTAGGGACCGACTATGGGAGCCCAGCCCAATGGATATCTAATCTAGTATAGTGCCAACTGAAAAGTAAAATACTGCGTATAGCTAAACTGTTCTAAATTGCTGTTCCTAGGTTATCTGAACCTAGAGCTAGGTTGTCTGAACCTAGAGGCGACTGTGGGAGCCCACCCATTGGACCGTAGTCCCATATAAGCTAGAATAAAACTAATTTGCTGTTTTAAATGCTTCTAGTGCATTTAATGAATTAATTAAGCTGTCTAGTACTGAGTTAGACCTTTAATCAAGCACCTAGGATGCCCTAACTCTTCTCCCTATTAGGGAGACCACCTCTAGGCACCCAACAACGTCTAACCTCCTATCTGAAGAGGGAAAACGTGTCCGACCCATCTAGAGGTGCTCAACTAAATCCCTAACCTGCGAAGAGAGTTAAATAAACCCTGGATATCGATAAAAATCTGCATACACCCTAACTAAAGCATAAAAACTCAAACGGAAGCTATTATACTGTAGGTGAGGGGTTTCTTACCTCCTGTTCGTAATTTCTTACGATTCTATTCGCTAGAATTCTGGTGGAGATGATCTTCTCGACGATCCGCTCACGTCTTCGCGTTCCTCACGCGGAGAAGAACCTTTTTCGTGTTGGAGTCGTCGCCGGAAGATGTTCCCTTGACCCTTGGTTTGGTGCGCCGAGAGGAGGAGGAGGGAAGAAGAGGGAGAGGTGGCGTGAGAGGGTTTCGGTGGAGAAGGATGTTGCTGAACCAAGTTCTCAAAATAAACCAACCCCAACTTAACCTTCCTATTTATACTATGTAATTAATTCGGCCAAACCAATTATAAATATAATTGATTTCCTTTCCTTTCAGCACGGCCCTGCTGGGTTCACCGGTTACTAAGGCTAACTAAAGGTTTAGCGGACCCGAGAGGTTCCGGGTTCGATTCCCGCTTAAGCCTTTTTATTCTTCTAATTATTTTGTCTACTTCCGCTACTCGGAAAATTCCGGAAAAATATCTAAAAATTCCAGAAAAATCATAGAATATTTATGAAAGTGTTTTGAGAATTTTCGGGCGTTACAGCTACCACACACTCCATAAAGGAATTTAAATTCATAGTCATTTGAATCATTATATTCATCAATGGAAGATCTTGCTCTTGCTCTCATGGGTGTGAAAAATTTCTCATGGGCCTGCTTGACATATTAGTGCTCATGGATATTCAAGAAAAAATAATTAGAAGAAAAAAAAATTGAAGAATCAAAGACAAGAAATAAAATGAAATATGAAAAGCAAGAAAAAAATGCAGAATTTAAATTGCAAGAAAGAAAGTGCATAATGAAAACAAGAAAGAAAAAATAAAAGAAAAAAGAAAAATGTTTAGAATAATTCATATGTTAATCAACTAATGTGTTTATAAGTTCTTGTTATTCTTGATGCCTTTATGAAGTTTGATCTTCTCATACACTTGAACAATATTGCAATATATGTTTACAAAATAAAAGTAGAGAAAATTTTAAATCAAAAGAAAAATAGAGAAAAGCTAGACTAGAATGCTAAAAATCAAGAATGCAGAATTAGAATTACAACAAAATAAATTGTCAAGAAGTAGAATAATATTAATTATAAAAACAGAATTCTAAAGATTAGTTACAACTATGCTAATGAAAAGAAAAGAAAAGTTATGTTTAGTCTAACTCAATTTATAATCTCTAATGTTATAACGCAGTCCCTCGGCAACGGCGCCAAAAACTTGTTAACGATTCGTAAGTGTACGGATATGTCGTCAATAATAAAGAAAGATATCATATCCACAGGGACTGGATATAACCACTAAAGATATCTCAATGCGAATTAGCTAAACAACAAATCAATTAATTTATAACAACTAAGTGCAACTATAGAATGTAAAACATAGAAGTAAAAGCATAGAAACAGGAATAAGGGCTATGATAAAAAGATGTTCTAGGAGTTTTGGTTTCTTTGTAATATTATTCAATGTAAATGATCTACCAAATCTTATTCCTCAATTTTTCATCATTTATAGAAGATTGTCACTTCTCTCTTACAATAGACAACCGACCGAGGACTAAAATCTATATCTAATGTGGTCAATTTGGAATGATTCCTATGATGTCCTTACACGGGCTTGCCTGTCACGTGCGTCCCTCGGATAATCAACATAGAAATTCATTACTTCTCAACCATATCAAGACTTAAAAGATTAATGCATACAATCTATCATGTCCCCTTGAATGACTTTATTTCACCTTCAATATTATCCCTCAATTGTCCTTACAAGGGTTTGTCTGTCACGTCCCCCCCCCCCCCCCCCCCCCCCGTATAATCGAATGAGGAATTACCTCTACAAGATCAGTAAGATACTCAAACATTCAATCAAGTATGGTAATTAAGTCCAATCACAACAATCCACACAAGATCAAATAGATACAAATAAGACAAAATCATAGAAATAGGAAATTAGCAAATCCACAAGAGTTTACATCAAATCATATTACAAATACTCCCTCCATCCTAGAACAAGGAGATCTAATCCATAGAACAAGAAAAGAAACCCAAAGATAAGAAGATTACAAGCATCTTGATCCCAAAATCCAAGAAGAGAAAGGGAAGAAAAGCTTATCTACGATGAAGAATGGTCTTCGGATCCAATCCACGATCTCGGAGTTGATTCGTTGAAGATCTACCCTTAGATCGCCGAAAAATCCCTCCAAGAAGGTGAGGAATCACCCCAAATCTTGGTCCCTCCCAAAAGGGAGAACTCCCCCTTCAAATGATGGAAGAAACTCTTATATAGAGCAGAACTTTTAGGCGCCACATGGCCCCGAGACCTGATTGTGTGTGAGACACGGCCTAGGTCATTCTCTTCACTGCCCCTCTCGCACGGTCGTGTGATGCACACGGACGTGACATGTTCTACCACTGTCATCCTTGCACGGCAGTGTAGATCTACACGGCCTGCGCCGCCTCCAGCTCTGGAACTCATGCACGGCCGTGTTTGGGACACGACCAGGGCTTGTTTGGCTTCTGGGAAAATTGCATGGTCATGTAAATCTACATAACCATGTACTGCTTTAGCTCTGGAAGGCTTGCACGGTCGTGTCTGGGACACGACCATGTATTGCTTTGGCTATGCAAATGCTGCATGGGTGAGCATCACCACACGCCCTAGGTCACTCTCCCAGACATGGTCGTGTGGAACTCCAAGACGGTGTCTTCCTCCTTTCGTTAGCTTGTAGATTTGGCCTTGAGCATAAATTCTTCTCCAAATATGACGCCTGCATAAAAAAATACACAAAAGCATATCTCCGAACAAAAAAAATAAATATGCTAAAAGCAAAGCTGGAAGTACAAAAATGCATAGATAAAGCATGCGCAACATATATGAATGTGCGTCAAAACATGCCAAATAAGTGTATACAATCTACGCACATCAATTATAAATTTTATTTTGTGACTTACTACTTTATGACAAAAATATTAAGAAGTAAAATGTTACTTAAAATTAGAAGTGAGGTTTGTATTTTTTAACCAACATAGTCTATAATGATGTTTACTTCATCAATTTTATAACCCAAATAATTATCATATATTACTTCATAATTAATAATTGTTGAAGTAATCAATGGAAAAGTCTATAAAAAAAAATACACATAGTGAAAATATGAGAAGCGGATGAAGATACGAGGGTTGAGGGCTACGCTTGCTGTTAGAAGGGGGCAACAGGTGATGTTACATTTCTTGCTTGTGTGAAAAGATAAAGGAAAAGAAAAGAGAGCTTTTGTGCTTGAAAAAAAACTCTAGGTTTATTGCCATTGGTGAAGAGAATAAGGAGGAAATGGAAAAGAAGATGAAGGGAAAATAAAAGATAGGGATAGGTGTAACGACCCGCCTTCTAACTACTAGGCTGTAAGGCGAATCACTATAGTTGTACTGTACTGACTGTGCGGAAAGCTGATCTAATTAAAATTTTTCTACTAATTGATGACTGTTCTTGGTTCTGCATGTGCTAAAGGATGTAATCTGAGGAACACAAAGCGTATCCTACATCCCCCATGGACTAGAAGTTGATCTACTGAGTTTCTTGGTCGAAACTGAGCTTCCCAATCGATCCAAACTGAACTGGATCGATTGCTTTCCGTTGGATAGATCCACGGATCGACCCAAGCTGCTACTGGCACGGATGAACACTCGGATCGGCCACCGACCGATCCGTGTCATCGTCAGATGCCGATCGGCTCCGACCGATCCAGAGTACATCGATCACCAGACCGATCCTGGCTCACCGATCGGCAGATCGATCAGGGCTCCTCGATCGGTCGGCAGACCGATCGTGATTCAACTGATCTGTCTGGATCGGTCGGCCGACCGATCCATAAACGACGCCAACTTGTCATACCGATCGGTCACCGACCGATCGCTGACACGATCACCGACGGCCTCGTGGACCGATCAGAGTTTCGATTTCAATCGAAACTCGATTCCAAAGACTACTGTGCAAAACCTCATACAACAACTACCTAATGCATAATAAACTATTCTAATAACATGTAGTAACAATTTTAAACTGGTTCATGGCATTTTACTCACTAAAACACATTTTAACAACTTAAAGTGCATGGAAGTATAAATTTCTAAAAGTTCTAATTGTTTAAACTTGCTAAGGTTCAAGAGTGCATAAAACATGAAAACTAGAACTAATAAATTGCAAAGTGCTAAAGTAAATGCTAGATCCCCAGAGGGTCTTTTATTCCAGTTCCTGCCACACACACCATCTTTGCATTGCCCTCCAGCTTCCTCTGCTAGTCCATTTTCCTTTTACCTGTATCTGCAGTATAAGGAAAATAGTATCTATAAGCTAAAAAGCTTAGTAAGAAACCATCTACCTCACTAAATCATGCACACGATGCAAATATGCTTTTAAATCATGCTGTTTGAAAAACATACTGAATATGCAAGCATGGCATGGCATGGTATCATATAAAGCATGGCATAACAGAAGCTAAACATAAATAAAACTGATCATAACATGTCAAGAACTGTATATGAAGCTATCATATTTAACAACTGAAATAAGCTGAGCTGATACAAAATTGAGCCAAGGTGGAGCTGAGCTAATATTGAATTCCATTATGGTTTTAAAATTGATTTGGAAAACTATTATACATAATAGAATAAAATAGTAAACATGCTGCTGTAGGGCCCTGGCAACTGTACTTACTGTGCGCGCGTCCCTAACTAGACCCGGGATTGCAAGTTCCGAATCTAGTAGGGTTTACTAGGTTAGCTGAACCTAGGGACGACTATGGGAGTCCAACCCAATGGATATCTAATTCAGTACAGTGCCGCTGCTGAAAGTAAAATACTGAAATGCTAATTAATTGAATCTAGGTTATCTGAACCTAGAACTAGGTTATCTGAACCTAGAGGCGACTGTGGGAGCCCACCCATTGGACATCTAGTCCCATAAAGCTGAAATAAAACAGATATGCTGGTTTAAATGCTTCTATGCATTTAACTATACTGTTAAAACTGTCTAATGTTGCGCTAAACGTTTTATCGAACACCTAATGTGCTCTAACTCTCCTCTCTAATAGGGGGACCACCTCTAGGCACCCGACGACGTCTAGAACCTCTATCTGAAGAGGAAAAACGCGTCCGGCCCATCCAGAGATACTCAACTAACCCCTAAATCTGTGAAGAGAATTAAATATACTCTAGATATCGATAAAAATCTACATATAACTAAATTATAAGCATGCAATCAAACGAGAGCTACTTATACTGCAGGTGAGGGGTTTCTTACCTCGTGTGCTAGATTTCTTACAAATCTAATCGCTAGAAATTCCGGTGGAGACAACTTCTCGACGATCCGCTCACGTCTTCGCGTTCCTCTCGCGGAGAAGAACCTCTTTCGTGTTGGAGTCGTCATCGGATGATGATCCGATGGACCTTGGCTTGGTGCGCCGTGCGTGAGGAAGAGGAGGAGAAGAGGCGGCGTGAGAGCTAGGGTGAGGAGAAGTCACTGTGGAAATAAAACCAAAATAACTCTTCACCCTATTAATCTTCCTATTTATATTAAGTGATTAATTCGGCCAACCCAATTATAAATATACTTGATTCCCTTTCCTTTAAGCACGGCCCTGCTGGGTTCAACCAGTTACTAACATTATCCCTAAACCATAGGTCTCGGGTTCGATTCCCGCCTAAGCTATTTTGCGGTTCTAATTATTTTTGTTGCTTCCGCTACTCGAAAAATTTCGGAAAAATATCTAACAATTCCAGAAAAATCATAGAATATTTATAATGCAGTTTCGAGAATTTTCGGGCGTTACAATCCCCCATACCTTATAAAAAGTTTATCCTCGAACTTAGAACAATTCTGGGTACTTCTGTCTCATGCTGACTTCTGTCTCCCAAGTTGCCTCTTCTGCGGTGTGACTGTGCCAAATAACTTTGACTAATGGTACTTCCTTGTTCCGTAATTTCTTAACTGCTCGGTCTATTATCTGAATAGGCCGACTATCATTGCTGAGGTCTTCGTGGATCTGTACCGTCTGGGGCTCAATCACCTGGGTGGCATCTGGGGTATGCTTCTTCAGCATAGAGACATGAAATACATTGTGGACAGCTGACATTTCCTGGGGTAGCTCTAGCTCATATGCTTGCTTGCCCACTCTTCTGCTGATAAGGTATGGTCGCACATATCAGGGACTTAGCTTGCCCTTCTTCCCAAAACGCATTACTCCCTTCATGGGAGCTACTCTGAGGAACACTGAATCCCCAACTGAAAACTCTAAGGGTCTGCGCCGTGTATCAGCATAGCTTTTCTGGCGGCTCTGAGCTGTCTCTATCCTCTGGCGGATCTGCTGTATAGCTGCTGTGGTATCTGCTACTAGATCTGTCTGAAGCTCTAGTTCCTTCTGTTCACCACTCTCATACCAGCAGATTGGAGATCTACACCTCCGCCCATAGAGAGCCTCGTAAGGTGCCATGCCGATAGTGGCCTGATAGCTATTGTTGTATGCAAATTCTGCTAAGCTCAGATATTTGCACCAACTTCCCTTGAAATCTAGGGCACACGCTCGGAGCATATCTTCGAGTACCTGGTTTACTCGCTCTGTCTGACCATCTGTCTGCGGATGGAATGTTGTGCTGAACTTTAACTTCGTGCCCAATGCTGACTGTACACACTCCCAGAAGTGTGATGTAAACTTGCTGTCTCTGTCTGAAATAATGGTACGTGGGACTCCATGAAGTCTGACGATCTCCTGGAGATACAACTGAGCTAGCTTCTCCATGGAGTAGGATATCTTGATAGCTAAAAAGTGGGCTGATTTAGTCAACCTGTCGACTATTACCCAGATGGCATCAAAACCATTCGTGGTTCTGGGTAGTCCCACTATGAAGTCCATAGAGATATCCTCCCACTTCCATTCTGGAATCTGTATAGGCTGCAGAACTCCTCCTGGTCGCTGATGTTCTGCCTTGACCCTCTGACAGGTGAGGCAGATGCTAACATATCTGGCGATGTCTCGCTTCATCCCGGGCCACCAAAAGCGTTTCCTCAGGTCTTGATACATTTTGGTGGAACCCGGATGCATTGCATAGGGAGTCCTGTGAGCCTCATCTAAAATCTGTCTCCGTAGCTCCTCCTGATCTGGAACACAGAGTCTGTCACCAAAATACAACACCCCGCTGTCGGACACTCTGAATTCTCTACTTTATGATTCTGTTAGCCCTTGCTCAATTTTCTGAATTACAGGGTCCTGATCCTGAGCTGACTGAATATCACCAAGCAAGGTAGACTCTAAGGTCATAGTAGAGAGCTGTCCAACGATGAGTTCGAGACCGAAATCTACGATCTCCTTCTGTAGGGTTGGTGACATGGCTGCTAGAGATAATAAGGCAGCACTGGATTTTCTACTAAGTGCATCTGCTACCTTATTTGCTTTCCCTGGATGGTAGAGGATGTCTATATCGTAGTCTTTGACCAGCTCTAACCATCTGCGCTGTCGCATATTCAGATCCTTCTGAGTGAAGAAGTACTTCAGACTCTGATGATCTGTATACACTCTGCACTGAGCTCCATATAGGTAATGTCTCCAAATTTTGAGGGCGAACACTACTGCTACAAGCTCAAGGTCATGAGTAGGATAATTCTTCTCATAATCCTTGAGTTGTCTGGAGGCATAGGCGATCACCTTGCCGTTTTGCATCAGCACTACTCCTAGTCCCAACTTAGAGGCATCACTATAGATGTCAAAGCTGCTGGTGTTGTCTGGTAGAGCCAAAATGGGAGCACTGGTCAATCTCCTTTTTAGCTCGCTGAAGCTGTTCTCACAGTCCTCTGTCCACTGAAATTTCCTGTTCTTCCTGGTAAGAGCTGTCAGTGGGGAGGCTATCCTGGAGAAGTCCTCTACAAACTTTCTGTAATATCCTGCTAATCCCAGAAAGTTCCTGATTTCGCTGGCGTTCTTAGGTCTCTTCCAGTTACTTACTGCTTCTATCTTGCTGGGATCTACCATAATACCATACTTTGAGATGATGTGACCCAGGAAGGACACCTAATCTAACCAAAATTTACATTTCATGAACTTGGCGTATAGCTGGTTCTGCTGAAGGGTCTGCAATACTAGTTTCAGGTGCTCTGAATGTTCTTCCTGAGTTCCTGAATAGATAAGAATGTCATCGATAAACACAATAACAAACTTATCTAAATACTCCTGAATACTGTTCATGAGATCCATGAATGTAGCCGGAGCATTGGTCACGCTAAAGGGCATGACTACGAACTCGTAGTGTCCGTATCTGTCTGAAGGTTGTCTTGGGTATGTCCCCTTCTTTGACCTTCACCGATGATAACCTGATCCGAGATCTATCTTAGAGAACACCGCTGCTCCTTTTACCTGGTCGAACAGATCATCGATTCGGGAAGGGATACCTGTTCTTGATCGTGACTTGGTTCGATGATCTGTAGTCATACACGCATGCTTCCATCCTTCTTCTTCACGAACAATACAAGAGCTCCCCATGGCGAGTGACTCGGGCGATGAAACCCTTGTCGAGCAGCTCCTGTAGTTGCTCAAGTTCCTTCGCTTATGCCGAGCCATGCGATAAGGCGCTTTGGAGATAGGATTTGTACCGGGAATGAGCTCTATCTCAAAGTCGATCTCCCTGTCTGGTGCTAAGCCTGGTAACTCTTCAGGGAAGACTGCTGGGTAGTCACATACGACTCGAACCTCTGCTAGCTGTTGGTTCTTGTCCTGGCTGACGTTGACTACATGTGCTAGGAATCCTGTACATCCTGAATCCAGTAGCATCTGTGCTTTCATAGCTGAGAGAAACCTCTTGGCCTTTCTCTTTGGTTCCCCGCTGTATTCGAATTGCACTGCCGCTTCAGGTTGGAAGATGACTTTCTGTTTATGACACTCTATGGTAGCACCGTATCTGATCAGAAAGTTCATTCCAAAGATAACGTCATAGTCGGTCATTTCTAGCACTATCAGATCACAAAAGAGCTCTCTGTCTGCTATAATGACTGGCACTGCTCTGAGCCAGTGCGTGGATGCCATGATCTCTCCTGAAGGTAGTGTCGTCAAAAATTGACCACTGAGTGCTTCTGAGGGTATTTCTAACTTTTCGGAGAACACCCTGGCTATATATGAATGGGTTGCCCCAGTATCAAATAGAACAGTAGCACTATACTGAAAAATGCTAATCTGACCTGTGACAACTGTCGAGGCATTGGCTACATCCTCTCTGGTGAGTAAGTAGATCCTCGCATTCGCCATAGCTAGAAGGGCTTCTAATCTGCCTTGGCTGATAAGTGGACCTTCTAGAGCGGCCTGCATCTGATACAACTGAGCTGGCTGGCCTGCATACTGAATCTGCTGTGGCTGAGGAAGACCGGTCTTGTTCGGGCACTGCTTGGCCATGTGCCCTTCTTGTCCACATTCAAAGCATCCTCGTGTGCCCTTGCGACAAACCCCTGGGTGGAATTTCGCACAAGTAGCACACTTTGGATAGCTGGGTCGCTTGCTAGATGGTCCTCCTTTTGGGTCACTTCCTGATCTGCGCTTGCTGTTGGAGTTTCCTTTCCAGTTAGAGTTGTGGCCTTGCTGTTTTTGAGCGTGAGAGTTTCCTTGGCTTTTGGACTCTGAGGAGACTTGCTTTTGCTGCTTTATGCTGTTCTGGTAATGCTCCGTAGTCAAGGCACTGCTCACTAGCTCCTCTGTGGTTTGTGACCTATGTATGCCACCAGCCACGTTCACTGCTATCTCTGGCCTCAGCATCTTGAGTATCAACCGGATTCGTTCCTTCTCCGTGCTGACTAGCTCTGGGCACAGACGAGCCAACCTATTGAATTTCTTCACGGATTCCTCAACTGAAAGGTTGCCCTGACGAAACTCAGTGAACTCGTCGTAGTGGTGGTTCGTAACCCGTATGTGGAAGAACTCCTCGAAGAACTCCTTCTCGAAGTCAGCCCATGACATCTGGTTCACTGGGCGCTTCGTTCTGATTCTCTCCCACCACATGCGTGCGTCTCCTGTCAGGCAGAAGGAGGCACACTTCACCTTCTCGTGTTCTGGCCAGTCCAGAAGCTCCATCGTGCTCTCCAGTGTTTTGAACCAGGCTTGTGCATCCCATGGTTCACTAGCGCCCGAGAAGTTCTCTGGCTTGACCTCCGCCACCGGATCGATAGGATTCCTTTCTTGGCTCAGCTGCTGGGGTGTAGGCTGAGCCGGTGGAACCTCCAAGACTACCGGAGTAGTCAAATTCGGTTCCGGGGGAGTATTCTGCCGATTAGCCTTTAAGGTGGCTATTTCGTCGCTCAACTAGTCAGAATCGAGCCACTAATGTCGTAAGGTCTAGAGGAGGCACCGAACTGCTCGCCTCTTGTCAGCTCGTGAGCTAATGCCCTTCTAGTCAAGGCCCGCGTGCCATTTCTAAAGACATAGAGAACATAACATAACTAATGTAATCACAGTTATATAACTACTGATATCATGTTTAAAACTAGCACAGACTAACAGGCAGTAGACATATAAACATGAACCGTAATAACAAGACAAGGAGCATAAATAAAGTAGAGGTATTCTTACTTGGAAGCTGCAGGTACAATGCTGATGTGTGTGTAGGAAGTATGGAACACTGCTCTGATACCACTCTGTAACGACCCGCCTTCTAACTACTAGGCTGTAAGGCGAATCGCTACAGTTGTACTGTGCTGACTTTGTGGAAAGCTGATCTAATTTAAATTTTTCTACTAATTGATGACTGTTCTTGGTTCTGCATGTGCTAAAGGATGTAATCTGAGGAATACAAAGCGTATCCTACATCCCCCATGGACTAAAAGTTGATCTACTGAGTTTCTTGGTCGAAACTGAGCTTCCCAATCGATGCAAACTGAACTGGATCGATTGCTTTCCGTTGGATCGATCCACGGATCGACCCAAGCTGCTACTGGCACGGATGAACACCCTGGATCGGTCAGAACGATCCGTAAGTCGATCGTCAGATGTTACCGATCGGTCTCCGACCGATCCAGATTACACCGATCGGTCTCAGACCGATTCAGGCTCACCGATCGGTCGGCATCGATCGGTGAGTTTCAACCCATCGTTGCCGGATCGGTCGGCCGACCGATCCATAAACGACGCCAACTTTCTCGCTACCGATCGGTCACCGACCGATCGCTGACACGAATCAGCCTCGATCGGCCTCGGACCGATCAGAGTTTCGATTTCAAGCGTAAACTCGATTCCAGACCGCCGTACAAAACCTCATACAACAACTACCTAATGCATAATAAACTATTCTAATAACATGTAGTAACAATTCTAAACTGGTTCATGGCATTTTACTCACTAAAACACATTTTAACAACTTAAAGTGCATGGAAGTATAAATTTCTAAAAGTTCTAATTGTTTAAACTTGATAAGGTTCAAGAGTGCATAAAACATGAAAACTAGAACTAATAAATTGCCAAGTGCTAAAGTAAATGCTAGATCCCCAGAGGGTCTTTTATTCTAGTTCCTGCCACACACACCATCTTTGCATTGCCCTCCAGCTTCCTCTGCTAGTCCATTTTCCTTTTACCTGTATCTGCAGTATAAGGAAAATAGTATCTATAAGCTAAAAAACTTAGTAATAAACCATCTACCTCACTAAATCATGCACACGATGCAAATATGCTTTTAAATCATGCTGTTTGAAAAACATACTGAATATGCAAGCATGGCATGGCATGGTATCATATAAAGCATGGCATAACATAAGCTGAACATATATAAAACTGATCATAACATGTCAAGAACTGTATATGAAGCTATCATATTTAACAATTGAAATAAGCTGAGCTGATACAAAAGTGAGTCAAGGTGGAGCTGAGCTAATACTGAATTCCATTATGGTTTTAAAACTGATTTGGAAAACTATTATACATAATAGATAAAAATAGTAAACATGCTGCTGTAGGGCCCTGGCAATTGTACTTACTGTGCGCGCATCCCTAACTAGACCCGGGATTGCAAGTTCCGAATCTAGTAGGGTTTACTAGGTTAGCTGAACCTAGGGATGACTATGGGAGTCCAACCCAATGGATATCTAATCCAGTACAGTGCCGCTGCTGAAAGTAAAATACTGAAATGCTAATTAATTGAATCTAGGTTATCTGAACCTAGAACTAGGTTGTCTGAACCTAGAGGCGACTGTGGGAGCCCACCCATTGGACATCTAGTCCCATAAAGCTGAAATAAAACTGATATGCTGGTTTAAATGCTTCTATGCATTTAACTATACTGTTAAAATTGTCTAATGTTGCGCTAAACGTTTTATCGAACACCTAATGTGCTCTAACTCTCCTCTCTAATAGGGGGACCACCTCTAGGCACCCGACGACGTCTAGAACCTCTATCTGAAGAGGGAAAACGCGTCCGGCCCATCCAGAGATACTCAACTAACCCCTAAATCTGCGAAGAGAATTAAATACACTCTAGATATCGATTAAAATCTACATATAACTAAATTATAAGCATGCAATCAAACGAGAGCTACTTATACTGCAGGTGAGGGGTTTCTTACCTCGTGTGCTAGATTTCTTACAAATCTAATCGCTAGAAATTCCGGTGGAGACGACTTCTCGACGATCCGCTCACGTCTTCGCGTTCCTCTCGCGGAGAAGAACCTCTTTCGTGTTGGAGTCGTCACCGGAAGATGATCCGATGAACCTTGGCTTGCTGCGCCGTGCGTGAGGAAGAGGAGGAGAAGAGGCGGCGTGAGAGCTAGGGTGAGGAGAAGTCACGGTTGAAATAAAACCAACATAACTCTTCACCCTATTAATCTGCCTATTTATATTAAGTGATTAATTCGGCCAACCCAATTATAAATATACTTGATTCCCTTTCCTTTAAGCACGGCCCTGTTGGGTTCAACCGGTTACTAACATTATCCCTAAACCATAGGTCTCGGGTTCGATTCCCGCCTAAGCTATTTTGCGGTTCTAATTATTTTTGTTGCTTCCGCTACTCGGAAAATTCCGGAAAAATATCTAAAAATTCCACAAAAATCATAGAATATTTATAATGCAGTTTCGAGAATTTTTGGGCATTACAATGGGTGAAGGAACAACGGTGGTGTATAACATAGCAGCGGATGTAGTGTATGTGTGGAGGAAAGGGAGAAAAAAAAAAGAAAGAGAAGGTTTCTTCAAGAAAATACCATAATTCATTTTAAACCGATCGAATCTGTTTTATCCTTAATCAACTCCAAATCTATCCAAAGTTCAATTAACTAATGCGGGGCAGGATAGTAACTATCATTTGGGCTAACGAGAAGACAAAATTAAGGAGATGGCCAAAAAAGAAACCACTAAAGGGAAACTTTTATTATGAATAGAGCATTAATTCCTCAAATATCTAATTAGATCTTTATATTGACTCTAAATTCTAATACCCATAAAAAAGGAAAGAAATTCTAATGTACAAACTCCAATTTATCTTCTAAACATAGAAAAAAGATATATAAAAAAGAAAATTTTATTAACAGACTCATAATCTTAAATTCCTAAACGTACTCAAAATATATAATTATAGAAAGATAGATATTTTGAAAATACTTAAAATATCAAAACTACCTAAAAACAAATAAAACCTAAAATTTACCAAAAAAGTAAAAAATAAAAATTATTAAAAAAACATTTATAAAAACCTTTGAATCCTTTTATATCAACCACTTTGGGTTGGAAAAACTCATCCTGTTTGGATTTCCTGCTCAACATCCAATCTTCCTGCTAGTTTCTACTTGGAAAACCCAATGGCTCCACTGTACAAAAATTTTGTACGTGATCTGAACCTTTCCTAGCTACCATGTGTTCTTTTAAGTTAAACTTGTATCTCCTGCGAACTTAACACGTTTGATTCCAAGTTTAACTTATATGTTCTTTTAGGTTTAGATTTGGATCTCCTGCAGAACTTAACACGTTTGATCCAAATCACCTAGGTTATAAATTCAATTAAATATTAGTTTCCAAAATTGGCTTCCAATACTGCATGGCGAGACACTTGGCCTTCTTGGATATGGGAGCAACCACCACCGACTAGACAAAGCCTTTTAAAAAAAGTTAATATTTAATTTCCTTATATAACTCTAGGTTAACCAAAAGGAACAATCAAATCACAAGGAAAAAATAAAAAGAACACAACATCGAAATTAAATTCGAAAAACAAGAATCGAATGCCTCTTGTATTTGGTATTTAGACAAAGAAAAATTAACTAGTATGATACGGAAATTAAATACTAGTTATACCTCTTCCTTGTATGCTAAAAACCTCGAGAACTTCTGTCGTATCCCTCGCCTCCTCTTAGACGTCGTGTGGGCGACGATCCTCCAAGACGAACACCACCCGGAAAGCTTCTCCTCCTTCTCTAGAATTCGGCCACCACCACCACAAAGGAGCAAAAGAGAGCAAAGGGAAGAGAGGGAGAGGGGTCGGTCACTGGATGATTTTCGACAACACAATATCAATTGTTATATTTTTCAAGGCCTCCCCTTCCCCCCATTTTATATTAGTTTCCCAACGGAAAATTATGGAAAGAGTTTTATAAAAAATTAGACTCATTCCTATTTCCTTTTAATTTTTTCTTTTTCTTTCCTTTTAATTAATCAATCATAGATTGATTTATTAATTAAAAAACTCTTTGTTGATGTTTAATTATTTGACCGGCCCCTTGCTTGGGCACCAAGCAAGGTGGCCGGCCACTTATTAAAAGGGAAAGAAAGAAAAAAATTTTAAAAAATTTAAAAGAAGAAAACTTCTAATAAAATTTTACAAACTCTTTTTTTTCAATGTGGATATTAAAAGGAAAGTTTTAAAACTTAAAACCAAGTTTTAAAATTTAAAACATCTCTAATAATATTTTTTTTAAAAAGAAAGTTTTTTAAATTTTACAACTCTCTTTTAAAACCTTGTGGCCTAATTTAAATTAGGAAAATTTTATAAATTTTTAAAATCTCTCTTTTTACAAATTGTAAATATCTGAGGAAATTTAAAAATTCAAAAACAACCTTCCTAATTTAAATATTGCGGGCGACCCCCTTGCCCAAGGCAAGGGCTGACCACTTCTAGAGAATATGTGGCCGGCCATTGCTTAGTCACCAAGCAATGAACCGGCCCCTTATTGGACACCAAGATAGGCTTTTCTTTGGATGGAGTTGAGGCTTTATTGAGGCTACAACAGGGACCTAGAGGAGAAATTGGTTTTGGCCTTCCGATGAGCTTGAGTATCCCGTGCTCTCCCCGAACACACAACTCAAACTCATCGATAATAACTCATTCCACTAGAGAGTTATTACCGCACTACCGCACCAATCCCAAATTACATTATAGGCTCCTTCTTATCATGAGTGTGTTAGTCTCCTTGTGTTTAAGATTACGAATGTCCACTAATTAAGTGAGTTACTGACAACTCATTTAATTAATATCTAGCTCCAAGAGTAGTACCACCCAACTTTATTGTCATGTTGGACTAGGTCCACCTGCAGGGTTTAACATGGCAATCCTTATGAGCTCCTCTTGGGGACATTCTTGTAACACCCACGAAAATGCCAAGCTATGCCCAGGAGTATTTTTTTTAAATAAAAGAAAGAAAGAGAAAAAGGGAAAAATATAAACCAAAACAAA
The DNA here is from genome assembly GCF_018446385.1 of Zingiber officinale. Lineage (NCBI taxonomy): Eukaryota > Viridiplantae > Streptophyta > Magnoliopsida > Zingiberales > Zingiberaceae > Zingiber > Zingiber officinale. The sequence goes on along the minus strand of NC_055987.1, from coordinate 53,094,498 downwards.
AAGAGATGAGGTCAAAGATTTAACCTTGAACCTCCCACAAATGATAGAATTAAATTGGTGTATGATAACCACTAGAAACATGAATGATATGTAAATAGAAAAGAATAGAAATATTAGTTAAAGGTGAGAGGATGGTTAAATAAAGGAACAAGAGAAAACCAAGTAGCTTACTTTCTCTTCCTCTTTGTTAAGAGAAGAAGCAAGCAAAAGACAAGTTGCTTGCTTCCCTTCTTCTCTCTATTTGCGTGGGAATTAAAAGAGAGAAGTAAATAGGAGGGCTAAGGGGGATGAATGAAGGTATGTTCATTATAAAGGAAATAAAAAGGATGAAAAGAAGGAAAGACAAGTGATTAATCTTTTTCTTTCTTCTTCCTCCTTCCTTCTCCTTCTTCATTCTTCACCGAAACCAAAAGCTCTCCCCCTCCTCATTTCCGAAAGCTAAGCTAAGGTTCCTCTCCAAGAAAACTAATTTAAAAGAAGGAGCCTTCAAGGTCTACCCCTTCCCAAGCAAGAGAAATCAAAGGGAGTACTAGAAGAGGAAGCTCTCTTCTTCCTCCTCACCTAGAGTATTCTTCCTTAAGAAAAACCACAAGCGAAAGGATGTAAGTATCCCCTCACCTGTGGTACAAGTTGCTTTTGTTTTTATAAAGGAGTAGAATGCTTAAAACCTATGGTAACAAGTTGGAACTTTCGGCCAAGTATAAACTAAAAGGAGTTGTTTGGGTAGATCAAGATCTGAATAAAGCATGTCCATTATGATCTTATGATAAGTACCCTAGTATAAAAAGCTAGTAAATGTTTTCATGTTGAATGTTTGACTTAAAACCTAGATTTTTAAATATGAACTTTCAGCCAAGTATAGATGAAGGATCTAGGGAAGCTTAAGACCTAAACTAACCATGTTTACTAAATCCTTATGATATGTATGCTATGTTAAGGGATTGGGTTGGTTTTTCTTATGCTTGAAAGTTGTTAAAGTTAGTTTCCTCTTCATGTATGTTTCCAAGAACAAACCTAGGGCTTAGAGAAGTTAGAAATTTAACCTAACATGCTCATGTATCCCATGATAATGTGATATGAATGTAGTAGGTGTTCATGCTTTTATGTTGTTTTAAAGTTAGCTTTCTCCTTATGTATGTTTCGGCCAAGAAAAAACCTAGGGCTTAGAGAAGCTAGAAATTTAACCTAACATGCTCATGTATCTCTTGATAATGTGATATGAATGTAGTTAGGTGTTCATGATTTTATGTTGTTTTAAAGTTAGCTTTCCCTTCATGTATGTTTCGGCCAAGAACAAAACTAGGGCTTAGACAAGCTAAAAAGTTAACCTAGCATGCTCACGTATCTCTTGATAATATGATATAAATTTAGCTAGGTGATTATGCTTATATGTGTTGGTTGCTACTCGGAAAACCTAGAGGTTCCACTGTACAAAAATTTTGTAGAAAGGTCTGAACCTTTTCCTAGCTACCATGTGTTCTTTTAAATTAAATTTTGGATCGCCAGCGGAACTTAACACGTTTGATCCAAAACTTAATCTATTTGTTCTTTTAGGTTTAGACTTGGATCTCCTGCGGAACTTAACACGTTCGACCCAAATCACCTTAAGTTATTAATTCCATTAAATATTAATTTTCATAATTGGTTCCCAGTACTGACGTGGCGAGGCACATGGCCTTCTTGGATATGGGAGCAACCACCACCGACTAGACAAAACCTTTTATGGAAAGCTAATATTTAATTTCCTAAAATAACTTTAGGTTAACCGAAAAGAACAATCAAATCACAAGGAAAAGAAAAACAAAAGAACACTATATCGAAAACAAATTCGAAACACTAGAATCGTATGCCTTTTGTATTTAGTATTATTTCCAAAAATAACTAGTATGATGCGGAAAGAAAAATTACTAGTTATACATTTTAGAAAGACCTCTTGATCTTCTACCGTATTCCTCTTCTAACCTCGGACGTTGTGTGGGAAACGATCTTCCGAGATGAGAACCACCAAGCACCTTCTTCTTCCTTACAAGTTTCGGCCATCAAAACTTCTCCTAGGATGAAGAGGTTCGGCCACCACCACCATGCTCCAAGGGATGCTAGAAAAGAGACTTCTTTTCTCTCTTTCTTCTCCTTCTTAGATCCGGCCACCAAAGCTATCTCCACCATGAGAAGGTTTCGGCCACACAAAGGAGAGGAGAGGAAAGAAAGGGGCGGCCACACCCAAGGAGAAAAGAGAGGAAAAATAGAATAGAGTCATTCACCTTGAAGCCTCCTCTACCCCCTCTTTTATAATCCTTGGTCTTGGCAAATAAGGAAAATTTAATAAAAACTTCCTTAATTCTTTTGCTATTGAAAAAGAAAATTTATTTAATTAAAATATTTTTCTCTTTTCAAATTATAATGGCCGGCCACTCTTCTCCTCAAAACAAGGAGAGTTTTAATTAAAACAAAAATTAAAACTTCCTAATTTGTTTCTAGAAATTTATAAAAATTTCTCCAAAAATTTTAATCCCTTCATGATTGGTTAATAAAAAGAAATTTTATAAATTAAAATCTTTCTTTTAAACATGTGGATAATTTCCAAAAAAGAAAGTTATCTCTAAAAATTAAAATCTCCTTTCAATCTACAAATAAGGAAAGATATTAAATCTTTTCTTAATCTTTTGTAGAAACTAATAAAAGAGAATTTTTAATTTTTAAACTTTCTTTTAAATCATGAATATAATTAAAAGGAAAGTTTTTACCAAAATTAAAATCAACCTTTTAATTTACAAATAAGGAAAGAGATTTTAACTCTTCTCTTAATCTTTTGTAGAATCTTATAAAAGGAAGGATTTAAATTTTTAAATTCTCTTTTAAATTATATTATCCACATAAGAAAAATTTTAAATTTTAAAATTCCTTTTTATTTAATAAGGCCGGCCACATGAATTCACCCATGAACATACCCATGGCCGGCCCTAGCTTGGTCTCCAAGCTAGCTTGGCCGGCCCCTATAGGATGGGTAAGAAGGTGGGTATAGTACTCTATAATTAAGAGGCTACGATAGGGACCGATAGGAGGAATTAGTTTTGGTCTCCCGATAAAATTAAGCATCCCGTGCTCGCCCCGAACACACAACTTAATTTTATCAATAATAATTCATTCCACTAGAGAACTATTATTGAACTACCGCACCAATCCCAAATTACATTTTGGGCTCCTTCATATCATGAGTGTGTTAGTCTCCCTGTGTTTAAGATAACAAATGTCCACTAATTAAGTAAGTTACTGACAACTCGCTTAATTAATATCTAGCTCCAAGAGTAGTACCACTTAACTTCATCGTCATGTCGGACTAAGTCCACCTGCAGGGTTTAACATGACAATCCTTATGAGCTCCTCTTGGGGACATTCTCAACCTAGATCACTAGGACACAGTTTCCTTCTATAATCAACAACACACACTATAAGTGATATCATTTCCCAACTTATCGGGCTTATTGATTTATCGAACTAAATCTCACCCATTGTTAAATTAAAGAAATAAATATCAAATATATGTGTTTGTTATTATATTAGGATTAAGAGCACACGCTTCCATAATAACTGAGGTCTTTGTTCCTTTATTAAGTCAGTATAAAAGGAACGACCTCAAATGGTCCTACTCAATACACTTTAAGTGTACTAGTGTAATTATATAGTTAAGATAAACTAATACCTAATTACACTACGACCTTCCAATGGCTTGTTCCTTTCCATCTTGGTCGTGAGCTACTGTTTATAATTTATAAGGTACTGATAACATGATCTTCTGTGTGTGACACCACACACCATGTTATGTACAATATAAATTAATTGAACAACTACATTTATCATAAATGTAGTCATTTGACCAATGTGATTCTTATTTCTAGATAAATGTTTATACCAAAAGCTAGGCTTTTAGTATACACTCTAACAATCTCCCACATATACTAAAAGACTAAGTTGCCATATCTGCTGCCATACATCTGATTCCCATCCCTTCAACATGCCCATCAAAAGCTCTTGCCTTAAGGACCTTAGTGAAAGGATCTATAGGTCATCACCTGATGCAATCTAGGCGGCAACAACTTCTCCTCATTTATACGATTCCTCGTATTGGGTGGTACTTGCGCTCTATTGTGTTTACTTGCCTTATAGACTTATGGTTTCTTCGAGTTTGCTACTGTACCAACATTATTACAATAAATTGTAATAATTTTTGGACAAACCAGAAATCATATCTAAGTCTATCTTGAGGTTATTGAGTCATTCAGCTTTTATGGCTACCTCAGAGGCTTGCCATATACTAAGCTTCTATGGTGGAGTCCAGAGAAACACCTATGCTTATCACTCTTCCATAGTTATGACTTTACCTCTCTAAAGTAAACACAAAACCCCGAGGTTGACTTATTATTGTCCCTATCTGATTGGAAGTCAAAATCCATGCAACCCACAAGGACTAAATTAACTGCCTTGTAAGCTAGCATTTAATCTCTAGTGCCTCTAAGGTACTACAATATATGCTTTACTGCAGTCCACTATCCTTGTCCAGGGTTACTTTGATATCTGCTAACTATGCCCTTGGCAAAACAGATTTCTGATCTCGTGCATAGCATACATTAGGCTTCCAATAGCCGTAGCATAAAGAACTGCCTTTATTTCCTTTATCTCCTTTGATGTCTACAGAGACATATCTTTAGATAAAGTTACTCCATCCTGAAAAGGTAAGAAACCTTTCCTGGAGTTTTGTATGCTTAAAACGAGCAAGGATTTTTCCGATGTATGAAGCTTGGGATAAGTAAAATATTCTTTTCTTGCGATCCCTTATTACTTTGATCTCAAGAATATATACATTCTCCCAAGTCCTTTATATCGAATTATTTGGACAACGATACCCTTACTTTTGACAACATTTTGATATTGTTTCCAACTACCAAAAATGTTATCTACGTATAGTACAAGAAATACCACCACGCTTCCATCACACCTTTTGTATACACAAGACTTATCCGTTTACTCAATAAATCCATAGGTCTGGATTACTTTGATAAACCGGATGTTCCAAGACCTTGAAGCTTTACCTCAGTCCATATACTGATTGTGCTTGCACACAAGATACTCTTAGCCCTTTGCAATGAACCCTTCTAGTTGCTTTATATGGATGCTTTCATCAAGACTTCCATTAAAGAATGCTGTCTTGACATCCACTTGCTAAATGGATAAAAGAATCCGGATAGACTTAAGCATGGCTACCAGTGAAAAAGTTTCCTTTTTCATCAAGTCTTGCTTTGAAAGTTACTACCTTCCTTTCTATTCCTCTTTTCCTATTATTGACCTTTTTACACCCAAAGGCTTTTACACCATTTGGTGGTTCTACAAGCTTCCAGATTTTATTAGAATACATATATTCTAATTCTGTTATTCATTACTCTTTGCCAAGATGTTGCATCTTTATCTTGGAGTGTTTCGTCATATGTCCGGAGATCAGGTTCATGTCCTCCAGGGATCGAGTCCAAAAACTCTCCCAAAACATGAATCTTTTTAGGTTGCCTAACAACCCTCCCACTATGACAAGACATTTTTTTTTTCAATTGTGTATCATTTGTGATACGTGTTGCAGTTTCCTTGTGGTATCTCATCTTGTACGGTTGGTACTAGATTAGACATGCCTTTTATTACTTCCTTAAGAACAAATTTTCTTATGGGCACATGGTTTATTACATAGTCCTTTTCTAAAAATCGGTCATTGATGCTAACAATGACCTTCTAATTTTTAAGACTATAAACCTACTTTCATTTCACTAGGATAACCCACAAACAAGTGAATTCCTGTCCAACTTATCATTGTCTCTCTTCTGCATATGTGCTGGACTACCCGAATCCGAATATGCTTCGAAATAGGCTTACGCCTATTCAGCAATTCTATATGAGTAGAGAGTTCTGACTTTAGAAGGTACTATATTCACTCCTGTTTCCATAGTATATCCTTAAAATGATTTTGATAATATTCTTAATAACTCATCAATCTACTTATTTCCATAAGAGTCCTATACCTTCCTTTTCCTACACCATTCTGTTGGGGTGTACCAGGTGCAGTTAGTTGGGATTGAATCCCTACTTCTGATAAATGACTCCTAAATTCTCCCAAGAGGTACTTACCACTACGATCTTACCGTAGTGTCTTGATACTTTTACTTTGTCGTTTCTCCACATCAGCCTCGTATTCTTTGAACTAATCAAAGCACTTAGACTTGCGGCACATCAAGTAAATATATCCGTATCTCAAATAGTTGTCTATAAAATAGATGAAATATTTGAAACAACCTCTTGCATGGATGCTCATAGGATCACACAAATCAGAATGAACCAATTCCAATATATCTTTGATTCCTTACCCCTTAGACTTAAAAGCTTCTTGGTTATTTTTCTTCCAAGTAAGACTCGCAGGTTGGAAAGATTTCCACTACTAATGAACCCAAAATTCATCAGCTACCAATGAATCCTACTCAAGTATAACCTAGCTTTAGATGCCAAAGATATAATTGGTTCACTTCTAAAGGTTGCTTTCTCTTAAAATTAGAAAATGTGTTACTAATTTCCATTGTTGCATCGTGGGAGTTATTGGATTATAAATTGTCAACCATCATACCAGAATAGATAACTTCCCTATTTTCCTTGATAACAACTTTGTTATCAAAATAGACATAATATCTATAATAGTTTAGAAACTGAAATCAGGTTCTTTCTAAACTTGGTACGTAAAGACAATTACTTAAAATCCATATTTTATTCTTATCAAATGATAAACATCTCCCACTACAACAGCTACCACTTTTACAGTAGTGCCCATGTGGACAGTGATTTACCTTTCATTTAGTTGTCAGGTTTCCTGGAACCCTGCAATGAATTACAGACATGATTAATGGCATCTTGTATCTACACTCCAGGTTCTGGTAGATAACATCACTAGACATGTTTCAACTAATGAATTAAATACACCTAAATTGTTCTTAGTTTTAAGAAGACAGTCTACCTTAATGTCCAAGTCCTATTTCCAATCATTACAATTGGAACTACTAAGTCTTTTTCTATAGTATGACTACTAGGGATTGACAAACATCCTAAGAATCACAAAAATATTTGGTCAAGATCAACTCCTTAAAATCTCCATGAATTTTGTGTATACAAAATCGAAGAGGAGATTTTATTCATTAATTTTATTATCTCGTCAACTTTACTTTATGACGAATAAAATTAATAGTTGATCTGTCTTTGATCAAATATTTGGTCAAAACTCTTTGAATTTAAAATAACATTGATTCCTCAAACAATATTATTTAAATTCACCAACACCTCAAACACCGTGAATTTTGCATGCCACGTTAGTGTGGACGTATACAAATTCATCATTTGTAAGAGGAGGGTTTTACCCATTGACTATCTTGTCAATATAACTTTTGACAAATAAAATTACCTCAAACACCATGAATCTTGTATGCCACGTTAGTGTGGACGTATACAAATTCAAACATTTGTAAGAGGGGTTTATTAATTTTATTATATTGCCAATCTAGTTTTATGACAAATCAATAGTTGGTTTCCCTTTGGTCACACAAGTGATAGTAGTGACTCCGTTGGGGAGAATACTATTAAATGTGTCTAAGTGTATACCATTACTTGACACTAAGTCCATTAATAAGATTATGCCCCTTCCGTTGGGGAAGATCACACGCTCTTAATTAACTTCCTATAGTCATCCAAAATTGGAAGTCTGTTCTAGTGATCCACAAACAAGCTCATCCGTTATGGAGGAAGGCACTCAGAGCCAACGCGCAAGCTTGTTTGCATCACTTAAAAACTAGTAATGGAGATCATGAGATTTACTTAAAAATCCCTCTCCCACTTAGTTATTTATAAATGAGGAATTTTAACTATGATAGCCTACTAAATATGTAAACCAACATGCACACACAGCACAATATAAAAGCAATAAATAGAAAATCTAATTTTCAACTATTATGGCTTTTATCTCTAATTGTCCTCCGTGTGTTGTCATCCCAAGCTGCTGCCATATTTGGCCACCGCCACCGGGTCTAGCTGTCGCATCCATCTTGCTCCTAGTTCCGCTGCGCCTCTGGTCCTTTGAAGGTTCCACGCTTTGCAAGATTCGATCCGCGACATAGATAGAATTTTACATTTTTGATCCTATATTCCTTAAAAGGAATGTACATGTATCTAGATCAAAAATAAAATCCTAATAAAACTAAATACAGCTCCTGCTGTATTTTATAATACAATCATGCACACACATATAAATGCCCTTGACATGTCCAAGGGTCCAATCACACACATAATAACTAAAAGCCATAATAGTTGGATCCTGCATCCACAAAGTTAGCACATCCTACTATTATCCTGCCTAAATTATGTATGACATGTGCATAATTAAACTAATACCAAATACACAGAGGCAAAACCCTAGCTCTGATACCAATTGTTGGTTGCTACTCGGAAAACATAGAGGTTCCACTGTACAAAAATTTTGTAGAAAGGTCTGAACCTTTTCCTAGCTACCATGTGTTCTTTTAAATTAAATTTTGGATCGCCTGCGGAACTTAACACGTTTGATCCAAAACTTAATCTATTTGTTCTTTTAGGTTTAGACTTGGATCTCCTGCGGAACTTAACACGTTCGACCCAAATCACCTTAAGTTATTAATTCCATTAAATATTAATTTCCATAATTGGTTCCCAGTACTGACGCGGCGAGGCACATGACCTTCTTGGATATGGGAGCAACCACCACCGACTAGACAAAACCTTTTATGGATAGCTAATATTTAATTTCCTAAAATAACTTTTGGTTAACCGAAAAGAACAATCAAATCATAAGGAAAAGAAAAACAAAAGAACACTATATCGAAAACAAATTTGAAACACTAGAATCGTATGCCTCTTGTATTTAGTATTATTTCCAAAAATAACTAGTATGATGCGGAAAGAAAAATTACTAGTTATACATTTTAGAAAGACCTCTTGATCTTCTACCGTATTCCTCTTCTAACCTCGGACGTTGTGTGGGCAACGATCTTCCGAGATGAGAACCACCAAGCACCTTCTTCTTCCTTACAAGTTTCAGCCATCAAAACTTCTCCTAGGATGAAGAGGTTCAGCCACCGCCACCATGCTCCAAGGGATGCTAGAAAAGAGACTTCTTTTCTCTCCTTCTTCTCCTTCTTAGATCCGGCCACCAAAGCTATCTCCACCACGAGAAGGTTTCAGCCACACAAAGGAGAGGAGAGGAAAGAAAGGGCCGGCCACACCCAAGGAGAAAAGAGAGGAAAAATAGAATAGAGTCATTCACCTTGAAGCCTCCTCTACCCCCTCTTTTATAATCCTTGGTCTTGGCAAATAAGGAAAATTTAATAAAAACTTCCTTAATTCTTTTGCTATTGAAAAAGAAAATTTATTTAATTAAAATAATTTTCTCTTTTCAAATTATAATGGTCGGCCACTCTTCTCCCCAAAACAAGGAGAGTTTTAATTAAAACAAAAATTAAAACTTCCTAATTTATTTCTAGAAATTTATAAAAATTTCTCCAATAATTTTAATCCCTTCATGATTGGTTAATAAAAAGAAATTTTATAAATTAAAATCTTTCTTTTAAACATGTGGATAATTTCCAAAAAGAAAAGTTATCTCTAGAAATTAAAATCTCCTTTCAATCTACAAATAAGGAAAGATATTAAATCTTTTCTTAATCTTTTGTAGAAACTAATAAAAGAGAATTTTTAATTTTTAAACTTTCTTTTAAATCATGAATATAATTAAAAGGAAAGTTTTTACCAAAATTAAAATCAACCTTTTAATTTACAAATAAGGAAAGAGATTTTAACTCTTCTCTTAATCTTTTGTAGAATCTTATAAAAGGAAGGATTTAAATTTTTAAACTCTCTTTTAAATTATATTATCCACATAAGAAAAATTTTAAAATTTAAAATTCCTTTTTATTTAGTAGGGCCGGCCACATGAATTCACCCATGAACATACCCATGGCCGACCCTAGCTTGGTCTCCAAGCTAGCTTGGCAGGCCCCTATAGGATGGGTAAGAAGGTGGGTATAGGTGGGTATAGTACTCTATAATTAAGAGGCTACGATAGGGACCGAGAGGAGGAATTGGTTTTGGTCTCCTGATAAAATTAAGCATCCCGTGCTCGCCCCGAACACACAACTTAATTTTATCAATAATAATTCATTGCACTAGAGAACTATTATTGAACTACCGCACCAATCCCAAATTACATTTTGGGCTCCTTCTTATCATGAGTGTGTTAGTCTCCCTGTGTTTAAGATAACAAATGTCCACTAATTAAGTAAGTTACTGACAACTCGCTTAATTAATATCTAGCTCCAAGAGTAGTACCACTCAACTTCATTGTCATGTCGGACTAAGTCCACCTGCAGGGTTTAACATGACAATCCTTATGAGCTCCTCTTGGGGGCATTCTCAACCTAGATCACTAGAACACAGTTTCCTTCTATAATCAACAACACACACTATAAGTGATATCATTTCCCAACTTATCGGGCTTATTGATTTATCGAACTAAATCTCACCCATTGATAAATTAAAGAAATAAATATCAAATATATGTGCTTGTTATTATATTAGGATTAAGAGCACACGCTTCCATAATAACTGAGGTCTTTGTTTCTTTATTAAGTTAGTATAAAAGGAACAACCTCAAATGGTCATACTCAATACACTTTAAGTGTACTAGTGTAATTATATAGTTAAGATAAACTAATACCTAATTACACTACGTCCTTCCAATGGCTTGTTCCTTTCAATCTTGGTCGTGAGCTACTATTTATAATTTATAAGGTACTGATAACATGATCTTCTGTGTGTGACACCACACACCATGTTATCTACAATATAAATTAATTGAACAACTACATTTATCATAAATGTAGTCATTTGACCAATGTGATTCTTATTTCTAGATAAATGTTTATACCAAAAGCTAGGCTTTTAGTATACACTCTAACAATATGTTGATTGAAAACCTAGTTTCCTTTTATGTGTATTTCGGCCAAGACCAAAATTAGGGTTTTAAAGAAGCTAAAGGATAACCTAGCATGTTCATGTATCTCTTGATAATATGATATGAATTTAGCTAGGTGATTATGCTTATATGTTGATTGAAAACCTAGTTTCCTCTTCATGTGTGTTTCGGCCAAGAACAAAAACTAAGGCTTAGACAAGCTAAAAAGTTAACCTAGCATGCTCATGTATCTCTTGATAATATGATATGAATTTAGCTAGGTGATTATGCTTATATGTTGATTGAAAACCTAGTTTCCTCTTCATGTGTGTTTCGGCCTAGAACAAAAACTAAGGCTTAGACAGGCTAAAAAGTTAACCTAGCATGCTCATGTATCTCTTGATAATATGATATGAATTTAGCTAGGTGATTATGCTTATATGTTGATTGAAATCCTAGTTTCCTCTTCATGTGTGTTTCGGCCAAGAACAAAAACTAAGGCTTAGCCAAGCTAAAAAGTTAACCTAGCATGCTCATGTATCTCTTGATAATATGATATGAATTTAGTTAGGTGATTTTGCTTATATGTTGATTAAAAACCTAGTTTCCTCTTCATGTATGTTTCGACCAAGAACAAGAACTAGGGCTTAGAGAAGCTAAAAAGTTAACCTAGCATGCTCATGTATCTCCTAATAATATGATATGAACTTAGCTAGGAGTTTACACTTGCATGTTGCCCATAGCTTGAATTTTCTCCTTATGAGTGGTTCGGCCATTATGAGTTAAAAGCTTTGATATGTCTCACATGATGCGTGATGAATTAGGAAATGTTATTTACGGATGCTATGCATGTTTATGATATGATAAATGACATGTTGATTATGTATGCTTATGATCCATGCATGTGCTGTGTGCCTAATTATGCGTGTTTTATGATATGATGAATGACATGTTCATTATGTATGCTTATGATCCATGCATGTGTTGTGTGTCCAAATATGCATGTTTTATGATATGATAAATGACATGTTCATTATGTATGCTTATGATCCATGCATGTGCTGTGTGCCCAAATATGCATGTTTTATGATGTGATAAATGACATGTTCATTAAGTATGTTTATGATCCATGCATGTGCTGTGTGCGCAAACATGCATACTTTACTCATGATATGATAAGATAAGATGTGTTATGTTATGATATGAACCATGATATGATATTTTACTTTGTATGGCTTATACCAAGTGTAGGCTCCATAAGCGCCCCTAGGCCGACGGACTATGAACGGGTCTAGTAAAGGGATGGGCTCCATAGTACGCCCCTAGGTCGACGGACTATGAACGGACCTAGATCCCTAGTAGGTTCGGGGCTAGCTACCCTATCCTAGGGATTGCACGCATTTATGTATGTATGTGGTACAAGCCGGGCTCTCATGATGATATTATGTTCATGTACTATATGCTTTGTTTTAAACCATCTTGCATATGACATGCCCCATGTTTTAAAAGACATCTTGCATGATACGATTTATGATTTATAGGACATGATGATTGATGATACGATACAGCATGATGTTATTTAAGAACTGATATGATATGATTTACGATATGACATGCTATGCTCCTATGATATTTGGATTTATGATATGATTTAGCATGATGCTCCTTATGATTTATGATATAACATGCTATGCCCTTATGATGTTAGATGATCATATTTTATGGTTGTATGCTTATGTGTTTATTTATTGATATATGGATTTTATGAGTAGGAAAGGATCTTACTAAGCCTGTGTGCTTATAGCTTACTTTCCTTGTACCACAGATAAGGGCAAAGAATGGATGACCTAAGGGAGCTGCAGGAGAGGCAAGGAGATGTGTGTGGTGGTGGCTCGACTAAGGAAAATGAAGACCTGATTAAGTTATTTGGTTTTGTTAACATGGACTAGTGTGTTATGTTATTGTCCGTATGACTTCGAGATATTCTGATGTGTTTTTATTTTTAAAAGAAATTTTAATATGCATATATGCTTCCACAAATAGAAATAGAAATGGTTAAGTACGTAACCCCGCACCCTACTAGCAGGAGGGACGGGCGTTACAAGTTGGTATCAGAGCGAGGTATAGCCCTTCCGCTACACACACATCAAGCCTCCATCCTGCCGCTCCAAGTAAGACTTTCTGTACTTACTTTATGTATGATAGGAAATGTTTTAGTATCCATGAACCTAGGTATGACTAATATGGATTTTTTTCTTCATGTATGATAAGCAATGTTTAATGTGTATGAATATAAGTAGGGATGACTCTAGACTTATGCAAGCCTCATTGTTATTTATGAAAATAGATATGGCTAGAAGACGTGGTAACCGGGATGATAAGACAGTGACCCCACCAGATCTGACCCAGGTAGTCACCGATCTCCAGCGTCAGATCACGGAACAACAACATGTAATCACTGCCCTGATGAATCAGCAAGGGAACCCTATCACCCCACCAGCGAATCAGAATGCAGAGCCCGTCGTACAACTAGCTGCACCAGTACCACCGGTAGCCCCTGCCCCAGTGGTCCGACAGGAAACTTATTTGATACAGTGGCTAAGGCTGAAGCCGGAGAACTTCTTGGGTACTTGTGAGCCATGGGACGCTCAAGCCTGGTTCAAGACAGTGGAAAGTATTGTGGAATTGCTGGACTGGCCTGTACAGGAAAAGATCAAATGTGTGTCATTCTGTTTTTCCGGAGACGCAAGAATATGGTGGGAAAGAGTTAAGGCTAAGAGACAGATTAACCTGATGAATTGGACGGACTTCGAGACAGAGTTCTTCGAAGAATTCTTCCATATGCAAGTGACGAACCGACATTACGATGAATGCACCGAGTTCCGACAAGGTGACTTATTGGTAAACGAAGCAGTAAAGTGCTTCAATCGTCTGGCACGCCTCTGCCCAGAATTAGTCAGCACAGAAAGAGAAAGGGTTAGATTGATGCTGAAGATGCTCCGACCCGAGATAGCACTGAATGTGGCCGGCGGAATTAATAGATCGCAGACAACAGAAGAACTGGTCAGCAGTGCCCTGATCACCGAGCATTATCAAAAGGCGATGAACGAGAATAAGAATCAGACACAGACGCAAGGGCAGAAATCTCAGAGTACCAAACCCAGCTGGAAAGGAAACTCTAATGGAAAAAGGAAACAATGGGACAACGCCAAAGGAGGACCCGCAAATAAGCAACCTAAGTACCCTCAGTGTACCATCGGTGGAAAGCAGCATTCCGGAGTATGTCGCAAGGGTATGAGAAAATGTTATAATTGCGGACGGGAAGGACATCTGGCCAGAGACTGCTCCACCCAGTCCCAGACTCCATTTCAGCAGCATGACCAGAACAAAAGTGTTCCCCCACAGCTACACTATATGCAAGCTGCCATTGAAGGGACCCCGATTAGTCAAGGGAGATTGGAAGCCCCGCCAACTATGACGAACGCCAAGGTTTTCTCGCTTACCAAGGACGATGTGGCGAGTGCCTCTACCGTGGTTACAGGTCAGCTACCTATTTTCAGCCAACATGCTAATGTGTTATTTGATACTGGAGCAACACATTCGTTCGTCTCTATACCTTTTATGAAGAAGCTAAAGATGTTAGTTAGAGCCCTAGAGCCAATCATCTGATGATTGTATGGACTCATGTATATCATATTCTTGTATATTAATAAAGGCATTTGTTTGGTTATTATACTTATTTGTATTAGTGCCAAATAGACTAAGTATAATAGCGTCCTTGAGTAGAAGGTTCATACCTATATCAATCGATTAGTTGAATCGATAGTGAGATGATATAGGGAACACTACTCTAAATCATTCCTAGTCGAGTATTAACATTCAGGGACAATGTTAATACAATAAGACTAGCATGTAGGTCAGCTCGATGACTTGATCTCACAAGTCATGGATATAGAGATATCAAGCTGACACATGGGTATGCATTAGAGAATGCATACTGAATGACCCGCCATGAGAAAGTATCATGGATCGTTATATGAGTGTCATATACTTTCTCATGTGGCTATTAGTATGACTATTAGTCCTTAGACCTGAAGTCACCATGGATCCCTACATAAGGAGTTATGTACTTTGGTTTCGTCAAACGTCACCCGTAACTGGGTGGACTATAAAGGCGATTACTGGGTATATAACGAATTATGTAGAGGGATGTGAGTGATGTAGATGGGATCTATCCCTCCCATATGACGGGAGCGACATCGGTATTCTTGATAGAGTGAGACCACTAAGTGCATGGCCATGCCCAAATGAGTCAACATTAGATGTTGAGCTCATTTGATCTAGTGAGTCTACTTGGAGTTCAAGATTTAGATTGATTAGAGGATGACACGGTCTATGCCTCATATTGATCAATCTAGATGTCTAGGATAGAAGGACAATGTCACATATATTGTGAGGAGTCACAATTAGTAGTCACAAGGTGATGTCGGATCTCGACATTCTTGTAACTTGGGTAGTAATGATGTGTTGCTAGATACCGCTCATTACTTATGCTCCTAAATAGGTTTAGGGCATTGCCAACGTTACAAGAACCTATAGGGTCACACACTAAGGACAATTAGATGGAGATTTGGTTCATATGATGAACCAAGAGGATTAGATTCATTTGATGAATCATATTGGATTAAGAGTAATCCAAATTGGGCTAATTGAGTTGGACTCAAGTTGATTCATGTATTCAATGAGTCTAATTTAGATTATGACTCATTAAATCAACTTAATTTAATGAATTAGATTCATTATATTAAGTTGGCTTGAATCATATGGTTGGATTAGATCAACCATGAGAGAGATTTGATCAAGTTTGACTTGATTTGAGAGGAAGAGAAAAAGACATGTTTAACTTGATTTTTTGCCACATCACTAGTGAGTTGGCAAGATGTGGACCAATAGGATTGCTCCACATCATCAATGTGTGCCACCTCATGGAGGTTACAAGCCTCCATAGCATTTAATGTGGCCGGCCCACATTAAATGATGAGGTTACACTTATTGCCATGTCATTTAGTGAGGTGGCAAGATGTGGACCAATGGTGTTGATCCACATCATCCTAGAGTGCCACCTCATGGGGGTTACAACTCTTAATGGTCTCCACATTAATTGGAATTAATGTGGAGGTTACACCTCCTAGAGTGGCCGACCACTTTGTGAATGAATGGGAATTCATTTTTCATTCATGTGGTGATTTCACTCTTCTTCTCCCTTGGGTGCTCTCTCTTCTCCCTCTCCCCTTCCTTGGCCGAACCACATAGGTGCTAGCACACCTTGGTTTTTTTTTTGTCACCTCCATCTAGTGTGTCCATGTGGATACTTCTAGAGGACCATACGCTTGACGGTCTTGAGATCCGGCACCATTTGGACGAGCGGGATTCGCGTGGGGCGCGCATCAAGGGTAATGATCTTAACTTTAGTGTAGATCTAAAGTTTTTACAAACTCGTACAAGAAAAAGGTTTTTCGAAAAGTTTTGTTTACGAATATTTGCACGAGATCCATGGCTTTGGGTTACTCGGGGTTTCCGCGACGCGAAAAAGCGGTTTTCGCGGCCCGACGAACCCAACAGTGATATCAGAGCCACGTGCAAGGAATTGTACGAGTTCGTTTGTATTTTTATGAAAAATATACCTTCTGTGATTTTCTGTAAAAATTGAGTTTTTAGAGTTTTTATGATTAATTTTTCCGTAGAAGCGAAGCACAAGTGTCTCGGCACTTGTAGGCTTCGGCTACCGGAAAGTTTTCTTTTAAACGGCTTCGTTTTGCCCCAAATCCGTTTGGGACAGCGGGGTCGGTTGCCATTAGATCGTAAAGGAGCAACTCACGATGGTTAGATTGTGGGTAGGGGCATTGCCCCTAACCCTGCAAGGGAATTTGCTCCGCGATTGCACCCGAAATCGCTAAAAACGAACCCGCCGGGAAGATTTTTCCGAAACGGCAATGTCTCGACCCAAATCGTTTTGGGACAGTGGGTTTAGGCGCTGTTGGATCGCAAAGGAACCCTCGCGATGGTTAGATCGCGGCTGGGCCCCGCAAGGGGATCCGTTCCGCGATTGCGCCCGAAACCGCTAAACGGGACCGCCGGGAATTTTACTCATAAAAATTGTAAAAATTATTTTTAAAATTATAGAAAATTATGAAAAATATATAATTTTGAATTATATATTAATTTGTGATAGTCATGGCCCAAAATACCCAATAAGATTGGATTTGTGTTGTAATTCATAATACGGCCTGCGTGTCGTCATATGATTGTGTGTGCTGTATTTTATTTTTTTTCCACGGCCTGCGCGTCGTGCCTTTCTCTTATTCTGGTTGTAAATTAGATTTAGACTCGAATGTAACTCGAGTTTCAAATTGTAATGTACAAATTGGAGCGGTGGAGGGTCCACACGAGACGGAGTTCCGAGGCGAGCACGAGCAACACAAGGTGGTCAAAGGGAGGAGCTTGGAGAAGCTGTTGACCCTAGGTTGACCATTCGATCTTCTCATTGGCTTGAGAAGATCGTAGTAGGGCCATGACTAAATCACAAATAGATTAATTAATTAATTGTTATGTATCTGATGCATGTTTAATAATTAATTAATTAATTAGTGCCTTAACGATTAGATTAGATCTAAGTCGTGCACATGATGCACCCTTGCGATTAGATTAGATCTAAGTCATGCACAAGATGCATCCTTCTCGATTAGATTAGATCTAGATTGAACCAACTCTAAATGCCTAACCGTGCCGTGATACCTATCACTACCTCGATCACATGTATTGTTGAATCTGCCAAAGCAGAGCAATACATATTATCTTGGTAGGGTACGGAGGGACAACCTTGGTCCCGCCTATCAACGGATGGGTGAATACAAACTCAATTAGATTGAGTATTCCTAGTTACTCGGTTGGATCGAGTCAACTATAGGCATTCTTCCAATAGTTGGAAAGGTAGGACAAAATCACGATTAAATTAACTCTCGGGCGTATTAGCCAAAGCTAACTCGAGTTTTAATATAAATACGGATCTTGATCCTATAAACAAGAGTTGCATAGAGATGTAATTGGTAATCGTTACCTACCGATCATACTAAGCCTTGGGCGTATTAGCCAAAGCTAACTCAAGGGTTAGTATGATGTGGATCTTGTCCCACAAGAATTATAGAATTCAGTGGGAGCATCATTTAATTAAAGGTCTAATTAAATGATTTTAAAAGAATATGATATTTATTTCTGCATTTATTTCTGTTGTAGAATATCCATGACGTCGAATACGAACACTTTCTCTCTGCGATCTGTCCTTAAGAAGGACAAGCTCAACGGAGCAAATTTCCGGGTGATGCGGGAACACGAGAATAGTTCTCACTCGGGACGTAAAGCATGCGTTGGGCAGCCCATTCGAGGCTCCTCCGCCACCGCCACTTGCGTGATCGGGATGCTTATAAGAAGCATCAAGATGATGCATTAGATGTGTCCTGTCTAATGCACGCAACCATGAACTCTGAGCTTCAGAAGCACATGAGTTGATGGGTGCTTACGATATGGTTGCACATCTTCGTCAACTATATCAAGGACAAGCAGGGCACTGGAAGAGGAACTTCACAGGACACCTGGAAGATCTTAACAAGAAGAGAAATAAGATTTCTACTTCAGGTATAAATGTTATAGAAGTCAACCTCTCTATTTCTTCGTCGTGGGTATTAGATACCGGATGTGCTTCGCACATTTGTACTAATGTACAAGCACTGAGAAATAGCAGAGCATTGACAAAGGGCGAGATAGACCTACGAGTAGGCAATGGAGCACGGGTTGCTGTAGGGACTTATTTTCTATCTCTGCCCTCTGGGCTTATACTAGAGTTAGACGATTGTTGTTATGTGCCTGCATTGACTAAGAACATTATATCAGTTTCTTGTTTGGACAAGAAAGGATTCTCGTTTATAATAAAGAACAAATGTTGTTCTGTCTATTTAAATGATATGTTCTATTGTAGTGCACCTCTGATGAACGGACTCTATATTCTAGACCTTGAGAGCTCTATCTATAACGTTAGTACTAAGAGGTTCAAATCGAACGATATGAACCATACCTATCTCTGGCACTGTCGCTTAGGTCATATAAATGACAAGCGCTTATCACAGCTCCATAAGGATGGTTTGCTGGACTCATTTGATTTAGAATCATATGAGATATGCGAGTCATGCCTACGAGGCAAGATGACCAAGACTCCCTTTAGTGGGCACAGCGAGAGAGCGACTGATCTGTTAGGACTCATACATAGTGATGTATGTGACCCTTTCAATGTCGCTGCTAGAGGCGGTTATAGATACTACATCACATTTACTGATGACTTCAGTAGATACGGTTATGTGTACCTGATGACACATAAATCTGAATCCTTTGAAAAGTTCAAAGAATTCAAGAATGAAGTACAGAACCAGCTTGGCAAGAGTATTAAGGTACTTCGATCAGATCGAGGTGGTGAATACTTAAGCCATGAGTTTCGTGACTACTTAGTTGAGTGTGGGATTTTATCTCAACTCACTCCTCCTGGAACACCACAGTGGAATGGTGTATCCGAAAGGAGGAATCGTACCTTATTAGATATGGTACGATCTATGATGAGTCACACAGATCTTCCGACATATCTATGGGGATATGCTCTAGACACGGCAGCTTTCATTCTCAACCGAGTTCCATCCAAGGCCGTGATAAAGACACCATATAGGATATGGACTGGGAGAGATGCCCAGGTGTCTTTCATGAGGATTTGGGGCTGTGAGGCTTACGTACGACGTCAAGTCTCAGACAAATTAGGATCCAAATCCGACAAGTGCTATTTCATTGGATATCCCAAGGAAACCAAGGGATATTACTTCTACATTCCCAGTCAGTACAAGATAGTTGTGGCAAAGACTGGGGTCTTTCTAGAAAGGGACTTTGTTTCTAGAAAGACTAGTGGGAGCGCGTTTGATCTTGAAGAAATTCAAGATGCGAACAATAGCACTAATGCCTTGATGGAAATTGAACTGGAACCACAAAGTGTTGTGGACGATGTTGTTCCACAAGGAGTTGAGGAACAACAACCAGTTCAAGTAGACATACCTCTTCGCAGGTCTGATAGGGTACGTCGTCAGCCTGAGAGATACTCATTTCTCTTGTCTGACCATGATGACATTTTGCTCATAGAGGATGAGCCTACCACCTATCAAGAAGCTGTGATGAGACCAGATTCCGAGAAATGGCTAGAAGCCATGAGATCCGAGATGGAATCCATGTACACTAACCAAGTATGGACTTTGGTTGATCCACCTGAAGGGGTAAAACCCATTGGGTGCAAGTGGGTCTTTAAGAGAAAGACTGACATGGATGGACTTATCTATAAGGGTCGCTTGGTAGCTAAAGGTTTCAAGCAAATTCATGGTATTGACTATGATGAAACCTTTTCTCCAGTGGCGATGTTTAAGTCCATTCGGATCATGCTTGCTATTGCAGCCTACCATGACTATGAGATATGGCAGATGGATGTCAAAACCGCGTTTCTGAATGGAAACCTACTCGAGGATGTGTACATGACACAACCTGAGGGTTTTGTAGATCCACAGCATACTAGTAGAGTATGCAAGCTGCATAGGTCCATTTATGGACTAAAGCAAGCTTCTCGGAGCTGGAATCTTCGATTCGATGATGCGATCAAACAGTTTGGTTTCATCAAGAATGAAGATGAGCCTTGTGTCTACAAGAAGGTTGTAGGGGACATAGTTGTCTTCCTCATATTGTATGTGGATGACATACTACTCATTGGAAGGACATCCCTATGCTTCAGTCTGTCAAGACCTGGCTAGGGAGTTGCTTCTCAATGAAGGACTTAGGTGAGGCATCCCGCATTCTAGGGATACAGATCTATAGAGATAGATCTAAGAGATTGCTTGGCCTAAGTCAGAGTACATACATTGACAAGGTACTCCTTCGGTTTGCCATGCAGAATTCCAAGAAGGGATTTCTGCCGATGTCACATGGCGTGAGTCTTTCGAAGACTCAAGGTCCCTCTTTTAGAGAGGAGAGAGACCGCATGGATCAGATCCCTTATGCCTCAGCCATAAGATCGATCATGTTCGCCATGCTATGTACTCGACCTGATGTCTCGTATGCTTTGAGCATGACGAGCAGATACCAGTCAGATCCAGGTGAAAGTCACTGGATAGCGGTCAAGAATATTCTTAAGTACTTAAGAAGGACTAAAGAATATTTCTTGATATATGGAGGCAATGATGAGCTAACTGTAAAGGGTTACAGTGATGCTAGCTTCCAGACCGATCAGGATGATTACCGATCGCAGTCAGGGTTCGTGTTTTGCTTAAATGGTGGTGCTGTGAGCTGGAAGAGTTAGAAGCAGGACACAGTAGCTGATTCTACAGCAGAGGCCGAGTATATTGCTGCATCAGAGGCAGTAAAGGAGGCAGTTTGGATCCGTAAGTTCATCACTGAACATGGGGTGGTTCCTAGCATCGCTGACCCAGTTGAGCTCTATTGTGACAACAATGGAGCGATAGCACAGGCGAAGGAACCTCGCTCACACCAGCGGACCAAGCACATACTACGGCGCTTCCATCTCATTCGAGAGATTATCGATAGAGGAGATGTGAAGATTTGCAGAGTACCTACAGAGGCTAACATCGCAGATCCCTTGACCAAGGCTTTGGCACAGAAGAAGCATGATGATCACACTAGGTCTTTAGGCCTTAGAGCCTATACTGATTGGCACTAGTGCTAGTGGGAGATTGTTAGTTAGAGCCCTAGAGCCAATCATCTGATGATTGTATGGACTCATGTATATCATATTCTTGTATATTAATAAAGGCATTTGTTTGGTTATTATACTTATTTGTATTAGTGCCAAATAGACTAAGTATAATAGCGTCCTTGAGTAGAAGGTTCATACCTATATCAATCGATTAGTTGAATCGATAGTGAGACGATATAGGGAACACTACTCTAAATCATTCCTAGTCGAGTATTAACATTCAGGGACAATGTTAATACAATAAGACTAGCATGTAGGTCAGCTCGATGACTTGATCTCACAAGTCATGGATATAGAGATATCAAGCTGACAAATGGGTATGCATTAGAGAATGCATACTGAATGACCCGCCATGAGAAAGTATCATGGATCGTTATATGAGTGTCACATACTTTCTCATGTGGCTATTAGTATGACTATTAGTCCTTAGACCTGAAGTCACCATGGATCCCTACATAAGGAGTTATGTACTTTGGTTTCGTCAAACGTCACCCGTAACTGGGTGGACTATAAAGGCGATTACTGGTATATAACGAATTATGTAGAGGGATGTGAGTGATGTAGATGGGATCTATCCCTCCCATATGACGGGAGCGACATCGGTATTCTTGATAGAGTGAGACCACTAAGTGCATGGCCATGCCCAAATGAGTCAACATTAGATGTTGAGCTCATTTGATCGAGTGAGTCTACTTAGAGTTCAAGATTTAGATTGATTAGAGGATGACACGGTCTATGCCTCATATTGATCAATCTAGATGTCTAGGATAGAAGGACAATGTCACATATATTGTGAGGAGTCACAATTAGTAGTCACAAGGTGATGTCGGATCTCGACATTCTTGTAACTTGGGTAGTAATGATGTGTTGCTAGATACCGCTCATTACTTATGCTCCTAAATAGGTTTAGGGCATTGCCAACGTTACAAGAACCTATAGGGTCACACACTAAGGACAATTAGATGGAGATTTGGTTCATATGATGAACCAAGAGGATTAGATTCATTTGATGAATCATATTGGATTAAGAGTAATCCAAATTGGGCTAATTGAGTTGGACTCAAGTTGATTCATGTATTCAATGAGTCTAATTTAGATTATGACTCATTAAATCAACTTAATTTAATGAATTAGATTCATCATATTAAGTTGGCTTGAATCATATGGTTGGATTAGATCAACCATGAGAGAGATTTGATCAAGTTTGACTTGATTTGAGAGGAAGAGAAAAAGTCATGTTTAACTTGATTTTTTGCCACATCACTAGTGAGTTGGCAAGATGTGGACCAATAGGATTGCTCCACATCATCAATGTGTGCCACCTCATGGAGGTTACAAGCCTCCATAGCATTTAATGTGGCCGGCCCACATTAAATGAGGAGGTTACACTTATTTCCATGTCATTTAGTGAGGTGGCAAGATGTGGACCAATGGTGTTGATCCACATCATCCTAGAGTGCCACCTCATGGGGGTTACAATTCTTAATGGTCTCCACATTAATTGGAATTAATGTGGAGGTTACACCTCCTAGAGTGGCCGACCACTTTGTGAATGAATGGGAATTCATTTTTCATTCATGTGGTGATTTCACTCTTCTTCTCCCTTGGGTGCTCTCTCTTCTCCCTCTCCCCTTCCTTGGCCGAACCACATAGGTGCTAGCACACCTTGGTTTTTTTTTGGTCACCTCCATCTAGTGTGTCCGTGTGGATACTTCTAGAGGACCGTACGCTTGACGGTCTTGAGATCCGGCACCATTTGGACGAGCGGGATTCGCGTGGGGCGCGCATCAAGGGTAATGATCTTAACTTTAGTGTAGATCTAAAGTTTTTACAAACTCGTACAAGAAAAAGGTTTTTTGAAAAGTTTTGTTTACGAATCTTTGCACGAGATCCATGGCTTTGGGTTACTCGTGGTTTCCGCGACGCGAAAAAGCGGTTTTCGCGGCCCGACGAACCCAACAAGAGATACCACCACAAGCTTTAAATGGCAATTTCTTGACGACCCTACCGTCGGGAGAAGTGATGTCATCTACTCATATGCTGCGAGCCGCACCCATCAGAATCGCGGACAGAGAACTCTACTATGATCTGATAGTGCTTGCCATGCAAGATTATGACATTATATTGGGCATGGATTTCCTGAGCAAGTACGGCGCTTCAATCGAGTGTCGTCAAAGAAAAGTGGTCTTCAAACCTGAAGCGGAACTGATATTCGAGTTCATAGGGGAACCCAGGGAAAATCAGTGCTATAGGGGTGAAGATGTGACCAGACAACTCTCTACCATGACTATAGCACCGACGTTGTTTGATGATGTATTAGAAAAGCAGACTCGTGACTTGAGTATCCAGCGGTTAAAGCAAGAAGTGTTAGAGGGAAAGAACTACGAATTCCGTATCGCCGACAGTGAGATATTATACCTCAAGGATCGCTTATGTGTTCCTGATGACCCAGAGTTGCGGAAGAAAATACTAGAAGAAGCCCACGCAACACCCTAAGCAATGCATCCGGGATCTACCAAAATGTACCAAGATTTGAGAAAGGAATTCTGGTGGTCCGGTATGAAAAGAGACGTGGCTCAGTACGTCAGTACCTGCCGGACTTGTAAGAGGGTTAAAGCAGAACACCAGAGACTTGGAGGATTACTACAGCCTGTCCAGATTCCAGAATGGAAATGGGAGGATATCTCTATGGACTTCATTTCGGGACTACCTAAGACAACGAATGGCTATGACGCAATATGGGTGATCCTGGATAGATTAACCAAATCCGCCCACTTTCTAGCAATCAAGATGACTTATTCAATTAAGCAACTGGCTCAGTTATAAGTCAAGGAAATTGTTAGATTATATGGGATTCCCAAGACCATCATTTCTGATAGAGATGGTTGCTTTATTTCACATTTTTAGGAATGTGTTCAGAAGGCTCTCGGTACAAAGTTGTTGTTCAGTACTGCCTTCCACCCTCAGACCGACGGACAAACAGAAAGGATGAATCAAGTACTAGAAGACATGTTACGGGCTTGCGCCTTGGACTTCAAAGGGAGCTGGTGCCGATATTTATGCTTAGCGGAATTCGCCTACAATAATAGTCACCAAGCTACTATAGGAATGGCACCCTACGAGGCTCTGTACGGGAGGAAATGTAGATCTCCTATATGTTGGTACGAAAGCGGTGAAAAGAAAGAGATGCGATTCCAAACAAAATTCATCGATAACACCACCCGTGCTATACAGAACATCCGCCAAAGAATAGAAACTGCGCAGAGTCGGCAGAAGAATTACGCGGATAAGCGACGAAGCCCATTGGAATTCAATATCGGAGATTCAGTATTCCTCAAAGTAGCGCCCATGAAAGGAGTAATGAGGTTTGGTAAAGAGGGAAAGTTAAGCCCGCGCTATGTAGGACCATATCAAGTTCTGAAAAGAATTGGCAAAGTTGCTTATGAAATAGAGTTACCTCAGGAGATATCAGCCATCCACAACGTGTTCCACGTTTCAATGCTAAAGAAATGTATTCTAAGCACGGACCAAGTAATCGAACCACGGACAGTACAAGTGCAGGAGGATCTAACCTATGAGAGCCGACCGGTTTAGATATTAGATCGAGATGTCAAAAGACTGAGGAACAAGGAAGTACCCTTAGTAAAGGTCCTGTGGCAAAATCAACGGTTCGAAAAAGTCACTTGGGAACGAGAAGACGATATGAAATGGAAGTATCCAGAGCTATTTTAAGTTCGAGGATGAACTTTCTATCAGGTATGGGGTACTGTAACACCCACGAAAATGGCAAGCTATGCCTAGGAGTATTTTTTTTAAAATAAAATAAAGAAAGAGAAAAAGGGAAAAATAGAAACCAAAACAAAAAGAGGTGAGGTCAAGGATTGAACCTTGAACCTCCCACAAATGATAGAATTAAATTGGTGTATGATAACCACTAGAAACATGAATGATATGTAAATAGAAAAGAATAGAAATATTAGTTAAAGGTGAGAGGATGGTTAAATAAAGGAACAAGAGAAAACCAAGTAGCTTACTTTCTCTTCCTCTTGGTTAAGAGAAGAAGCAAGCAAAAGACAAGTTGCTTGCTTCCCTTCTTCTCTCTATTTGCGTGGGAATTAAAAGAGAGAAGTAAATAGGAGGGCTAAGGGGGATGAATGAAGGTATGTTCATTACAAAGGAAATAAAAAGGATTGAAAAGAAGGAAAGACAAGTGATTAATCTTTTTCTTTCTTCTTCCTCCTTCCTTCTCCTTCTTCATTCTTCACCGAAACCAAAAGCTCTCCCCCTCCTCATTTACGAAAGCTAAGCTAAGGTTCCTCTCCAAGAAAACTAATTTACAAGAAGGAGCCTTCAAGGTCTACCTCTTCCCAAGCAAGAGAAATCAAAGGGAGTACTAGAAGAAGAAGCTCTCTTCTTCCTCTTCACCTAGAATATTCTTCCTTAAGAAAAACCACAAGCGAAAGGATGTAAGTATCCCCTCACCTGTGGTACAAGTTGCTTTTGTTTTTATAAAGGAGTAGAATGCTTAAAACCTATGGTAACAAGTTGGAACTTTCGGCCAAGTATAAACTAAAAGGAGTTGTTTGGGTAGATCAAGATCTAAATAAAGCATGTCCATTATGATCTTATGATAAGTACCCTAGTATGAAATGCTAGTAAATGTTTTCATGTTGAATGTTTGACTTAAAACCTAGATTTTTAAATATGAACTTTCGGCCAAGTATAGATGAAGGATCTAGGGAAGCTTAAGACCTAAACTAACCATGTTTACTACATCCTTATGATATGTATGCTATGTTAAGGGATTGGGTTGGTTTTTCTTATGCTTGAAAGTTGTTAAAGTTAGTTTCCTCTTCATGTATGTTTCGGCCAAGAACAAACCTAAGGCTTAGAGAAGTTAGAAATTTAACCTAACATGCTCATGTATCCCTTGATAATGTGATATGAATGTAGTTAGGTGTTCATGCTTTTATGTTGTTTTAAAGTTAGCTTTCTCCTTATGTATGTTTTGGCCAAGGACAAACCTAGGGCTTAGAGAAGCTAGAAATTTAACCTAACATGCTCATGTATCTCTTGATAATGTGATATGAATGTAGTTAGGTGTTCATGATTTTATGTTGTTTTAAAGTTAGCTTTCCCTTCATGTATGTTTCGGCCAAGAACAAAACTAGGGCTTAGACAAGCTAAAAATTTAACCTAGCATGCTCATGTATCTCTTGATAATATGATATAAATTTAGCTAGGTGATTATGCTTATATGTTGATTGAAAACCTAGTTTCCCATTATGTGTATTTCGGCCAAGACCAAAATTAGGGTTTTAAAGAAGCTAAAGGATAACCTAGCATGTTCATGTATCTCTTGATAATATGATATGAATTTAGCTAGGTTATTATGCTTATATGTTGATTGAAAACCTAGTTTCCTCTTCATGTGTGTTTCGGCCAAGAACAAAAACTAAGGCTTAGACAAGCTAAAAAGTTAACCTAGCATGCTCATGTATCTCTTATTAATATGATATGAATTTAGCTAGGTGATTATGCTTATATGTTGATTGAAAACCTAGTTTCCTCTTCATGTGTGTTTCGGCCAAGAACAAAAACTAAGGCTTAGACAAGCTAAAAAGTTAACCTAGCATGCTCATGTATCTCTTGATAATATGATATGAATTTAGCTAGGTGATTATGCTTATATGTTGATTGAAATCCTAGTTTCCTCTTCATGTGTGTTTCAGCCAAGAACAAAAACTAAGGCTTAGCCAAGCCAAAAAGTTAACCTAGCATGCTCATGTATCTCTTGATAATATGATATGAATTTAGTTTGGTGATTATGCTTATATGTTGATTAAAAACCTAGTTTCCTCTTCATGTATGTTTCGACCAAGAACAAGAACTAGGGCTTAGTGAAGCTAAAAAGTTAACCTAGCATGCTCATGTATCTCCTAATAATATGATATGAACTTAGCTAGGAGTTTACACTTGCATATTGCCCATAGCTTGATTTTTCTCCTTATGAGTGGTTCGGCCATTATGAGTCAAAAGCTTAGATATGTCTCATATGATGCGTGATGAATTAGGAAATGTTATTTATGGATGCTATGCATGTTTATGATATGATAAATGACATGTTGATTATGTATTCTTATGATCCATGCATGTGCTGTGTGCCCAATTATGCATGTTTTATGATATGATGAATGACATGTTCATTATGTATGCTTATGATCCATGCATGTGCTGTGTCCCCAAAATGCATGTTTTATGATATGATAAATGACATGTTCATTATGTATGCTTATGATCCATGCATGTGCTGTGTGCCCAAATATGCATGTTTTATGATGTGATAAATGACATGTTCATTAAGTATGTTTATAATCCATGCATGTGTTGTGTGCCCAAATATGCATGCTTTACTCCTCATGATATGATAAGATAAGATGTGTTATGTTATGATATGAACCATGATATGATATTTTTACTTTGTATGGCTTGTACCAAGGGTGGGCTCTATAAGCGCCCCTAGGCCGATGGATTATGAATGGGTTTAGTAAAGGGATGGGCTCCTTAGTACGCCCCTAGGTCGACGGACTATGAACGGACCTAGATCCCTAGTAGGTTCGGGGCTATCTACCCTGTCCTAGGGATTGCACACATTTATGTATGTATGTGGTACAAGCCGGGCCCTCATGATGATATTATGTTCAAGTACTATATGCTATGTTTTAAACCATCTTGCATATGACATGACCTATGTTTTAAAAGACATCTTGCATGATACGATTTATGATTTATAGGTCATGATGATTGATGATACGATACAGCATGATGTTATTTAAGAACTGATATGAAATGATTTACGATATGACATGCTATGCTCCTATGACATTTGGATTTATGATATGATTTAGCATGCTGTTCCTTATGATTTATGATATAACATGCTATGCCCTTATGATGTTAGATGATCATATTTTATGGTGGTATGCTTATGTGTTTATGCATTGATATATGGATTTTGTGAGTAGGAAAGGATCTTACTAAGCCTGTGTGCTTATAGCTTACTTTCCTTGTACCACAGATAAGGGCAAAGAATGGATGACCTAAGGGAGCTGCAGGAGAGGCAAGGAGATGTGTGTGGTGGTGGCTTGGCTAAGGCAATTGAAGACCTGCTTAAGTTATTTGGTTATGTTAACATGGACTAGTGTGTTATGTTATTGTCCGTATGACTTCGAGATATTCTGATGTGTTTTTATTTTTAAAAGAAATTTTAATATGCATATATGCTTCCGCAAATAGAAATAGAAATGGTTAAGTACGTAACCCCGCACCCTGCTAGCAGGAGGGACGGGCGTTACAATTCTCAACCTAGATAACTAGGACATAGATTCCTTCTATAATCAACAACACATACTATAAGTAATATCATTTCCCAACTTATCGGGCATATTCATTTATCGAGTTGAACTCACCCTTTGATAAGTCAAAGAAATAAATATTAAATATACATGCTTGTTATTATATTAGGATTAAGAGCACACACTTCCATAATAACTAAGGTCTAGTTTTTGTACTAAGTCAGTACAAAAAGAACTTACCTAAATGATCCTACTCAATACACTTAAAGTGTATCAGTATAATTTATTAATCAAGATAAACTAATACTTAATTACACTACGTCTATTCTGATGGTTTGTTCCTTTCCATCTTAGTCATGAGCAACTATTTATAATTTATAGAGAACCAACAACATGATCTTCTAAGTGTGACTCCACACTCCATGTTATCTATTATATAAATTAATTGAACAATTATATTTAATAAATGTAAACATTTGACCAATGTGATTCTTTATTTCAAAATAAATGTGTACAAAAGCTAAACTTTTAAGTATACACTCCAACAATCTCCCACTTATACTAAAAGTCTAAGCTGCCATATCTGTTGCCTTACATCTGATTCTCATCCCCTCCACATGCCGATCAAAAGCTTTCGCCGGAAGGGCCTTTGTGAAAGGATCTGCCAGGTTATCTTCTGATGTGATCTTGGCGACGACAACTTCTCCTCGCTTGACGATGTCTCGTATCAGGTGGTACTTGCGCTCTATATGTTTACTTACTTTATGGGCTCGTGGTTCCTTCGAGTTTGCAACTGCTCCACTATTATCACAATAAATTGTGACGATCTTGGTCAAACCAGGAATCACATCTAAGTCCATTAGAAAGTTCCTGAGCCATACAGCTTCTTTGGCTGCCTCAGAGGCTGCCACATACTCAGCTTCCATGGTTGAGTCTGAGACGTATTTCTGCTTAACACTCCTCCATACAATGGCTCCACCTCCTAAAGTAAACACATAACCTGATGTAGACTTACTGTTGTCCCTATCTGATTGGAAATCCGAATCCGTGTAACCCACTGGGAGTAAATTGTCTGCTTGGTAAACTAGCATATAATCTCTAGTCCTTCTCAGGTACTTTAATATATGCTTTACTGTAGTCCAATGTCCTTGTCCAGGGTTACTTTGATATCTGCTAACCATGCCCATAGCAAAACAGATATCAGGTCTCGTACACAACATTGCATACATAAGGCTTCCTACAGCCGAAACATAAGGAACTGCCTTCATATCCTCAATCTCCTTTGATGTTTTTGGAGACATCTCTTTAGATAAGGCTACTCCATGCCTAAAAGGTAAGAAACATTTCTTGGAGTTTTGCATGCTAAAACGAGCAAGGATTGTATCTATATATAAAGTTTGGGATAGGCACAACATTCTTTTCTTGCGATCCCTTATAACTTTGATCCCAAGGATGTGTGCACATTCTCCTAAGTCCTTCATATCAAATTGTTTGGATAACCATACCCTTACGTCTGATAATACCTTGACATTGTTGCCAATTAACAAAATATCATCTACGTATAGTACAAGAAATACCACCATGTTTCCGTTACACTTCTTGTATACACAAGACTCATCCGGACACTGAATAAATCTATATGACTGGATTACTTCATTAAACTGGATGTTCCAAGATCTTGAAGCTTGCTTCAATCCATAAATGGACCGATTAAGCTTGCACACTAGATGCTCTTTGCCCTTTTCAATGAACCCTTCTGGATGCTTCATATGGATGTTTTCTTCTAGACTTCCATTAAGGAAAGCTGCCTTGACATCCATTTGCCAAATCTTATAATCCATATGAGTGGCAATGGATAAGAGTATCCGGATAGACATAAGCATAGCTACCGGTGAAAAGGTCTCCTCATAATCGATTCCTTCTTTCTGAGTGTACCCCTTCGCAATAAGCCTTGCTTTGAAGGTTTCTACCTTCCCATCTGTCCTTCTTTTCCTTTTATAGATCCACTTGCATCCAATGGCTTTTACACCATCAGGTGGTTCTACAAGCTCCCAGACCTTATTAGAATACATAGATTCTATTTCGGAATTTATTGTCTTTTGCCAAGATATTGCATCTATATCTTGGAGTGCTTCATCATATGTCTGGGGATCTGGTTCATGTTTGCCTGGGATCAAGTCCGAAGACTCACCCAAAAACATGAATCTCTCGGGCTGCCTTACTGTAACACCCACAAAATTATAAGATAAGCATATGAGTGTTATTTGCTTTAGAACATAAAAGAAGAAGAATCAAAGAAAAAGAAATAAGAGAAATAAAAAGAAGAGGTGAAGGTTTGAACCTTGAACCTCCCACCAAGGATAGAAATAAGATTGTGTATGTTAACCACTAGGATAATGAATAATATGTGAAAGGGAAATGATAGAAATTGTAGTTAAAAGTAATGATATAATTTAGTAAGGGAACAAGAGAAAAACCAATGAGCTTTCTTTCTCTTGTTTACCTCTTGGTTAAGAAAAAGAGAAGCAAAAGACAAGTTGTCTTTCTCCCT
The DNA here is from genome assembly GCF_018446385.1 of Zingiber officinale. Taxonomy (NCBI): domain Eukaryota; kingdom Viridiplantae; phylum Streptophyta; class Magnoliopsida; order Zingiberales; family Zingiberaceae; genus Zingiber; species Zingiber officinale. Next base: position 53,062,693 of record NC_055987.1, on the reverse strand, counting down.
TTTTCCTCTCTATTTTTGTGGAGTTTAAAGAGGATAGTGAAGAGAGGAGTTAAGGGGCAAGAATGAGGACATATTCTCATTAAGAAAATACATGCATGAGATAAGGAGGAAGGGAAGCAAAGTTCATTTTGGTAACTTCCACCTACTTAGCATAAAAAGGGAAGGAACTAAAGGTTTTCATTTTTTTTCCCTTCTCCCTCACCCTTGCCGAGACTCTAAGTCTCCTCCCTCATCTCCACAAGCCAAGTTTAGGTTTCTCCCTAAGAGAAAACTAAACTACAAGATGGAGCCTTCAAGGTGTACCTTTCCAAGAAAGAGAAATCGAAAGGAGTGCTAGAAGAAGAAGCTCCCTACTTCCTCTTCACCAAGGGTACCATTTCTTAAGGATTAACAAGTGATTACTAGGTAAGCTTCCCCTCACCTGTGGTACAATGGTTTGCATGGTTTTCCATGGAGATAGATTGCTTAGAAAACTTAAGATTTTGTTTAAGAAAAGTCGGTCAAAAACAAGAAGAAGAGTTTAAGAAAGTTGTGATTAGATATGCTTTCTGTTTTTCTTGTGACATGTATTTTATGTAAGAAGTTAATCTATGGTTTCCATGCTAGAATAATTAATGGAAAATTAGTTTTATGATTTACATGTTTCGGCCAAGCATGAACAAGAAGACTAGATAAATTCAAAACTCAAACTAGGCATGTTTCCTTATTCTTTTAGTTATGTACCCTATGATAATGAGGTTGTTAACTTTTCTCTTACTTGTATATTGTTTGAAACTCCATTTACATGCTCATGAATATTCGGCCAAGTAAGGAGTAATGACCTAGGAGAGTTTTAAACCTAAGACCAAGCATGCTAAGATTTTTCCTAAGACAAGACATGAAGCTAAAATGTTATGCCATGATTGTATGTTAGTTATGAATCTTATTTCATGCTTATGAGGGTTCGGTCATGATGAGAGTTGAAGCCTAGGAAAGTTGAAACCAAGGCTAAGAGGCTCATGACCTTCTTGATAATATAATATGAAACTAGTTGATGTTTTATAGTTGCTTGTTATATAGAATTTTGAATACATGTAACTTTCGGCCACATTAGGTTTTAAAGCTAGTATGTGTAGGTTTTTAACTAAGTTTACTTATGTTGTTCCTTGTTATGAAGCCATGAAAATTGTGTAGGGTTTCCATGCTCTTGTGCCACTAGAAACTTAATTCCATGATTGTTAAGTTCCGGCCACTACAAGTTTAAAGGGTCTAGGGAAATTTGAATCCAACTTATACATGCTTATGATGTACTTGAGATATATGCTATGAAATATAGTTGTGGTTCCCATGCTCTCATGTCACTAAAAATCTAGTTCCATGATTTACATATTTTGGCCACTACAAGTTTAAAGGCTTAGAGAAATTAGAACCCAACTTATACATGCTTATGATGTCCTTAAGATATATGCTATGAAATGTAGTTGTGGTTCCCATGCTCTCATGCCACTAAAAACCTAATTCCATGATTGTTAGGTTCGGCCACCTTGAGTTAAGGGGGTCTAGGAAGTTTGAAATTTGAAACAAACATGCTTATGTTGTTCCTCATGAAAATGTATAACATGTTGGCTTAAGGTTCAACACCTCTATGCTACTTGTAACCTAGGATGAGATAAGGTAGGGTTCGGCCATGATATGATTAGAAGCTTAGGAAACTTAGAACCCAAACTAAATGTGCTTAAGTAGTTCCCTATGAAATATAATATGATATGAGTATAGGGTTTACATGTTTACATGTTGCTTAGAACTTGATTCCTCTTCATGAAAGGTTTCGGCCATGAAATAATTGGAAACCTAGGAGGGGTTTAAAATTTAGGTTAACATGCTTATGATCTTTCTTATGTTAGTATGTGAAGATATCATGAGAATTTTTATGTTTATATGTTGTCTAGAGATCATGTGGACCTTTCATGACTTTCGGCCATATGGGTTTAGTGACTAGAAATACCTCACATGCTATGAAGAGATGATATTTAATGATTCCATGAATGGTTATGTCTTTTTAGGATATGTGTTATGTTCTTTCATGTATGCTTATGACCCATGTATGTACTATGTGCTCAAACATGCTTACTTTATGGCATCATAAAATGATACGTTCGTTATGCAAGCCTATGATTCATGAATGTGCGGTGTGCCCAAATATGCATGCTTTAAGATAAGTGATATGTTCATGATGTATGTTATGATAAATGCATGTGCTGTGTGCCCAAATATGCATGTTTTATGATATGTTAAGAAATACGATATGCATGAAATGATAAGAACTATGATATGTAAGTTAAGTCATGCTACTTTACTTTATGTATGACTTGTACCAAGGGTGGGCTCCATAAGCGCCCCGGGGTCGATGGACTAAGAAACGGGCCTCGTTAGGGATGGGCTCCTAAGTGCCCCTAGGTCGATGGACTAAGAAACGAGCCTAGTATGTATGCCTTGTAGGGTTCAAGACTTGCTACCTTGGACCTACATAGGACGCGCGCATTTATGTATGTGGTACAAGCCGGGGCCCTAATCATGTTGAGATTATGTTTAAGTATGTATTGTATAAGTTTTCAAAAGACATGTTGCATATGTTGCATGATATATGTCTAGGAGTTTACCATGCTTATAATTTATGATTATGCCATGATACTTTATGTTATGTTATGATATGCCATGATGTATGCTTACACTTTATGATTATGCCATGATACTTTATGTTATGTTATGATATGCCCTGATATGCTCTTAACATGATACATTTGTCTTTATGCTTTATGACTTGTGATTTTAATATGCTTGACGGTTTTTGTGAGTAGGAAAGGAACTTACTGAGCCATGAGTGCTCATAGCTTACTTTCTTGTACCACAGATAAAGGCAAGGAATCGATGTACTAGGGGAGCAGCAGGAGGGCTTGAAGGATGTGTGCGGTAGTGGACTGGCTAAAACAAATGACCTGCTTTCATATAATAAGAAATTTTCCATGTTGATGTTTTACTTTATGATTCCATGACTTTAAGTATGTGTTTGGTATTAAGACCCAAAATTTAGGATAAGTATGCTATGTGGACCTTTTATGTCTATTGTGACTTTTAAGTAAGAAAAAGGTTTTTAAATTCTCTAAGTAAGACTTCCGCTGTGTTAAGTATGCAAGTGTCGTCAAGTAACCCCCGTCGCCTTAGTAGGAGGGGCGGGGCGTTACAGTTTGGTATCAGAGCGAGGTTAGCCTTTCCACTACACACATGTCAAGCCTCTGTCCTACCGCTCCAAGTAAGATTTTATATGCTTAATTTAAAATTTTATTTTTGATGCTTTAATATTTTGCATGTGTACTTATTCTTGATTTAGTTAATTTTAATTTTTGATGCTTTAATATTATGCATGTTTACTTACTCTTGATTTAGTTAATTTATCTTTGATGCTTTAATATTCTGCATGTTTACTTATTCTTGATTCAGTTAATTTTAATTTTGATGCTTTAATATTTTGCATGTTTAATTATACTTTGAATTAGGATAGGTATGCATGATGGTAGGATAGGGATAGTAATAACCTTATGACAGCAAATAGGGTTAACGATAATTTGTTATTGTGTAATGAAGATAAACATGGCTAGGAGACGTACTACCCGAGCAGACGAGGCAATCACTCCACCAGATCTGACTCAGGTAGTCACCGACCTTCAACGTCAGATCACGGAACAACAACGGTTGATCACGACTTTGATGGGTCAACAAGTAACCCCTACCACCCCACCAGTAGTTCAGAATGCAGTGCCTGTTGTGCCACTAGTTGCACCAGTACCACCGGTAGCCCCTGCCCCAGTGGTTCGACAGGAGACCTATTTGATTCAGTGGTTGAGACTTAAACCGGAGAACTTCTCGGGTACTTGCGAGCCGTGGGATGCCCAGGCCTGGTTCAAGACAGTAGAAAGCACCGTGGAACTTTTGGACTGGCCTGAATCAGAGAAGATCAAATGTGTATCTTTCTGCTTCTCCGGAGATGCGAGAATGTGGTGGGAAAAAAACTAAAAGATTCTTATCAGCGGTAAAGGCACGAAGTATGGTAGACGAAGGTTGTAATGGATTTCCAGCGCAAGTGGTTGACACAAGACAAACTGGAAGTCAGAAACTAGAAGATGTCAGAATGGTGTGCAACTATCCGGAAGTGTTTCCTGATGAACTACCGGGATTAGCACCCGACAGAGAAATAGAATTTACGATTGAGTTAGTCCCGGGTACTAAACCAATTTCCAAAGCACCTTACCGAATGGCACCGACGGAGTTGAAAGAACTTCAAGAACAGCTACGAGAATTACTCGACAAAGGATTTATTCGTCCTAGTCACTCTCCATGGGGAGCTCCGGTACTATTTGTGAAAAAGAAGGATGGGTCTATGCGAATGTGTATAGATTACCGAGCACTGAACAATGCGACAATCAAGAACAGATACCCCCTTCCTCGGATCGATGTTCTGTTTGACCAATTGAAGGGAGCAACTGTCTTCTCAAAGATTGATTTAAGGTCCGGCTATCATCAAGTGAAAGTGAAACAAGAGGATATACCGAAGACAGCCTTTCGAACAAGATATGGGCATTATGAGTTTGTAGTTATGCCCTTTGGAGTGACAAATGCTCCGGCTGTTTTCATGGATTTGATGAATCGGGTCTTTTCAGCGTATCTCGATAAATTTGTGATTGTCTTCATTGACGATATTCTCATCTATTCGAGAACCCAAGAAGAGCATGCCGAACATCTGAATATTGTATTACAAATCCTTCGAGAAAAGCGACTATATGCAAAATTCTCTAAATGTGAGTTCTGGCTTGATCGAATATCATTCTTGGGTCATATTATCTCCAAGGACGGAGTAATGGTGGATCCGAATAAGATTGAAGCAGTAAGCAACTGGAATAGGCCAAAGAACGCCAGTGAAGTCAGAAGTTTTCTTGGACTGGCAGGCTACTACAGGAAGTTTGTAGAGGACTTCTCCAAGATAGCAGCTCCGATGACCGTTCTCACCAAGAAGAATAAAAAGTATGAATGGACGGACGACTGCGAGAAAAGTTTTACGGAACTGAAACGGAGGCTGACCAGTGCTCCGATTCTTACTCTTCCGGAAAGCAACAAGGACTTTGATATGTATAGCGATGCTTCCTTCTTAGGACTCGGAGCTGTACTCATGCAAGATGGCAAAGTCATTGCCTATGCCTCTAGACAACTCAAAGAACATGAAAGGAACTACCCCGTTCATGATTTAGAGCTAGCAGCGGTGGTCTTCGCTCTAAAGACGTGGAGGCATTACCTATTTGGGGCTCAGTGCAGGATATATACAGACCATCAGAGTCTGAAATATTTCTTCACGCAGAAAGACCTAAATATGAGACAACGCAGATGGCTCGAGCTAGTCAAGGACTATGATTGCGACATCTTTTATCACCCTGGTAAAGCAAACAAGGTAGCCGATGCACTCAGCAGGAAGTCCGGCACTACCTGACGAAGCTATTTTAAGTTCGAGGACGAACTTTCTATGAGGTATGGGGTACTGTAACACCCACAAAATTATAAGATAAGCATATGGATGTTATTTGCTTTAGAACATAAAAGAAGAAGAATCAAAGAAAAAGAAATAAGAGAAATAAAAAGAAGAGGTGAAGGTTTGAACCTTGAACCTCCCACCAAGGATAGAAATAAGATTGTGTATGTTAACCACTAGGATAATGAATAATATGTGAAAGGGAAATGATAGAAATTGTAGTTAAAAGTAAAGATATAATTTAGTAAGGGAACAAGAGAAAAACCAATGAGCTTTCTTTCTCTTTTTTACCTCTTGGTTAAGAAAAAGAGAAGCAAAAGACAAGTTGTCTTTCTCCCTTTTTCCTCTCTATTTTCGTGGAGTTTAAAGAGGATAGTGAAGAGAGGAGTTAAGGAGCAAGAATGAGGACATATTCTCATTAAGAAAATACATGCATGAGATAAGGAGGAAGGGAAGCAAAGTTCATTTTGGTAACTTCCACCTACTTAGCATAAAAAGGGAAGGAACTAAAGGTTTTCATTTTTTTTCCCTTCTCCCTCACCCTTGCCGAGACTCTAAGTCTCCTCCCTCATCTCCACAAGCCAAGTTTAGGTTTCTCCCTAAGAGAAAACTAAACTACAAGAAGGAGCCTTCAAGGTGTACCTTTCCAAGCAAGAGAAATCGAAAGGAGTGCTAGAAGAAGAAGCTCCCTACTTCCTCTTCACCAAGGGTACCATTTCTTAAGGATTAACAAGTGATTACTAGGTAAGCTTCCCCTCACCTATGGTACAATGGTTTACATGGTTTTCCATGGAGATAGATCGCTTAGAAAACTTAAGATTTTGTTTAAGAAAATTCGGTCAAAAACAAGAAGAAGAGTTTAAGAAAGTTGTGATTAGATATGCTTTCTATTTTTCTTGTGACATGTATTTTATGAAAGAAGTTAATCTATGGTTTCCATGCAAGAATAATTAATGGAAAATTAGTTTTATGATTTACATGTTTCGGCCAAGCATGAACAAGAAGACTAGATAAATTCAAAACTCAAACTAGGCATGTTTCCTTATTCTTTTAGTTATGTACCCTATGATAATGAGGTTGTTAACTTTTCTCTTACTTGTATATTGTTTGAAACTCCATTTACATGCTCATGAATATTCGGACAAGTAAGGAGTAAATGCCTAGGAGAGTTTTAAACCTAAGACCAAGCATGCTAAGATTTTTCCTAAGACAAGACATGAAGCTAAAATGTTATGCCATGATTGTATGTTAGTTATGAATCTTATTTCATGCTTATGAGGGTTCGGTCATGATGAGAGTTGAAGCCTAGGAAAGTTGAAACCAAGGCTAAGAGGCTCATGACCTTCTTGATAATATAATATGAAACTAGTTGATGTTTTATAGTTGCATGTTATATAGAATTTTGAATACATGTAACTTTCGGCCACATTAGGTTTTAAAGCTAGTATGTGTAGGTTTTTAACTAAGTTTACTTATGTTGTTCCTTGTTATGAAGCCATGAAAATTGTGTAGGGTTTCCATGCTCTTGTGCCACTAGAAACTTAATTCCATGATTGTTAAGTTTCGACCACTACAAGTTTAAAGGGTCTAGGGAAATTTGAATCCAACTTATACATGCTTATGATGTACTTGAGATATATGCTATGAAATATAGTTGTGGTTCCCATGCTCTCATGTCACTAAAAATCTAGTTCCATGATTTACATGTTTCGGCCACTACAAGTTTAAAGGCTTAGAGAAATTAGAACCCAACTTATACATGCTTATGATGTCCTTAAGATATATGCTATGAAATGTAGTTGTGGTTCCCATGCTCTCATGCCACTAAAAACCTAATTCCATGATTGTTAGGTTCGGCCACCTTGAGTTAAGGGGGTCTAGGAAGTTTGAAATTTGAAACAAACATGCTTATGTTGTTCCTCATGAAAATGTATAACATGTTGGCTTAAGGTTCAACACCTCTATGCTACTTGTAACCTAGGATGAGATAAGCTAGGGTTCGGCCATGATATGATTAGAAGCTTAGGAAACTTAGAACCCAAACTAAATGTGCTTAAGTAGTTCCCTATGAAATATAATATGATATGAGTATAGGGTTTACATGTTTACATGTTGCTTAGAACTTGATTCCTCTTCATGAAAGGTTTCGGCCATGAAATAATTGGAAACCTAGGAGGGGTTTAAAATTTAGGTTAACATGCTTATGATCTTTCTTATGTTAGTATGTGAAGATATCATGAGAATTTTTATGTTTATATGTTGTCTAGAGATCATGTGGACCTTTCATGACTTTCGGCCATATGGGTTTAGTGACTAGAAATACCTCACATGCTATGAAGAGATGATATTTAATGATTCCATGAATGGTTATGTCTTTTTAGGATATGTGTTATGTTCTTTCATGTATGCTTATGACCCATGTATGTACTATGTGCTTAAACATGCTTACTTTATGACATGATAAAATGATACGTTCGTTATGCAAGCCTATGATTCATGCATGTGCGGTGTGCCCAAATATGCATGCTTTAAGATAAGTGATATGTTCATGATGTATGTTATGATTCATGCATGTGCTGTGTGCCCAAATATGCATGTTTTATGATATGTTAAGAAATACGATATGCATGAAATGATAAGAACTATGATATGTAAGTTAAGTCATGCTACTTTACTTTATGTATGGCTTGTACCAAGGGTGGGCTCCATAAGCGCCCCGGGGTCGATGGACTAAGAAACGGGCCTCGTTAGGGATGGGCTCCTAAGTGCCCCTAGGTCGATGGACTAAGAAACGGGCCTAGTATGTATGCCTTGTAGGGTTCAAGACTTGCTACCTTGGACCTACATAGGACGCGCGCATTTATGTATGTGGTACAAGCCGGGGCCCTAATCATGTTGAGATTATGTTTAAGTATGTATTGTATAAGTTTTCAAAAGACATGTTGCATATGTTGCATGATATATGTCTAGGAGTTTACCATGCTTATACTTTATGATTATGCCATGATACTTTATGTTATGTTATGATATGCCATGATGTATGCTTACACTTTATGATTTTGCCATGATACTTTATGTTATGTTATGATATGCCATGATATGCTCTTAACATGATACATTTGTCTTTATGCTTTATGACTTGTGATTTTAATATGCTTGACGGTTTTTGTGAGTAGGAAAGGAACTTACTGAGCCATGAGTGCTCATAGCTTACTTTCTTGTACCATAGATAAAGGCAAGGAATGGATGTACTAGGGGAGCAGGTGGAGTGCTTGAAGGATGTGTGCGGTAGTGGATTGGCTAAAAGAAATGACCTGCTTTCATATAATAAGAAATTTGCCATGTTGATGTTTTACTTTATGATTCAATGACTTTAAGTGTGTGTTTGGTATTAAGACCCAAAATTTAGGATAAGTATGCTATGTGGACCTTTTATGTCTATTGTGACTTTTAAGTAAGAAAAAGGTTTTTAAATTCTCTAAGTAAGACTTCCGCTGTGTTAAGTATGCAAGTGTCGTCAAGTAACCCTCGTCGCCTTAGCAGGAGGGTCGGGGAGTTACACTTACAACCCTCCCACTACGAGGAGGCACCGTCTGTGGTTGCGTATCATGTGTGACACGTGTTGCAGTCTCTTGTGGTACTTCATCTTGTACTGTTGGTACTGAAGTAGACGTGTCATCTCTAAGTTCTTCTAGAACAATTTTACTACTGGCCTTGTGATCCATTATATAGTCTTTTTCTGAAAATTAGGCATTGGTGCTAACAATGACCTTCTGGTCTTTAGGACTATAAAATAAACCGCCTTTCGTTTCTCTGGGATACCCCACAAACATATGAACTTCTGTACGAGATTCTAACTTATCAGCATCTTATTTTCAGCACATGTGCTGGACTACCCCAAATCCGAATATGTCCATTTCATAATTCTGTGGGAGTAGAAGATACTGATTTAGAAGGTACTAAGTTCAGAATGTGCGTTGCTGTTTCTAGAGCATATCCCCAAAATGAATTTGGTAATTCTGAATAACTCATCATCGATCTAACCATCTCTATAAGAGTCCTATTCCTTCGTTCTGCCACACCATTCTGTTGGGGTGTACCAGGTGCGGATAATTGGGAATACATCCCGGCCTCTGATAAGTAATTCCTAAACTCTCCTAAGAGATATTCGCCACCACGATCAGACCGTAGTGTCTTGATACTTTTACCTAGACGTTTCTCCACATCAGCCTTGTACTCTTTGAACTTATCAAAGTACTCAGACTTGCGATGCATTAGGTAAATGTATCCATATCTTGAATAATCGTCTATAAAAGAGACAAGATATTCAAAGCCACCTCTAGCCTGGATAGACTTAGGACCACACTGTAACGATCCAATTTTTCTCATTAGGAGTTCTAAAAGTTCTTAAAAATATTTTAGAAATATTCTAGAGATTTTTAGAAATTTTTAGAGTATTTTTATGTAATTTTTGGAGGTCGTTTGGTATTTTTACTAAACGAAGGAAGTTTCGACAAAAAAATATCCAAGCCGAGAATTGAACCCATGACCTTTGACTCGGTCAAAACCCGGCTGACCAGGTGGGCAAACAGATTTTTCTGTTTAGAAAAGGTAGCGAATTTATTTAAGATAGTTAACAGAATATTATAAAAGGGATAAGTTGATGTTGGATTTGTCTGTTTAGAAAAGGTAGCGAATTTATTTAAGATAGATAACAGAATAATATAAAAGGGATAAGTTGATGTTGGATTTGTCTGATTAGAAAAGGTAGCGAATTTATTTAAGATAGTTAACAGATTATTTAAGATAGTTAACAGAATATTGGATTATAAAAGCGATAAGTTGATGTTGGATTTGTCTGTTTAGAAAAGGTAGCGAATTTATTTAAGGAGTTAACAGAAATATTAAGTTATAAAAAGGGATAAGTTGATGCTCTGTTTTCCCGTGACTTAAACCATTCTCTCCTTCTCTTCTGCGTACGATGGCGGAGCTCGGGCAAAAAATGAAGGGGAGTTAGGGCATCATCTTCGGCGGTCGGCCAAGGTCCTAAAAGCCCTTTTTGTTCGGTTGTGAGTCCAAGAAGCAAGGTAAGTGCTTCTCACCTGCAGTAGGAGTAGTTTCGGACCTTTGTTCTTCTTGAATTCGAAGCATGATAAGCGCTTATAGTGCGGATTTTTAATTAAGCCTATAATGCATATTTTAATTAAGCTTATAGTGAAGATTTTTAATTAAGCCTATAGTACAGATTTTAATTAAGCTTATAGTGCAGATTTTTATGTAGTCTTATAGTGCAGATTTTAATTAAGCTTGTAGTGCAGATTTTTATTTAAGCCTATAGTGCAGATTTTAATTAAGCTTATAGTGCAGATTTTTTTTTTGTAGGCTTATAGTACAGATTTTAATTAAGCTTATAATGCAGATTTTTATGAAAGCTTATAGTGCAGATTTTAATTAAGCTTATAGTGAAGATTTTAATTAAGCTTATAGTGCAGATTTTAATTAAGCATATAGTGCAGATTTTATTAAACTTACAAGTGCAGATTTTATTAAGATTATAATGCAGATTTTTAATAAGCTTGAATGCAGATTTTGATTAAGCTTATATGTAGATTTTTGTTTAAACATTTCAGTTTTAAAGAAGCATTCTTTTATTAGAAGTATTAACATGTATAAGAAAGATAAAAAAAAAAAAAGGCCTAGGCCATAAGTAGATCCTAAAGTCAAGACTTTAGGGATTTTGGTACACAAGGTGCTAAAGAAAATACCGAGACATTATATATTAGAAGTATTAAAAGATAACAAGTATTTTACTTTTATCAGTGGCACTGTACTGAACTCTCAGTTGTCCTTGGGTTGGACTCCCATAGTCGTCCCTAGGTTTAGATAACCTAGTAGTAACGGCACAACCGACGGTCGACGGTCGACGACCCGAGGGTCGCCAAATGGGCTGCCATATGGGCCGCCAAATGGGTCGGGTCGTTACAATAGTAAACCCTAGTAGATTCGGGACTAGCTATCTCGGGTCTAGTTAGGGATGCGCGCATAGCAAGTACAGTTGGAGGGCCCAAGAAGAAAGTTGATTATTATTTTGAAGTATTATATGTATAAATTTTTGAACAAGTAAAGTAAGTTTTACATCAGTATAAAAGTATAAAAGCATAAGTTTTTAAGCAAGTGAAATAAGATTCAGAAAGTGTTTAAAACTCAGCAAGTTTTAGTTTTCCTTATGCTAGCTTGTTATTCTGATTAGCTTTACATGTTTAGCATTCCAGTATGCATTGTTCTTTTGCTATTAGATGAGCATGCGTAGTATTTTCTTTAGAGCTTTCAGTTCTTGGATTTCAGTATATTTACATGCATATTATTTAGATTAGCTTACTGTTTTTTCTATTAGAAGAGCATGAGTAGCTTTACATATTTAGCATTTCAGTATGTTTGTTCTTTTACTAGTAGATGAGCATGAGTGGTTTACCTTTTGAGCATTCAGTTTTAGTTTTCAGTATATGTACATGCATATCGAGATTTGGTGTGTTAGATAGCGCTTACTAAGCATTTTGCTTATAGTTTGCATTTCCTCTTACTGTAGATACAGGAAAAGAAAAGTTATAACAAAGGAAGGCGACAAGGAGGTGCGGATGGATGTGTGATGCCTGGACTATAGAAGCCTTGGGATTTAACATAAGAATTTATTAAGATTGTCATATATTAAAAATGTATTAGATGAGTCATTTAGTCTTCCGCTGCTAGTTAATTGTTTGTTTTGAGTTCTCCGAAAGTTTTAGGAATTACTATCAACATGTGTGTAATGTTAGTTAAGTAAAGTTAGTAGTACAGTAGCGCTCCACCCTCACAGTCCAATAGTGAGGAGGGTGGGGTGTTACAGTTGGTATCAGAGCAGTTCCTATTCTCCAACATCACACATTAGCACCAACCTTGCCATCTTCAAATAAGAAAGTATTTAATTTTTAATATGCTTTTCTTTATTCTTTACAGTAAAGAGAAATCCTTAGAAGTATTAGATTATATGTACAGAATAGGGAGATGCTTAGAAGTGCTTATAAAGTTAAGAATTCTGCTTAGTTTCTTTTACATAACAAGATGTGTTATGGGATGGTGGTATAATTCGGGGACCTAAGCCCGGTGAGCGCGCCAGAATCAAACAAGATGTGTTCTGGGATGGTGGTATGATCCGGGGACCTAAGACCGGTGAGCGAGCCAGAATCAAACAAGATATGTTCTGGGATGGTGGTATGATCTGGCGACCTAAGCCCAGTGAGTGCGCCAGAATCAAACAAGATATGTTCTGGGATGGTGGTATCATCCAGGGACCTAAGACCGGTGAGCGCGCAAGGATAAAGGGGAACTCCGGTCCTAAGTTTGGACCCCTACCAACCTAGCACTAGGGTAGTTGTCTGATCAACAACTTATGTTATGGTACTGCTAAGTGCAACTAGGCCACCACAATAGTATGTTTATAAGTATGCATGCAAGTATGTTCAAGTCATGTTATATTTATATTTACGTTTATGTTTAAGTCCACGTTATGTTCATGTTATGTTCTTGCCTATGCATATGGACATGCTTGTGATCGAGTCTATCATTATGTTTAGTTCATCTACCATGCTTACGTTTATGTTGTCATGCTTATGGCACTGCTTATGCTTATGTTCATTGAAAGTAAGTTAGGAGGTCCCAAGATACCTTTGATATGGTTTTCCTAAGTACATTAGATTATGGACGCTAACTAATGCGTGTACAAGGTAGAGAACATGTTATAGAATTATTTTAAGTTCGAGGATGAACTTTTTGTAAGGTATGGGGGATTATAACGACCCAATTTTTCTCATTAGGAGTTCTAAAAGTTCTTAAAAATATTTAGAAATATTTTAGAAATATTCTAGAGATTTTTAGAAATTTTTAGAGTATTTTAATGTAATTTTTGGAGGTCGTTTGATATTTTTACTAAACGAAGGAAGTTTCGACAAAAAAATATCCAAGCCGAGAATTGAACCCACGACCTTTGACTCAGTCAAATCCCGGCTGACCAGGTGGGCAAACAGATTTTTCAATCTAGAAAAGGTAGCAAATTTATTTAAGATAGTTAACAGAATATTATAAAAGAGATAAGTTGATGTTGGATTTGTCTGTTTAGAAAAGGTAGCGAATTTATTTAAGATAGTTAACAGAATATTATAAAAGGAATAAGTTGATGTTGGATTTGTCTGTTTAGAAAAGGTAGCGAATTTATTTAAGATAGTTAACAGATTATTTAAGATAGTTAACAGAATATTGGATTATAAAAGAGATAAGTTGATGTTGGATTTGTCTGTTTAGAAAAGGTAGCGAATTTATTTAAAGAGTTAACAGAAATATTAAGTTATAAAAAGGGATAAGTTGATACTCTGTTTTCCCGTGACTTAAACCATTCTCTCCTTCACTTCTGCGTACGATGGCGGAGCTCGGGCAGAAAATGAAAGGGAGTTAGGGAATCATCTTCGGCGGTCGGCCAAGGTCCTAGAAGCCCTTTTTGTTCGGTTGTGAGTCCAAGAAGCAAGGTAAGTGCTTCTCACCTGCAGTAGGAGTAGTTTCGGACCTTTGTTCTTCTTGAATTCGAAGCATGATAAGCGCTTATAGTGCGGATTTTTAATTAAGCCTATAATACATATTTTAATTAAGCTTATAGTGAAGATTTTTAATTAAGCCTATAGTACAGATTTTAATTAAGCTTATAGTGCAGATTTTTATGTAGTCTTATAGTGCAGATTTTAATTAAGCTTGTAGTACAGATTTTTATTTAAGCCTATAGTGCAGATTTTAATTAAGCTTATAGTGCAAACTTTTTTTATATATGCTTATAGTGCAGATTTTAATTAAGATTATAATGCAGATTTTTATGAAAGCTTAAAGTGTAGATTTTAATTAAGCTTATATTGCATATTTTAATTAAGCTTATAGTGCAGATTTTAATTAAGCATATAGTGCAGATTTTATTAAGATTATAATGCAGATTTTTAATAAGCTTGAATACAGATTTTGATTAAGCATATATGCAGATTTTTGTTTAAACATTTCAGTTTTAAAGAAGTATTCTTTTATTAGAAGTATTAACAAGTATAAGAAAGATAGAGAAAAGAAAGAAAAGGCCAAGGCCTTATGTAGATCCTAAAGTCAAGACTTTAGGGATTTTGGTACACAAGGTGCTAAAGAAAATGCCGAGACATTATATATTAGAAATATTAAAAGATAACAAGTATTTTACAAGTATTAAAAGATAACAAGTATTTTACTTTTATTAGTGGCACTGTACTGGACTCTCAGTTGTCCTTGGGTTGGGCTCGTATAGTCGTCCCTAGATTTAGATAACCTAGTAGTAACGGCATGACCGACGGTCGACGGTCGACGACCCGAGGGTCGCCAAATGGGCCACTAAATGGGTCGGGTCATTACAATAATAACCCTACTAGATTCGGAACCAGCTATCTCGGGTCTAGTTAGGGATGCGTGCATAGCAAGTACAGTTGCCGGGCCCAAGAAGAAAGTTGATTATTATTTTGAAGTATTATACGTATAAGTTTTTGAACAAGTAAAGTAAGTTTTACATCCGTATAAAAGTATAAAAGAATAAGTTTTTAAGCAAGTGAAATAAGATTCAGAAAGTGTTTAAAACTCAGCAAGTTTTAGTTTTCCTTATGCTAGCATGTTATTTTGATTAGCTTTACATGTTTAGCATTCCAGTATGCATTGTTCTTTTGCTATTAGATGAGCATGCGTAGTATTTTCTTTAGAGCTTTCAGTTCTTGGATTTCAGTATATTTACATGCATATTATTTAGATTAGCTTACTATTTTTTACTATTAGAAGAGCATGAGTAGCTTTACATGTTTAGCATTTCAGTATGTTTGTTTCTTTTACTAGTAGATGAGCATGAGTGGTTTCCCTTTTGAGCATTTAGTTTTAGTTTTCATTATATGTACATGCATATCGAGATTTGGTGAGTTAGATAGCGCTTACTAAGCATTTTGCTTATAGTTTGCATTTCCTCTTACTGCAGATACAGGAATAGAAAAGTTATAACAAAGGAAGGCGACAAGGAGGTGCGGATGGATGTGTGATGCCTGGACTATAGAAGCCTTGGGATGTAGCATAAGAATTTATTAAGATTGTCATATATTAAAAATGTATTAGATGAGTCATTTAGTCTTCCGCTGCTAGTTAATTGTATGTTTTGAGTTCTCCGAAAGTTTTAGGAATTACTATCAACATGTGTGCAATGTTAGTTAAGTAAAGTTAGTAGTCTAGTAGCGCTCCACCCTCACAGTCCAGTAATGAGGAGGGTGGGGTGTTACACACACAAATCAGAATGAACCAATTCTAACGCTTCTTTGGCTCTATACCCCTTGGCCTTAAAAGGTCTCTTGGTCATCTTACCTTCCAAGCAGGATTCACACGTTGGAAAGTTTTCAAACTCTAATGGACCCAAGAGTCCATCGGCTACAAGCCTTTGAATCCTACTTAAGTTAATATGACCAAGCCTTAGATGCCAAAGATATGTTTGGTTCATTTCCGAAGGTTCATTTCTCTTATTAGAGTAAGAAGATGTGTTATTAATTTCCATATTTTACTTTATGGGAGAAATTGGATTTAAAATATATAAATTGTCAACCAATGCACCAGAACAGATAATCACTTTATTTCTCTTTATAACCACATTGTTACTAAAGGAAACTGAATATCCATCCAAATACAGTTTAGAAACTGAAATTAAATTCTTTCTAAAACTGGGTACATAAAGACAATTCCTTAAAACCAATTTCCTATTCCTATCAAATGATAAGTAGATGTCTCCTACTATAACAGCCGCCACCTTAGTAGCATTGCCCATGCAGACAGTTATCTCTCTATCAAATAGTCGCCGGGTTTCCTGGAACCCCTGCAAAGAATTGCAGACATGATCAGTGGCTCCCGTATCTACACACCAGGTGCTGGTAGATAACACCGCTAAACATGTTTCAACTACTAGAGTATGAGATATACCTTTATTGTTCTGTTTCCTATGAGGACAGTCTGCCTTCCAATGTCCAGTCTGCTTGCAAATAAAGCACTTGACCTTCGGCTTCTTTATTCCAGCTTTTTGTCCTGCACCTTGAGGTTTATTCACCTTCTTTGCTGAGCCATTTTGTTTCTTCTTCTTCTTGCCTTTCGGCTTAGAAGTAGAATCATTTTCAGCATAGTGAATTTGAGAATATTGACGAAACAACCCTTCGACTGCCTGAAGTTCTGTCAGAAGTTCTGCCAATGAATACATCCTTTTATTCATATTATAGTTCAGGCGAAAATGCTCAAAACTTCTGGGCAGTGTTTGGAGGATGATATCAACCAGGGTTTCCCCATCAATTTTCCCTCCAAGAACTTGTATTTTGTTTAAGTAAGCCATCATCTTGAGAATATGATCCCTCACGAGAGTCCCCTCAGTCATGGTGGCTGTCATCAGTTTTCTCATTGCCTCTTGCCTAACAGCCCGATTCTGATGTCCGAAGAGTTTCTTGAGATTGTTCATTATATCATAGGTTGTTGGTAAGTCCTGATGTTGATGTTTCAATACATTTAACATCGAAGCCAAGATGTAACACCGCGCCATCTCATCAGCTTTTACCCATTTACTATAATGCTGAATCTCCTCTGGGGTAGAATCATTGCTAGGTGTTTCTGGGCATTCCTCTAACAGTACAAACTTATAGCCCTGAGCACTTAAAACAATGTCGAGGTTTCTTTTCCAATCTATATAGTTGGGACCAGTAAGTCTGTTTTCTTTTAGAATAATGGCCAGTGGGTTGAAAGTCATCCTAAGAATCACCAAATAAATTTTGGTCAGAACTCTAAATTTAGAATTGTAAAATACCGAAAATAGGCGAATATTAATAAGGGAATTTTCCAGAATTTTTGAAAATTTTTCGGGAATTTTTCGGAGCTCGTACGGACGAGTTAACGGGGATAAAAACGGGGCCCGGAAAAGCCTGTTTGGGTTACCCTATTTTAATGAGGAAATGTTTGATTTTCTTTAAATATTTCTTTTTAATTTTATTTGCTTTTCTTCTTTTTCTTTTACTTCCTCCCCGTGCCCCAAATCTTCTTCTCCCCTCGCGCACAAACCGCCGGTCGAATTCCCATCTCCCTCGCGCGCACGCCCATGCTTCTTCTTCTCTCTTCCTCTCTTCTCCCGAGCGCCGACGACCGGCCATTCCCTCTGCCCTAGCTTGCACTCGACTCTTCTCTTCGTCTTCTTCATCGGGTCGGCCACCACAACCGACGCCGCGGTGCCCTAGATCTACAGCGCGCCGACCACCGACTTGTTCGTTGCTTGAGCAGCCAACTATCACCGGAGATTCTCCTCACTGTGCCCTAGTTCTTCCTCTGCGTGCCATTGCCGATCGCCTCCTCTTGGCCTTGACCACGCCAGCGCCGAGACTCTTCATCACCGGCACAGCCACAGCAGGCTCCACCTTTACGAGCCCTAGCACTGACCTTCACCACGGCTTGATATTGACCCAGGGTGGCTGTGATTTTTGCTGGCAGCCAGATCAAGCATAGCCTACAATCCTAATTCAGTGGGCTCGTCGATTTGCCGTGAGCCATCGCCGGAAAGGGTTAGGTATTGTTAGATCAGGTACAACTTTAAATTGATCGGAGTTCTGGGTGATTGATCTATACTTAGCTGGCTATTAATTTTAGTTTGATTTGGAATATAGTAACTATATTTGGAGAATTTTAGTTTGATGACAGCAGCTCCATTTGGTTTCGGCTACCCTTTCCGACAGCAATTAATGAAGGGCTACGTGTAGAGATTGAGGTGAGTTTTATTCAGCTTTCGGGTTGATGTAGAGTGATGATATTCAGTAGTTAATTGTTCTGATTTGATTGAGGAGTTAGATGTTCCAAATTAAGATTTATAATTGGATTTGGATTTAGGTTAGCTTCTCGGAGATTGGATTTAGCTAATTAATTTATATGTAATTAGCTAAATCGGTATACCATGTAATACAGGACTTTGACGCGAGACGAGCATCTCGACGTTGGATTTGATTGGATTGGACCTGCTATTTGGAGGCGGGTACCTCTTGACTTATCTTTTATGATAATGTCTTTGGATATGCATAGTATTTTATAACTACATGCAATGAACATGTTTGCCGTTGGTATGTCACTGTTTGATATCTTTAGCATGTTAGGTTTGTCACCTGTGATGTATCCGTGCTTATATCTCGTGATTTGTTGCCATGATTATCTTGTTACCATGAGTATCTTTGTTTCTGGAGTGACATACCATGCTTACTGAGGTTAGGACTAGGATTTGGATTGTTGTTTCTGGCCTATATATCTAGATTATCTGATACTTAGGTTTTTGTGTCATATCAGATTTGTGTACCTCTATTTGTATATCATATATGATTCGGGTGTTTAGACCCTGATTCTTTGATCTGTGTATATTGTTGGTACATATGCTATGGAAGAGGGATATGATTTGGGTCTAGGTTGTTATACCTTAGAGGATTTGTATACCCTAGATCCGTGGATTTGACTTACTGATACTGTGGTACCCATATTATGTATATATGGATTTTTCTATGCTGATCAGGATATTCCATACTTATTATGTTCAGGACATAGGTTATTGATATTCTATCTGACCTGTGTACTTTAGATTTTGGTATGTGACCATCACTTTTACAGTACCCATTTTGTATATATGGATATGGTTATGTTGATCAGTTTTTGCTATGCATAGTGACATGCATCATGATTGCATGCTGTGCGATTGTCGGCTCCACTATGGTTGAGCCCATCGCCAATTACAGCACACACCCCCACTTATGGTTTAGTGGTATATCAGGCGGGTGTGGCGGTTCTGCTTGGCTCCGTTGGTCCGAGGACTCAGCGTGGTAGCCGGCCGCCTGCTTGGCTCACGGCATTTAGTGTAGCAGTAGTAGCCGCAGACGGTGGACTCGCTTGGCTCCTGGTCGTGTGACTCAGTGGTAGCCGAGATTTCCTCCCGTCATCGTGTACCGGAGATGAGAGCATTGAGCTCCCCATTTATGATTTGGGGTCACGGGACAGGAGTCCGACAACATCCCGTCCACTCGGTCACTCATCGGGAGTAGTGACGACAGAGTGCAGGTTGTCACAGCCTACCCACTCGGTCTCACCATTTGTGTGTGTGATGACTGACTGGCGGGGTGACCAGACGCATCATTAGCATCATATGCATTGATGCATTTATATTCTTATGATTTTGTTTGCTCATTTGGTTGTTGCATTTTGGTTGGATGCATACTTTGACCTGCACATGATTATTGACACTTTCGGTTTGACGACCCTTTGTCTAGATAGGAGTTCTCGTGAGTACTTCCTCGATTACCTTTCGCTTTGCATATTCCCTATATATGATTAGGAAGCTGTATTCCATGTTTGTTGCTGTTAGATATATCTTACTACTCATGTCCATTGGTATTCGCTGAGTTGTTGAACTCACCCCCGTTGATACCATCTTTTTTCAGGTACCAGGTTGGTTTTGGTGTCGCTTGGAGTATCCTGTCTGCTGGTCCCCACGTCACATCAGAAGACTTATCGGTTTCACGTATGTTTTGTTTGTTTTATGTATCAGTTTGTTTAGCTCTGTACTCTGATTTTATTTTTGGGGAGTTGATGTTGTTATGTGGTGTTTTGTATTTGTTATTGGTTGTGTAAGTCTAGCCGGCTAGCAGTTATGTGTTTTGGTTTTGGTACAGCCGAGTAGGCTGCTTTATTTTTTTAACTGCGTGGTTGTGTCAGCCAGAGGCTGAATTTGATATTAACTGCGTGGTATTTGTTTTCTTTTATTGTTATTATTCCAGCCGCATGTGGCTGAGGTATATAGTGCTTGTAGAAAAGTTTCAGATTGTCCGCCGTACAGGGGAGATGCTGCCGAAATTTCTTCGGACAGAGACTCCTCTGGGGCGTGACAAGAATAATATTGATTCCTCAAACAATATAATTTTAAATTAACCAACATCTCAAAACACCGTGAATTTTGTATGCCACGATAGTGTGGACGTATACAAATTCAACATTTGTAAAAGGAGGGTATATCCCATTAATTTTATTATCTTGTCAACCTAACTTTTTGACAAATAATATTAATTGTTTGTTTCCTTCGGTCACACAAATAATAGCAGTGACTCCGATGGGGAGGATACTATTAGACGTGCCTAAGTGTATACCATTACTTGACACTAAGTCCATTAATAAGATTGTGCCCCTTCCGATGCGGAAGATCACACGCTCTTAATTAATTTCCTATAGTCATCCAAAATGGAAGTTTGGTCTAGTGATCCGCAAATAAACTCATCCGATATGGAGGAAGGCACTCAGAGCCAATGCGCAGGTTTGTTTACATCACTTACAAACCAGTAATGAAGACCGTGAATTCACTAAAATAAATTCCTCTCCCACTTAGTTATTTAAAGTGAGGAATTTTGATGATGCTAGCCTACTAAACATGTACACTAACATTCATACACAGCACAATACAAAAGCAATAAATAGAAAAACTAATTTTCAACTATTATGGCTTTTATCTATTGTTGTCCTCCGTGTGTCATCATCCCTAGTTGCTGCTATCTTTGGCCACCTTTCACCTGGTCTAGTTGTCGCATCCATCTTGCTCCTTGTTCCGCTGCGCCACTCTGATCATCAAAAGGTTCCACGCCTTGCAAGATTCGATCCGCGACATATATAGAATTTTACATTTTTTGATTCTATATTCCTCGAAGGAATGTACATGTAAACTAGATCAAACATAAAATAAAATTTACATCCATCGATCCTATATTCCATAAAAGGAATGTACATGTATTTAGATAAAATAAAATAAAATCCTAATAAAACTAAATACAGCTGCTGCTGTATTTTATAATACAATCATGCACACATAATAAATGCCCTTGACATGTCCAAGGGTCCAATTACACACATAATAACTATAAGTCATAATAGTTGGATCCTGCATCCACAAAGTTAGCACATCCTACTATTAACCTGCCTAAATTATGTATGTCATGTGCATAATTAAACTAATATCAAATACACAGAGGCAAAACCCTAGCTCTGATACCAATTGTTGGTTGCTACTCGGAAAACCCAATGGCTCCACTATACAAAAATTTTGTACGTGATCTGAACCTTTCCTAGCTACCATGTGTTCTTTTAAGTTAAACTTGTATCTCATGCGGAATTTAACACGTTTGATTCCAAGTTTAACTTATATGTTCTTTTAGGTTTAGATTTGGATCTCCTGCGGAACTTAACACGTTTGATCCAAATCACCTAGGTTATAAATTCAATTAAATATTAGTTTCCAAAATTGGCTTCCAGTACTGCATGGCGAGACACTTGACCTTCTTAGATATGGGAGCAACCACCACCGACTAGACAAAGTCTTTTAAGGAAAGTTAATATTTAATTTCCTTATATAACTCTAGGTTAACCAAAAGGAACAATCAAATCACAAGGAAAAAAGAAAAAGAACACAACATCGAAATTAAATTCGAAAAACAAAAATTGAATGCCTCTTGTATTTGATATTTATACAAAGAAAAATTAACTAGTATGATGCGGAAATTAAATACTAGTTATACCTCTTCCTTGTATGCTAAAAACCTCGAGATCTTCTGCCGTATCACTCGCCTCCTCTTAGACGTCGTGTGGGCGACGATCCTCCAAGACGAACACCACCTGGAAAGCTTCTCCTCCTTCTCTAGAATTCGGCCACCACCACCACAAAGGAGCAAAAGAGAGCAAAGGGAAGAGAGGGAGAGGGGCCGGCCACTACAATATCAATTGTTATATTTTTCAAGGCCTCCCCTTCCCCCCTTTTTATATTAGTTTCCCAACGAAAAATTATGGAAAGAGTTTTATAAAAAATTAGACTTATTCCTATTTCCTTTTAATTTTTTCTTTTTCTTTCCTTTTAATTAATCAATCCTAGATTGATTTATTAATTAAACAACTATTTGTTGATGTTTAATTATTTGATCGGCCCCTTGCATGGGCACCAAGCAAGGTGGCCGACCACTTATTAAAAGGGAAAGAAAGAAAAATTTTTTATAAAATTTAAAAGAAGAAAACTTCAATAAAATTTTATAAACTCTCTTTTTTTTTCAATGTGGATATTAAAAGGAAAGTTTTAAAATTTAAAACCAAGTTTTAAAATTTAAAACATCTCTAATAATATTTCTTTTTAAAAGAAAGTATTTTAAATTTTACAACTATCTTTTAAAACCTTGTGGCCTTATTTAAGTTAGGATAATTTTATAAATTTTTAAAATCTCTCTTTTTACAAATTGTAAATATCTGAGGTAATTTAAAAATTCAAAAACAACCTTCCTAATTTAAATATTGCGGTCGGCCCCCTTGCCCAAGGCAAGGGCCGACCACTTCTAGAGAATATGTGGTCGGTCATTGCTTGGTCACCAAGCAATGAACCGGCCCCTTCTTGGACACCAAGATAGGTTTTTCTTTGGATGGACTTGAGGCATTATTGAGGCTACAACAGGGACCTAGAGTAGAAATTGGTTTTGGCCTTCCGATGAGCTTGAGTATCCCGTTCTCACCCCGAACACACAACTCAAGTTCATCGATAATAACTCATTCAACTAGAGAGTTATTACCGCACTACCGCACCAACCCAAATTACATTATGGGCTCCTTCTTATCATGAGTGTGTTAGTCTCCTTGTGTTTAAGATTACGAATGTCCACTAATTAAGTAAGTTACTGACAACTCATTTAATTAATATCTAGCTCCAAGAGTAGAACCACCTAACTTTATTGTCATGTTGGACTAAGTCCACCTGCAGGGTTTAACATGGCAATCCTTATGTGCTCCTCTTGGGGACATTCTCAACCTAGATAACTAGGACACAGATTCCTTCTATAATCAACAACACATACTATAAGTAATATCATTTCCCAACTTATCGGGTATATTGATTTATCGAGCTAAACCTCACCCTTTGATAAGTCAAAGAAATAAATATTAAATATACATGCTTGTTATTATATTAGGATTAAGAGCACACACTTCCATAATAACTAAGGTCTAGTTCTTTTACTAAGTCAGTACAAAAAGAACTTACCTAAATGATCCTACTCAATACACTTAAAGTGTATCAGTGTAATTTATTAGTCAAGATAAACTAATACTTAATTACACTACGTCTATTCTGATGACTTGTTCCTTTCCATCTTGCAACTGTTTATAATTTATAGAGAACTGACAACATGATCTTCTAAGTGTGACTCCGCACTCCATGTTATCTACTATATAAATTAATTGAACAATTACATTTAATAAATGTAAACATTTGACCAATGTGATTCTTTATTTCAAAATAAATGTGTACAAAAGCTAAACTTTTAAGTATACACTCCAACACTTCCGACGTCCAGTGCTTCCTCAAACGTCAAGTCCTCTAGCCCCATTGACCTTCTAGACGTCCGGTCCTCCAAAACCATCTATACTTCCTACCTTGTGACTTTAATTTGCTAAGCCTTCTACGTAGTATCTGAACCAGCTGACCTGCTAGGCTTCTCCTTTTCCTAATATTTACTAGGGCTTTTCCTTTATCAAGTATCACTTGGACCTTCAAGTTGACCTACCTACACACTCAGTAAACTTTCATTAAATAAAAATAACCTTAATTTTGAACCTTTTCCAATTATCAAAAATCTAGTTCCTTCAACACCAATAGAATCATCATCGGAGGAGTCAAAAGAGGAAGAATAAGCTCAATCCAACCTCCTAACACAACCGACAATAGAACAAGCGGCTAAGACCGAATCTAAACTCGAGTTTGAGTCCAAATTTGAACCAAAGTTTGAGATAAGCCATAGATCTATATATACTTTCCTGACAAGCCCAATAATGAGGTAGTCTCTCCCTTAGTTAATAAGTTATATACTGTCATTTGTAATTTCTTTTAAAATTATCCAAATCTAATATCTAGGTCAAGTCACTCTAAAAGAAGGTAGAAGTCCTTAAGGATAAGACTACCCTAAGCACTTCAAATGAATATATTCAAAATGAAACTTCAACACAAGTCCAACAACTTGAGTAATAAAAGTCCTTTGAAAATTGATGTTGAAGAACTAAAAGGATCATTAAAATGGTTATCTTCGATCTCCAAGTACCTTAATATATTACTCGAAACACAAAGGATCATATACAATTGATCTTCACAAGCTTATAAGCCTAAGAAACTATTCAAAATCATATCTATTATTAGTTAATGAACTAATAGAAATCAAGTCTAACAATGGGTCCCTAAATCAAACATGAGTATTTAAGTGGGACTTGTAACGCCCCCATCCTTAAATAGTACTTATCTTAGAGGGCAGACGTTACACTTTCATTATTTTTTTTTTCAATTTTATACTTGCATTATATACTACTCCTTTCAGAGAACTACCCTAAATTTATTTCGACTGATAGGACGTAACTTGGAGACAACTAGAGCTGGAAGGGAGTCTAGAGCTTCTAATGGGTCTGGGTCATGTGGCCTTGACTGACCGTGTAGCCTTACCCGAGAAGGAGCGCTACCTGGCCATGTGGAGATGACCGGCCGTGTCAACTTGGCAGTGCACAACCGTGTGAATTCACATGGCCTTGTCACCTTGGCCAAGAGGAAGAGGTGCACGGTCGTCTGAATCCACACGGCCGTGTCACCTTGGCCAAGAGGGAGAGATGCACGGCCGTGTGAATCCACACGACCATGTCTCCTTGGCAGAGAGGGAGAGGTGCTCGGCCGTGTGAATCCACACGCCCGTGTCACGAGCCATGTGGGGGGTCACACCCTTCTCTACAACAAGGGGTTGCTCTCCCCTTTGTACTCATCTTTGGGTTACGGTTCTCTTCCATTGCTTGAAGAGGGGTCCTCCCCTTTGGGGAGACCCTAGATCTTTCTGTAGGACCGTTAGATTCGATAGAGGGGGGTGAATATCGATTCGAAAAACAAGAGTATAGGCGCAGCAGAAAAGTAAAATAGACACAGTTGTTTTACTTCGTTCGAAGCCTGTGACGACTCCTACTCGAAGGCCCGTGGTCCTTGACCACTTTCGTTGGGCAATCACTAGCAATTCGAAATAATGATTACAAAAGAACCGTACAGTGAATACTAATGAAAACTAAAAACAAAATACCGACAAGAAGGGAAAAGAATGGAGCGTAGTGTCGGAGCTTTGTTGGCGTCGCACTGAACGTTGAGCAGCAAGACCAGTAGCAGAAGAATTCTCATCTTGATTGTATTTGAAGCTCCTGCCTGGGGCTTCTTTTATATGCTGTTCCGGGCGCCTGGATTCCTTCCGGGCGCCTGGAATGTGACGTAGCTGCACAAACCGTGATGCTCCACGTGGCGACGACTCGGCTGGATATAATTTACATTCCGGGCGCCCGGATCCCTTCCGGGCGCCCGGACCACCTTGTTCCAGAAATCTCCTTTTTCCTGCAAAACAAAGTTAGTCCGAGGCAATATATATCCTGCAAAACAGATTATTAGCACATTTGTAATAGTATGAATTAGCATAAGTTAGTATGACTTAGATTCCATCTTTCCGAGACCGGAATCTAGTCACGATCTCGACTTAGACATCCGAAATGGATCTAAGCCGGATCGACGCCTAATGTCCCCTTCCCGGGAACGCGTCCTCACAGTCACTCCCCTCCAATGACTTACCTCACTTACCTGCCAAACGTCCGGTCAGCCCGTCGACCCGTCTGGACTTCTCGCCAAGCGTCCGGTCAGCCCGTCGACTCGCTTGGACTTCTTGCCAGCTATCCGGTCAGCCCGTCGACCTAGCTGGACTTCTTGCCAAGCGTCCGGTCAGCCCGTCGACCCGCTTGGACTTCTTGCCAGCTATCCGGTCAACCCGTCGACCTAGCTGGACTTCTCTTGCACACTCGATCAAAGTGTCAGACAACAACACAACTAACTTAACCTATTTGTCATTCATCAAAACCTGGGTTAGACCGTTAGTGCTACCCGCACCAACAATCTCCCCCTTTTTGATAGAATGACAACCTGGTTAAGTTAGTGAAAACATATGCAAGAAACAACATGCATTTATGTGGTTTTAAAGTTTGTTAGTTTGTATTTTTAAATTGATTTAGCTAACTTAACCACCTAACCCTCCTCCCCCTTTGGCATTCATCAAAAAAATGAACAAAGGTAAACAATCATAGTGAAGAGTTACTGTAACAGGTAATCAAATTTTGAAAGAAATTTAGGTTTGGTTCAAAATTTGAAAAAGGTGTAATTTTTGACACCAAGTTAAAAAATAGTCAAGTTGACTTGGGGGAGACAAGTAGTTTTGAAAAGTATAAATTTAAAGTGTAAGAGCGTGTGGTAATTTTCAAAATATGTTTTTCAAATTTTTATCTACTTTTCAAAAAGGTAAGTTTTTCAACTTTGATTTTTCAAACCAAAAAAAAATTAAGTAATTTTTCAAGAAAAAAAAATTTTGTCAAACATTAATTTTTAAGGCTAATTTGATAAGAGCTAAATTTTGAAATAGTTAACTTTTCAAATCAGGTTTGAAAATCAGGTGGGATTAAACTTTCACATTTTTCAAATTTTTAGTTAAATTTAACTTTTTGTAAATCAATGTTCAAACATATGTTAGGTTTTAAAAAACATTTTTCAAACACACAAAATTTGAGTTAATTCTCCCCCTGAACTTGATACTTAACTTTAACCAGCTGTCTAACCAATTAGGTACTAACTAACTATCAGAAGATAGTAGCTTTCATTTGGTTAGTCAGATTAAGTTAATTACAACCAGTCAGTGTTTGACTTGACTGATGAACTTTACTCTGATTAATATCTGAATTGTATTTAACGTCCAGACTTATGCTGATGCACTGGAATAAGCATCTTAAGTCTAGACAGTTGGCCTATGCATTTCACCCCTTTCTATGTTTATCAAACACAAGCAAGGTAAACCTAAGGTGTTGGTGAGATGCTCAAAAACTAGTCCTATGGGTACATGCTTTCTAAGGATTCAAAAACTAGTCTACGGCCAAAACTGTTTTTGAAAATCTAAAAATGGTAAGTTTTTGAAAACAAATAAATTTGACTTATAATTTGGTAAAATCATTTTTGAAAGTATCTTTGAAAGATCCTAGTCTATTAAGCACATCCCTAATTTTCGTCGTAAGTTACTAAATTCACTTTCAGGGAGAGGTTTTGTAAAAATGTCAGCTAAATTTGATTTGGACTCAATGTACTTGAGTTCAATATCGCCTTTAGTAACATGATCCCTGATGAAGTGGTGTCTAATTTCAATATGTTTGGTTCTTGAATGATGCACAAGATTCTTGGTTAAGTTAATTGAACTTATATTGTTAATTAATACTTTTACATTAGTGATATTTAGGTTGAAATCTTTTAGAGTATGCATCATCCATAATATTTGTGCAACACATTCGCCTATAGCTATGTATTCTGATTCAGTTGTAGACAGAGCAACACAATGTTGCTTTCTACTAAACCAGCTAACAAGTGATGCACCTAATAATTGGCATCCACCACTTGTGCTTTTGCGGTCTAATTTGCATCCAGCATAATCTGAGTCAGAATACCCTATTAGTTCAAAATTATTTGTCCTAGGATACCAGATTCCTACATTTGTTGTTCCTTTAAGATATCTAAAAATTCTTTTAACCTGTGTCAAATGGGATTCCTTAGCACAAGTTTGGTATCTAGCACACATACTAACTGCAAATAAAATATCAGGTCGGCTTGCAGTTAAGTACAGTAGGCTACCTATTGCACTTCTATAATACTTTAAATCAATTGGTTTTCCATTTGGGTCACTATCTAAGATTGTGTTTACAGCCATCGGTGTTTTTGTTTCTTTTGTATTTTCCATTCCGAATTTTTTAAGTAATTCTTTGGTGTATTTATGTTGAGAAATATAGTTTCCTTCATTTGTCTGTTTGATTTGTAATCCTATGAAATAGGTTAGTTTTCCCACTAAGCTCATTTCAAATTCTTTTTCCATTAGATTAATAAATTCTTCTAAAAATTCTGAATTTGTTGAGCCAAATATTATGTCATCCATGTATATTTGTGCAATAAATATGTTTGTATTTAATGATTTAACAAACAAGGTTGGGTCAATTTGACCTTGTTTGAATCCTTTAGATGTTAGGTAAGATGTTAGCCTCTCATACCACGCCCTGGGTGCTTGTTTAAGTCCATATAGGGCTTTCTTTAATTTAAAAACATAATCAGGGTGTTCTAAGCTTTCAAACCCAGGAGGCTGACCTACATAAACTTCTTCTTTGATTAGTCCATTAAGAAAGGCAGACTTAACATCCATTTGGTATAGTTTAAATCCCTTATGGGCTGCATAACTTAGTAACATTCTAATGGATTCTAATCTGGCTACTGGGGCATATGTTTCGTCATAGTCAAGTCCTTCAACTTGACTAAATCCTTTGGCAACCAGCCTAGCCTTATTTCTAGTAATTTCCCCAGTTTCACTTAGTTTGTTTCTGAATACCCATTTTGTTTCTATTATTTTCTTATTCTTAGGTGGTGGGACTAGGTCTCAGACCTCATTACGCTCAAATTGGACTAGTTCTTCTTGCATAGCTATAATCCAATCTGGGTCTAGTAGGGATTCATCCACAGTTTTAGGTTCAATTTTTGAAATTAATGAAATTTGACTTAGGTTTCTAAAGGATGATCTCGTTTGAACTCTTAAGTCTGGATCACCAATTATTTGATCAGTTGGATGATTTAGGTTTACCCTTATTGTTTTAGGAGGTTGATTCTCTTGATGTTGTTCCTCTTCTTCATGACTTAGTGTTTGGTTGATTTCTGGAACAAACTCCGGTGGTTGTGTAGGTTCTATGTCTTGTTTAGTTTCTTTAAATTTTACATTAGTAGTTTCTTCAATTTTTAAGGTAACCTTATTATAAATTCTGTAGCCTCTACTATTTAGGGAGTATCCTACAAAAATTCCATTTTCAATTTTAGAGGTGAATTTTCCTAAGTGTTCTCTTGTATTTAAGCTAAAAACTGGGCACCCAAATACCTTAGAGTATTTTATGTTTGGTTGTTTATTATAAAATATTTCGAAGAAAGTTTTGTTATGAGTTTTATTTACTGTTGTTCTGTTCTGTACGTAGCAGGCTGTACTAACGGCTTCTGCCCAAAAGTATTTAGGTAGGTTATACTCATTTAACATTGTTCTAGAAGCTTCAAGTAAGGTTCTATTTTTTCTTTCTACAATTCCATTTTGTTGGGGGGTTTTAGGGCATGAGAACTCATGATGGTAACCGTTTTCTAGACAAAAACTGTTAAAGTTGTGATTTTTAAATTCTCCCCCATTGTCACTCCTAATTCTTTTAATTTTAATATCTTTTTCGTTTTCAATCTGTTTGCAAAAATTTGTAAGAATTTCAAAAGTTTCATCTTTATGTTTTAAGAATTTTACCCAAGTAAACCTAGAGTAATCGTCTATAATTACCAAACAATATAAGTTTCCATTAATGGATTTAACTCCATGGGAGTCAAAAAGATCTAAATGTATAAGTTCTAAGATTGAGTTAGTTTGTGGTTGATTTGTTTGTTTGTGGGTTGATTTAGTTTGTTTTCCTTGTTGACAAGCATTACATATAGTTGAATCTAAGTTAGGTAACTTCGGTAAGCCTTTTACAAGTCCATTTAGTTTACTTATATTTCTAAAGTTGGTGTGAGACATTCTCCTATGCCATAACCAAGTTTCTTCTTTTTGTGTTAAATAGCACTTAATGGAAGAAATGGTTAAGTTGATGACATAGATGTTGTCTTTTCTAAAACCTTTTAGGCTTATGGTAGGATTATCTAGATGTTTGATTGAGCATTCTGTAGATAGAAACTTGACCTTATACCTAGCATCACACAATTGACTTATACTTAGAAGATTATATTTAAAGTTTTCAACAAGTAAGACATTTGTAATTATAAAGTCTAATTCTAATTCAATATTACCTATACCAATTACCTTGAATTTGCCGTTGTTTCCAAAGGCAACTGTTCCTAGGCTTTTGTAAGTGAGTTGAGTGAACTTGGTGTGATCTCCAGTCATAT
Source organism: Zingiber officinale (assembly GCF_018446385.1). NCBI lineage: Eukaryota > Viridiplantae > Streptophyta > Magnoliopsida > Zingiberales > Zingiberaceae > Zingiber > Zingiber officinale. The sequence goes on along the minus strand of NC_055987.1, from coordinate 53,031,971 downwards.
GTTTGGAGCAACCACTGTCCAAAATCCACTTGGTTTCCTACAGTAAGTAGGATCTAAAGTTAGTCTTTTGAGGATGCATTAATTTGAGTTTAAAATTAAAATTTTGAAAATAATTTTTAAGTTTAAAATTAATTTAAATTTTGAGATTAATTTTTAAATTAAAACTAAAATTTTGAAAATAATTTTTAAGTTTAAAATTAAAATTTTGAAAATAATTTTTAAGTTTAAAATTAACATTTTGAAAATAATTTTTAAGTTTAAAATTAAAATTTTGAAAATAATTTTTAAGTTTAAAATTAAAATTTTGAAAATAATTTTTAAGTTTAAAATTAAAATTTTGAAATTAATTTTTAAGTTTAAAATTAAAATTTTGAAAATAATTTTTAAGTTTAGAATTAAAATTTTGAAAATAATTTTTAAGTTTGAAATTAATTTTTAAGTTTAAAATTAAAATTTTGAAATTAATTTTTAAGTTTCAAATTAAGATTTGGAAAATAATTTTTAAGTTTAAAATTAAAATTTTGAAAATTTTTAAGTTTAAAATTAAAATTTTGAAAATAATTTTTAAGTTTAGAATTAAGATTTTGAAAATAATTTTTAAGTTTAAAATTAAAATTTTGAAAATAATTTTTAAGTTTAAAATTAAAATTTTGAAAATAATTTTTAAGTTTAAAATTAAAATTTTGAAATTAATTTTTAAGTTTAAAATTAAAATTTTGAAAATAATTTTTAAGTTTAGAATTAAAATTTTGAAAATAATTTTTAAGTTTAGAATTAAAATTTTGAAAATAATTTTTAAGTTTAAAATTAAAATTTTGAAAATAATTTTTAAGTTTAAAATTAAAATTTTGAAAATAATTTTTAAGTTTAAAATTAAAATTTTGAAAAATTAATTTTTAAGTTTAAAATTAATTTAAAAAATTAATTTAAGTTTAAAATTTTAAAATTAATTTTGAAGCCTTATTCATCTCACCCGATCTATATTATCAATCAGGAAATCCTATGATTTTGTGAGATGAAATTGGTTTGATTACCGAGTTTTGGTTTAACTTGAGTTAGATTCAGACTTAGCTTTGGTTTCCACAAATAGACATTCTTCGGATAAACTTCTAAGCTTGGTGAGTCACATGGACATCATTAGAAATAACCAACCTTTCGAGGTTTTCCGAATAGTCCTATCCACGGAACTTAGTACTAAATCTTGGTCTAACTGGTTAGGATTCGTTTAAGGGTAGCTTCGGTCAGTTCCACTTGGCCAAATGCACCAGATCGAAACCATATCTTTCTAGACATGTGATGCCCAAGTTTCCCTAACGTACTATCATCCAAAAATTTCACCAATACCATTATTCAAGTTTAAACTTGGTCTCTAATTCTAATTGCCCTGCCGGGTTTGTTAGTTTTGGGTTACCCTGTCGGGTAAGTTAGTTTTGGAGGTGCCAGCTATTCTGGAGCCTCCCCCTGAATTATTGGCCATTAATTTAAGTTTTGATTTTAGGCTTGTGTCGATTCTTTTTATAGTTATAGTTAACTTGGTGATAATTTTGTTGTTTTTTAAACTGTTTAGATTTTGAATTTGATTTAGGTTTGTATTTTGGATTTTGGTTTGGTTTATTTATATAATGTATTTTTTCTTTAGGTATATAATATTGATTAAGTCCTACTTGCGTGGTTAGACACGCTTTCGGAACCCAAGCTAGATTGGTTGACTTGTATTGGGTTATTAATGATTTGAAGGTTTTATTTGAATTCGACTTATATCCTAGTCCGGTTTTATTATAACATGCTTTTTGATTATTTAGGATTAAGTCTAAATTTTTGATCTTGTTGTGAATTTTTCTAACATCTCCTTTAAATTGTTTATTTCATTTTTTAATGATAAATTCTCCTCCTCAAGTGTTAGATCTTGAGTTGGATTTGAATTTTTTAATTGTTCCTTGAGGTTTTGATTTTCCTCAAGAAGTAATTTGTTTTCATTTTCTACTTTGGTTAATTTACTATTTAAACAAGAAATGATTCTAAAGAACTTTTTGTTTAAATTAAGATATACCTCATTCGAGCCTTCGGAAACGAGTACGGACTCGTGGCTTGTTTCGGGTTCAGACCCGTCTTCATCTTCCGACTCATTTTCGCGGGCCATCAGTGCGAGGTGGCTCTGATGTTTCTGCTCTTCTTCCTCTGATTCGTCCGAGGAGTCGTCCCACGTTGCTTTGAGTGCTTTCCTTTTTGTTGGTTTTGGTTTGTCGAACTTTAGTTTTGGGCATTCGTTCTTGTAATGTCCCTTTTTGTTGCAGCCGTAGCAAGTCACGTTCTTTTGTTCTGAGGGAGAGCTGATCTTTTGAAGATCCTTTTTGATGAAGCTCCTCTTTCTCCTGGTGAACATTTTTCTTACCAAGTTCACCAGGTGTTCTTCGTTTTCGGAGTCTTGGTCAGATTCTTCTTCAACTTCAGGCTTGCTTTTCTTGGAGGAACCTGCAAATAAGGCTACACCTTTCTCGGCTCCAGCATTAGTTTGTTCGTGCAATTCTAATTCACAGAAAAGCTCATCCAATTTTAATTTAGAAAGATTCTTAGAAATTTTGTAGGCATCCACTATTGATGCCCACAAACTATTACGTGGAAAGGCGTTTAATGCGTACCTTATCAAGTCTCTGTTCTCCATCTGGTGGCCTATCGCATGGAGCCCGTTGAGGATGTCCTTGATCCTCGCGTGGAGTTGATTCGTTGTTTCTCCTTCCTGTATTTTTATATTAAAAATTTTATTTAAAAGCAGGTCTCGTTTTGTTACCTTAGCGTCGCTTGTTCCTTCGTGCAGCTCAATCAGTTTGTCCCACAATTCTTTAGCGTTTTTGTGTGGACCGACTCTGTTTAGCTCTTCTCTTGTTAGTCCGCACTGTAGAGTGTTGATCGCTTTGTTTTCTGTTGACGCTTTTTTCTTGAGATCTGCTGTCCAGTCTTCAAGATCCACTAGATTCCCGGCGTTGTCCACTGGAATTTTGTAAGGTCTTGTAATGCTCATCCACTGGTCAAAGTCAGTTTTGAGGTAGACCTCCATGCACTTCTTCCAGTAAGGGAAGTCGTCCCCGTTGAAGAGTGGAGGTCGCACTGTGCTGAATCCTTCTTGTTGGGACATTCTGTGCACAGGTAAATAACCAAAAATATCCCAAGACTTGGTCTTGGATTAGTAGTGCGGGAAAAAAAACTAGATTCGTGTTGCACTAATTTAAATTGATTAGAGAAATATTAAGTTAACGAAACACCAGTTTTTAAAATTAAAAAAAAACAAAAGAAAATTCACCCCTTGTCTGATTGGTGGTTGCACCAAATCAGAGCGGAACCTCGCTCTGATACCACTTGTAGGACCGTTAGATTCGATAGAGGGGGGGGTGAATATCGATTCGAAAAACAAGAGTATAGGCGCAGCGGAAAAGTAAAATAGACACAGTTGTTTTACTTCGTTCGGAGCTTGTGACGACTCCTACTCGAAGGCCCGTGGTCCTTGACCACTTTCGTTGGGCAATCACTAGCAATTCGAAATAATGATTACAAAAGAACCGTACAGTGAATACTAATGAAAACTAAAAACAAAATACCGACAAGAAGGGAAAAGAATGGAGCGTAGTTTCGGAGCTTTGTTGGCGTCGGACTGAACGTTGAGCAGCAAGACCAGCAGCAGAAGAATTCTCAGCTTGATTGTATTTGAAGCTCCTGCCTGGGGCTTCTTTTATATGCTGTTCCGGGCGCCTGGATTCCTTCCGGGCGCCTGGAATGTGACGTAGCTGCACAAACCGTGATGCTCCACGTGGCGATGACTCGGCTGGATATAATTCGCATTCCGGGCGCCCGGATCCCTTCCGGGCGCCCGGATCCCCTCCGGGCGCCCGGACCACCTTGTTCCAGAAATCTCCTTTTTCCTGCAAAACAAAGTTAGTCCGAGGTAATATATATCCTGAAAAACAGATTATTAGCACATTTGTAATAGTATGAATTAGCATAAGTTAGTATGACTTAGATTCTGTCTTTCCGAGACCGGAATCTAGTCACGATCTCGACTTAGACATCCGAAATGGATCTAAGCCGGATCGACGCATAATGTCCCCTTCCCGGGAACGCGTCCTCACAGTCACTCCCCTCCAGTGACTTACCTCACTTACCTGCCAGACGTCCGGTCAGCCCGTCGACCAGTCTGGACTTCTCGCCAAGCGTCCGGTCAGCCCGTCGACCCGCTTGGACTTCTTGCCAGCTATCCGGTCAGCCCGTCGACCTTGCTGGACTTCTTGCCAAGAGTCCGGTCAGCCCGTCGACCCACTTGGACTTCTTGCCAGCTATCCGGTCAGCCCGTCGACCTAGCTGGACTTCTCCTGCACACTCGATCAAAGTGTCAGACAACAACACAACTAACTTAACCTATTTGTCATTCATCAAAATCTGGGTTAGACCGTTAGTGCTACCCGCACCAACACTTTCCTCTTTGCCACTCACATTACTTCCAAACAGATAATAGCAAGTTCAAACATGATTTAGCAACAAGTTCTAACATATTCCAAACTGATAAAAACATGTTCCCATATCCTTCCACTGTTCCGTCATACACCCACAAAATATCACTCATGTTACCTCCTCCTACTCGAGCTTTCCTTTACCTTTATCTGCAGAATAAGGAAATGTAAATCTATAAGCGAATGCTTAGTGAGTACCATCTACTCACAAAATAAGCATAAAAAAAGGAACATGCTTTCAAAATCTCTTGGGAAAAACATAAAACTCGCACTTGATAGTAATTCAGAAATCTGTACATGGCATGCATTTTTAATTAGGTTTATCATGTAAAACATCAATTTAAAACCATGCTAGTAATGCAATGAAAATAGGAATCTTGGCATATTATTGAGTTCATCAATGCTGCACTTTATAACTCAGGTTCTCAACCTTAGAAAAACTTCCACTAAGATAAACAACGAAGTTTGAAATGTTTGTATTACATAACTAGTGAAAATAATAATAAACTTGCTTGGGTCCGGCATTGTACCACTTTGTGTGCATCCTTAATAAGATCCAAGATAGCTAATACCGAACCTATTAAGGTACTATTAGGTGATCTAGGGGCCTAGGGGTGATCTAGGAGCCCAGCCATGGACCTTGTGTCCAGTACATGCCACTTTAAAGTAAAATATTTTCTTTTACATATCGCTTTCTTATACTTGCGCTTACTTGTCATTTAAACAAGCACCTTATGTGCACTTAATCCTCTACACTAATAGGGAATCACTTTAGGTCACTTTGAATATGCTTCTTGGCCCCAAAACTATTTGGGAAGCAATTCATGATACTCTAAACATGCTCTTAATCCTAGAACTTCAGAGGACATCTTACATATCATAATATATATCTTCTTTAAGATGCATAAACATAACACAACATGTAACTTCTTTACATGCATAAAAACATATCACAATAGGCATCATCGAAACAACTTATAATGTAGGTGAGTAGTACTTACCTCCTTTCACTAGATCATACAATTATAGGGTGTAGCGGAAAACAATCCTCTCTTGTAACCTTAATCTCCAAGACACCCTTCCCGTGCGTCCTAATCCTTGTGAAATCCCTCCTCTTAGATTCTCCCCTTGAAGAACTTAGAACCTTGGGAACCCTAGGGTTCTTGGCCAAAAACTACAAGAGGGGGAGGAGGAGGTTCGGCTGGAGAGGAGAAGAGAAGATGCAAAGTTAGGTTTTCTTCTCTTCCCTTCCCCTTTTATACTAAGTGGAAGTTGAAGCATCCCTTCACCCATAATCAACATATAATGAATAGTTTCCTTTTTAAAATGTGATTCTTTACCACCACCTAATGGCTACTTAAACCAATCTTAAATCAAAGGTCTAGGGTTCAAATCCCAGCCCAAGTCATTTACATATATATTTTTATTTCATTTCTCTTCTTCTATTTCTTTTTTCTCTTTTGGAGGAAAGGAAATTTACGGGTGTTACAATTCCCATACCTTATAAAAAGTTCATCCTCGAACTTAGAACAATTGTGGGTACTTTCATCTCATATCATCCTCGTGTTCCCATGTTGCCTCTTCATACTATTGACTTTGCCACGATACTTTTACTAATAGTATCTCTTTGTTCCTCAGCTTCTTAACTTCTCAATCTATTATTTGTATAGGTCAACTTTCATAACTGTGATCCTCTTGAACTTGTACCGGCTGTGACTCAGTCACTTAGTTTACATCGAGAACATGCTTCTTCAGCATTGAGACATGGAATACATTATGGATGGTCGACATCTCCTGAAACAGTTCTAGCTCATAAGCTACCTTGCCAACCCTTCTAGTAATCAGGTATGGCCCCACATAACGTGGACTCAACTTTTCTTTCTTTCCAAACCTCATCACTCCTTTTATAGGAGCCACTTTGAGAAACACTGAGTCCCCAACATCAAATTCTAGTGGTCTACGACACACATCCGCATAGCTCTTCTGCCGGCTCTGAGCAGTTTCTATCCTCTGGCGAATGTTCTGAATGGCTTTGGTAGTGTCCTCGATAAGATCTATCTGGAGTCCCATTTCTTTCTTTTCACCACCTTCATACCAACAGATAAGGGATCTACATCTCCTCCCATATAGAGCCCCGTAAGGTGTCATTCCGATAGTAGCTTGATAGCTATTATTATATGCAAATTCTGCTAAGCATAGATATCGACACCAGCTCCCCTTGAAATCTAAGGTACAAGTCCGTTGCATATCCTCTAGAACTTGATTTACTCGTTCTGTTTGCCCGTTAGTTTGAGGATGTAATGCAGTGCTAAACTGTAGCTTAGTGCCAAGAGTTTTCTGAACACACTCCCAGAAGTGTGAAGTAAAGCGACCATCTCTATCAGAAATTATGGGTTTGGGAACTCCACGTAATCTGATAACCTCTTTAACATACATTTGCGCTAGCTGTTCAATAGAGTAGGATATTCTAATAGCTAGAAAATGAGCAGACTTGGTCAATCTATCCACTATTACCCAGATAGCATCGTAACCATTCGTGATTCTGGGTAGCCCTACTATGAAATCCATAGATATATCCTCTCACTTCCACTCTGGGATCTGGATAGGCTGCAGAACTTCGCCCAGTCTCTGATATTCTGCTTTAACCCAATGACATATCTTGCAGGTATTGACATATCTTGTAATGTCTCTTTTCATTCCAGACCACCAGAAGCGTTCCTTTACATCTTGGTACATCTTGGTGGAACCAGGATGCATAGCGTAGGGTGTTCTATGGGCTTCATCTAGGATTTTCAGCCATAGTTCTTCTTGATGAGTGACACACAGGCGATCACCATAATATAGTATCCCACGGTCTAATACTCAGAACTCTCCATTTTCTCCCTCGTGTATTCCATGCTTGATTTTCTGAATATTAGGATCTTCATCCTTCCCTTTCTGTATATCTTCAAGCAGGGTTGACTCTAATGTCAAAGTGGAGAGCTGCCTAGTAACAATTTCAATTCTAAAATTTACTATTTCCTTCCATAGGGGATGGGGCATAGCGGATAAGGACAATAAAGCTGCACAAGATTTCCTACTTAATGCATTTGCCACTTTGTTCGCCTTCCCTGGATGATAGAGGATTTCACAATCATAGTCCTTGACCAGTTCAAGCCATCTCCTCTGTCTCATGTTCAAGTCTTTCTGAGTGAAGAAATACTTAAGACTTTGGTGATCTGTGTAAATCTTGCACTGAGCTCCGTATAAGTAATGCCTCCAAATTTTGAGAGCGAAGAATACTGCTGCTAACTCAAGGTCATGAGTGGGATAGTTCTTCTCATAATCCTTGAGTTGTCTCGAGGCATAGGAAATGACTTTGCCATTCTGCATCAGTACAGCCCCGAGTCATAATTTAGAAGCATCACTATAAATATCTAAGCTTTCAGTAGTCTCTGGAAGAGTCAGGATTGGAGCACTGGTCAGTCTCCTTTTCAGTTCCGTGAAACTCTTCCCACAATTCTCTATCCACTCAAATTTTCTATTCTTTCTGGTAAGTACTGTCAATGGAGATGAGATCCTCTGTCCCGAAAATATCGTGTCCCCGTGTCCCAGCGCCGATTGGACGACTATGACATTTTCATGATGTACACTGCATCCTTGAGATGTGATTTAGTTCGTCCGATCGGCGGTGGGACACAGGGACATGATATTTTCGGGACAGAGGATCTCATCTCCTGTTAATGGGGAGGTGATCCTTGAGAAGTTCTCTATAAATTTCCTGTAGTATCCTGCTAACCCAAGGAAACTATTGATTTCACTGGCATTCATGGGTCTATTCCAGTTACTCACAGCTTCTATTTTTGTCGGGTCTACCATAACCTCATCCTTAGAAATAATATGACATAGGAAGGACACTTGATCGAGCCAGAACTCACACTTGGAGAACTTTGTGTACAACTAGCTCTTCTGAAGAATCTATAATACTATCCTCAGATGTTCAGCATGTTCTTCCTGAGTTCTGGAGAATATAAGGATATTATCTATGAAGACGATTACAAACTTGTCCAAATATGCTTTGAATACTCTGTTCATCAGATCCATAAACATAGCAGGAGCATTCGCCACTCCAAAAGGCATAACTACAAACTCGTAGTGTCCATACCTCGTTCGGAATGTCGTCTTCGGTACATCATCCACTTTCACTTTCACTTGATGATATTCGGACCACAAGTCTATCTTGGAAAAGATTGTAGCTCCCTTTAACTGATCAAATAGATCATCAATCTCGGCAAGGGATATCTATTCTTGATTGTGACTTTGTTCAGCGCTCGGTAGTCCACACACATTCGCATGGACCCGTCCTTCTTCTTTACGAACAACACCGGAGCTCCCCATCATGAGTGACTAGGGAGAATAAAACCCTTGTCAAGTATCTCCTGTAGTTGTCCCTGAAGATCTTTCAATTTTGCCGGAGCCATGCGGTAAGGTGCCTTTGAGATTGGATGGGTACCGAGAATGAGTTCAATCTCAAACTCAATTTCCCTATCCAGAGCTAAGCCTGGCAACTCATCTGGAAACACTTCTGGGTAGTCACATACGACTTGAACTTCCTCTAACTTTTTGTCTCTTTCTTGCTGGGTCTTAATCACATGAGCTAGAAACCCGGCACATCCATCGGCTAACATTTTCTGAGCTTTTATAGTCGATAAGAATTTATGGGTTCTCTTCTTTGATTCTCCGATGAACTCAAACTTAGACTCTACCTCGGATTGGAATAGGACTCTTCACTTACGACACTCGATGGATCCACCATACTTGCTCAGAAAGTCCATCTCAAAAATAATATCATAATCAGACATGTTCAGTATTATCAAATCACTGTATAGTTCTCTATCTAAAATTTTGACTGGCACCGCACGTACCCAATGCGTAGACGTCATTATCTCTCCCAAGGGTATTGTCATCAAGAATTGCCCGCATAGGGCCTCTGGGGGTATACCTATTCTTTAACCAAATGCTATGGAGACAAATGAATGGGTTGCCCCAGTATCAAATAGCACAGTTACATATTGTCTAAAAATACGTATCTGACCTGTGACAATAGTGGAGGTGTTTGCTACCTCCTCTCTGGTAAGGGAGAAAACTTGAGGATTTTTAGAACTTGGTGGGGCCTCCAGTCTGCCTTGGCTAATATGAGGACCCTCCAACGTGACCTACATCTAGTGTAACTGTGCTTCCTTGCCTCCATACTGAATAGGTTGTAGTGGAGGTAGATTGATCTTGGTCGGGCAATATATGGCCATATGCCCCTCTTGACCACACGTATAACAGGCACTAGTGCCCTTACGACAGATTCCCGAATGCATATTCCCACACATGAGACACGTAGCATACTTAGGCTGCTTCCATACGGATCCTCCCTTTTTATTACTCCACTGCTTCCTCTTGGAGCTCCCCTTCCAGGTTGGACCTTGGCCCTGGGGTTTCTGACTGCCAGAACTCCCTTGACTTTTATTCTCAATCGGTACTGGCTTCTGCTGCTTGATGTTGTTCAAGTAATGCTCCCTGATCAGGGCACTACTAATCAGCTCCTCTGCAGTCTACGGTCTATTAATTCCGCCAGCTACATTCAGAGCTATCTCTTGCCTCATCATCTTAAGCATTAGCCTTACCCTTTCTCATTCTGTGTTTGCCAGCTCGGGGCATAGGCGAGCCAGCCTATTGAATTTCTTCACAGCTTCGTCCACTGAAAAACTTCCTTGTTGGAATTCTGTGAACTCGTCGTAATGTTTGTTCGTGACATATAGAGTGCAAGTACCACCTGATACGAGATATCGTGAAGCGAGGAGAAGTTGTCATCGCCAAGATTGCATCAGCAGATAACCTGGAGGATCCTTTCACTAAGGCCCTTCCGGCAAAAGCTTTGGATCGACATGTGGAGGGAATGGGAATCAGATGTATGGCAGAAGATATGACAGCTTAGTCATTAGTAGAAGTGGGAGATTGTTGGAGTGTATACTGAAAGCCTAAGCTTCTGTAAACATTTATTTTGAATAAAGAATCACATTTGGTCAAATTTTCTACAATTGCTTGTAGTTGTTCAATTAATTTATATTGTAGATAACATAGTATGTGGTGTCACATACAGAAAATGATGTTATTAGTACCTTATAAATTAAACAGTAGCTCACGACCAAAATGGAAAGGAACAAACCATTGGAAGGTCGTAGTGTAATTAAGAATTAGTTTATCTTAACTATATAATTACACTAGTACACTTAGAGTGTATTGAGTAGGACCATAAGATGTCATTTCTTTTATACTGACTTTATAAAGGAACAAAGACCTCAGTTATTGTGGAAGTGTGTGCTCTTAATCCTAATATAATAACAAGCACATATATTTGATATTTATTTCTTTAATTTATCAATGGGTGAGATTTAGTTCGATATATCAATAAGCCCGATAAATTGGGAAATGATATCACTTATAGTGTGTGTTGTTGATTATAAAAGGAAACTGTGTCCTAGTGATCTAGGTTGATAATGTCCCCAAGATGAGCTCATAAGGATTGTCATGTTAAACCCTGCAGGTGGACTTAGTCCGACATGATGATAAGGTTGTGTGGTACTATTCTTGGACTAAGATATTAATTAAATGAGTTGTTAGTAACTCACTTAATTAGTGGACATTCGACATCTTAAACACAGGGAGACTAACACACTCATAATAAGAAGGAGCCCAAAAATGTAATTTGGGATTGGTGCGGTAGTTCAATAATAGTTCTCTAGTGGAATGAATTATTATTGATAAAATTAAGTTGTGTGTTCGGGGCGAACACGGGATGCTTAATTTTATCGGGAGACCAAAACTAATTTCTCCTATCGGTCCCTATCGTAGCCTCTTATTTATAGAGTACTATACCCACCTATACCCACCTTCATACCCATGATATAGGGGCTGGACAAGCTAGCTTGTGGATCATGCTAGGGTCGGCCAAGCCTTGGTTCATGGGTGGCTGGCCCTAGCTTGAACCCAAGCTTAGGTGGTCGGCCCCCATTAAATTAAAAAGAATTTTAATTTTAAATTTTTCTTATGTGAAAGATATAATTTATTACAGAGATTTAAAATTAAAATATATCTTTAAAAAGGATCTACAAAAGATTAAAGAAAGAGATTAGATCTCTTTCCTTATTTGTAGATTGGAAAGATATTTTATTTTTCTTCTTTATAAATTATTCACATGTAGAAAAATTAAAATTATAGAATTTTATTTTTATCAACCATGAAGGGATTTTAAAGGGAATTTTTAAAAAAAAAAATTTCCAAAGACAAATAATGAATTTTAATTGTTAATTGAAATTGTCTTATTTGCTCTTATTGATGTGGCCGGCCAAGACATGAAGGATTAGGAAATTTTGTTTAATTTTTCTTAATTAATTCATGTCAAGGAAAATTAAGGAAATTTTATTGTAATTAAATTTCCTTATTTACCAAAGCTAAGAATTATAAAAAGGGGGTTGGGGTGCCCTCATGACACACAACTTTTATTATTCTTCTCCCTCTTTTCTTCTTTGGTATGGCCGGCCTCATCCTTTCTCTTCTCTCCATCCTTGTGGTCGAACCTTACATCTTATTGGAGATCAAGTGGTGGCTGGATTCTAGCTTGGAGAAGAAGGAGAGAAAGCTTGTATCCCTTGGAGTATTGGTGGTGTTTTCTTATTGAAGCTCTTGTTGTGGCCGAACCTTGCAAGAAGGAGAAGAAAGTGCTTTGGTGGTTTCTCATCTCGGAAGATCGTTGCCCACACAACGTCCGAGGTTAGAAGAGGAATACGGTAGAAGACCTAGAGGTTTTTACTTGCAAAAGAAAATGTATACTAGTATTTAATTTCCGCATCATACTAGTTTTATCTTCATGTAAAAATACCAAATACAAGAGGCATGCGATTCTAGTATTTCGGTTTTGTTTTCGATGATGTGTTTTTTTTGTTTTTCTTTTCCTTGTGATTTGATTGTTCTTTTCGGTTGACCTAAAGTTATTTAAGGAAATTAAATATTAACTTTCCTTAAAAGGCTTTGTCTGGCGGTGGTGGTTGTTCCCTTATCCAAGAAGGCCATGTGCCTCGCCATGCAGTCCTGGAAGTCAATTTTGGAAACTAATATTTAATGAAATTAATAACCTAGGTGATTTGGATCGAACGTGTTAAGTTCCGCAGGAGATCCAAGTCTTAACCTAAAAGAATAAATAGATTAAACTTTGGATCAAACGTGTTAAGTTCCGCAGGCGATCCAAGTTTAATTTAAAAGAACACATGGTAGCTAGGAAAAGGTTCAAACTTTTGTACAAAATTTTTGTACAGTGGAACCATTAGGTTTTCCGAGTAGCAACCAACAAGATTGGTGAAGAGCTGGTCAGCAGGGCTGTAAAATACCGAAAATAGGCGATCTCACTTGGTTACCAGGATTCATAAACTCTAGTACTTAAGCCTAGAGGTCTAGAGTTCGAATCCCGGGGGAGGCAAATAATTCACTGCCAGGGGTGGAAAGTCCTAGTGAGTAACGACACGGCCAAGGGTCGTCGGTCGACGATATTAGAGGTCGCCAAATGGGTCGACGACATAAGGGCCGACGGTCGATGACATGAGAGGTCGCCAAATGGGCCGCCAAATGGGCCATGAGGGCCGGGTCGTTACAAGGGCATTAGTGAGCACTATCTGAACAACAACAAGGAACAACAAACGCAACACAAGCCAGTCAAGATAGAAGACAAGACAATGAGGAAACAGAGAACCCAGTTAAGTAATTAGAACTAGAAAGACAATGATAACAAGAAAGACCCAAGCAGGAAGATGTTTGGGTAGTCTGTGAGTACCCAGAGGTATTCCCAGAAGAGCTACCTGGACTACCTCCCAGCAGATAAGAGGAGTTTGAAATGGAATTGGTTCCTGACACCAGCCCAATTTCAAAAGCTCCTTACCGAATTTCTCTAGCAGAGCTAAAAGAGTTACAGGAACAATTTCAGGAGCTACTTGACAAGGGTTTCATCCGCCCTCGTCATTCACCCCGGGGAGCTCCAGAGTTGTTCGTTAAGAAGAAAGACGGATCCATGCTAATGTGCATAGATTTTAGAGCGCTGAGCAAAGTAGCAGTTAAGGACAAATACCCTCTTTCCAGAATAGATGATCTATTTGATCAGCTAAAGAGGGCAACAGTGTTCTCAAAAATAGACCTGCGCTCTAGGTATCATCAGTTGGAAGTGAAAGAAAGTGATACACCCAGAACAGTTTCCAGGACCAGATCTGGACACTACAAATTTGTAGTCATGCTTTTTAGAGTGACTAATGCACCTGCAGTCTTCATGGACTTAATGAACAGGGTGTTCAGAGATTACCTTGACAAATTTGTCATCGTGTTCATCGACGATATTCTAGTCTATCCCAGAACCCCAGAGGAGCATGACACGCACTTGAGGATAGTATTGTAGACCCTTCAGCAAAAGCAGCTTTATGCTAAATTCTCAAAGTGCGAGTTCTGGTTAGATCAGGTGGCATTTCTAGGTCACATAATTTCTAAAGAAGGTATCCAAGTAGATCCAGCCAAAATAGAAGCGGTCAGCAACTGGAAGTGTAACGCCCGCCCTCCCTGCTACTAAAAGGGACGGGGCTACTTACTTACTTAACTATTCCAGGATACACATGCATATTTAAAATTTCTTTTTAGTAACATAAAGCAGCGGAAAAGTCATGAAGTTATACTGGAATGTAGCATAATACACTAGGTTTGTAACGCCCACCCTTCTTACCCAACCAAAGGTGGCGCTACGTTCTTATACTACTTACGTACATGCTTTAGTTATACTATAACAGCGGAAAATTTAAAATCATTCCTTTTATTTAAATAAGCATGATATCACATATTCTGATTAGTTCGAATGTGCATATATTGATCATATAACTAAAAATATTAATTTGTCCGAATCGTTCTTGCCGAGCCACCACCACACACATCACTATCTGCTCCTCCTGCTGCTCCGTCGTTCCGAATATCCGTCCCCCATATCTGCGGTACAAGGAAAGTAAGCTATGAGCACTCATGGCTCAGTAAGTTCCTTTCCTACTCACTAAAACCGAATTCATATCATTGCATATCAAGAATGGATCAACATATCATCGTCTCAACTAATCATAACATAACATATCATTCTATTCAAACATATCATGCATATTTCTTATTCACATATCATTTCATAGAAGCATGAATATCATATCATAAAACAAATAAATCACAAGCATGAGACATACAAGGGTATCATATTCATATCATAATATCACATGACATTATATCATATCATCATATAATTCAAGCACATATGAATGTAGGCAATGCATCGTGAATTTGAAAACTTATACTTAATAGTACTTGAAATTAATATCATCATCATTTGGGATCCCGGTTTGTACCACATACTTAATGCGTAGGTCCAAGGTAGCAAGTCTTGAGCCCTACCATGCATACATACTAGGCCCGAGTCTTACTTCATCGACCTAGGGCACTCAAAGGCCCATTACTGACGAGGCCCGAGTCTTACTCCATCGACCCCGGGGCATTTACGGAGCCCACCCTTGGTACAAACCATAAAAATAACTTATCATGCATAACTATCATATCATGTCCTTAACAATCTTTCATGCATTTATTCTTTTTCATTTCTTTTCATTATGTATAGCATTTTCTATGCTATCACATATCATAACATAACTTCATTTCTTTTCATTATGTATAGCATTTTCTATGCTATAACACATCATGGCATATTTCATAATATAACTTCATTATGCATATCATTTCGTAACTAAAGCAATCATGCATTCTAACTTATTATCATTACTAGGCCCGAGTCTTACTCCATCGACCTAGGGCACTCAAAGGCCCATTACTGACGAGGCCCGAGTCTTACTCCATCGACCCCGGGGCGTTTACGGAGCCCACCCTTGGTACAAACCATAAAATAACTTATCATGCATAACTATCATATCATGTCCTTAACAATCTTTCATGCATTTATTCTTTTCCATTTCTTTTCATTATGTATTGCATTTTCTATGCTATCACATATCATAACATAACTTCATTTCTTTTCATTATGTATAGCATTTTCTATGCTATAACACATCATGGCATATTTCATAATATAACTTCATTATGCATATCATTTCGTAACTAAAGCAATCATGCATTCCAACTTATTATCATATCATTTTCATACAGCATGGCATAGACATATTTAATTTTTGTTCTAGGGTTTCTAGGGCATCTATCCCTTCATGGCCGAACACATAATGATTCATTTAGGTCATACAAACATGTATCACATTCACACATTATCAAGTTTTCATAAGAAGTACTTTTAACCCCTTAGGTTTCATTTCCAAGGCCTCTAGGTCCTTTAAACCTTACTTGGCCGAAATTCATAGAATATAAACTTCCTTTAAGTGGCCTAAAGCATGGGAAACCTAAGTAAATTTCATAGCAAGATTTACTAAGAACATCATACACAAGGTTGGATCATAAACAAGCTAGGACTCTTGTGATCTTACATGTCATAAATCATGTAACTAATTTTCTACATTCCAATTAAACATGAGAGCATTAATCATCTTTCATAACATAATATCACAGAGGTCATTGAGCATATTAGAATTTTGTTTAAGCTTCTCTAAACTATCACCTTACCATGGCCGAAATATTAAGAGTAAGGTTCATGAGTTTCTTTTCAACATACAAGTATACAACTCTTAAGAACTTTATATCATGTCATATAAGCATAGTTATTTTAAATTCAAGGTCCTCCTAACCCTAAATTCTTTCTTGGCCGAAACATGAGAGTGGGGTTCTTTTGGTTCCAATCAACTTCCAAGCAAGAAAACCATAGGAAGGTCCTTAGCATTTCATAGAGGGAAACTTGCACTAGTTTGGTTAGACAATAATTTTCCTAACCTATTTACAATATTTTTGATTGAAATTCTAGGGTTACATACACCTCTGATCATGCATCATATATGTATACAAACATAGGGGAAAAACTTTCTTTCAAGGCATAGAAAAAGAATCCGAAAATCACATGAAAGCCTTGTACCGCAGGTGAGGGGAAGCTTACATTCTTTGCTTAAGTTTCCTAGAGTTGAGAACTTGCTTGTGGACCTTTCTTCCTTGCTTGCTTTGCTCGGCACCAATGGAGGAAGAAGTGGCTAGGTCTTTTGGTGGAGAGGAGGAGGAAGAAGAGACTTCTTCCTCTTGTGTTGCTCGGCAACAACAAGAAAGAAAAGAGGGAGAGAGTGAGGAGGAAGAAGAGGTTTCTTCCTCTTGTGTTGCTCGGCAACAAGAAGAAGAAAAGAGGGAGAGAGTGAGTTCTCGGCACTAATGGAGGAGAGGAGGAGAATGAGTTGAGGATGAAGTTGAAGTCACCCCTCCATGCCTATTTATACTAAAATGAGGGGAGGAAAACTTGACTTGATTCATCCTCCTTATTTATTTCTCCTCTTTAATGATAAGAATATTCTAGAGAAATGCTTCTTGAGTTCTCTCTTTTCTTTCCTTTAATTTCTCTCTTTTCTTTCCTTTAATTAAAATTCCTATCTCTCCTCTTACAATATCCTCTCCTATCACACTTGGTTAACATATGCATGCATCCACAAGAGGACCAAGGATCAAAACTTGGTTATGTATATTTTTACTTCTTTTTACTTCCTTTTCCTTTTAATTAAAAAGAATCCTTTCTTATTCTTAACTACTTAGTCCTTTCTTTCCTTATCAATAATTCTCCTATCCCCTTTGATATCCTATACATGTTCCTTACAAGAGATCCAAGGTTCAATCTCTCTTCTAACATTTTATTTTCTTTTGTACATAATAATTCATATATTACAATATTATGCATTATGCATAAATATTTCATACATGTATATATTATCTCATATTTCTTCCTTTTGTCTACATTAATTCCATCCATTATAAATCATGCATAGATGATTTATATTCTCAACTTTATTTTCTTTCATAAAGTTTTAATCATCTAAATCCTTCCCATCTTAATATTCAACTTAGAATATTTACACCTTCTTTTCACTACCTTCAAACTCTCATTATCCTTACTTTCTTATCTAGGCTTTCTAGGGGTGTTACAGGGTTCATGTCAGACATAACAAAAATATCATAGCAGGTCTTTATTTGTCTTAGCCGAGCCACTGCCACACACATCTCCTTGCCTCTCCTGCAGCTCCCTTAGATCATCCATTCCTTGCCTTTATCTGTGGTACAAGGAAAGTAAGCTATGAGCACACAGGCTCAGTAAGATCCTTTTCATACTCATAAAAACCATATCTCATAGCATAGTCATATAAGCATACAATCAATGGAAACATAATCATCTAACATTATATCATGTGAACATAGCCTCCTATCATATCATATCATTAAGAAACATCATACTCTAACATGTCATAAATAAAGGAATCATGTAATGTGAATCATAGAAGCATAACATATCATCAAGTCGTTTGAATCCTAAACAAAACATCTCATAACATCATGTCCTATAAGTCATAAGAGTATGGCATAACATCATGTCATATAATTCATAAAAACGAAACATATCATATCATGAATGGGTGTATCATGCAGAATGTCTTTTTAAAACATATGTCATGTCAAGTGCAAGATGTCTTTAAACATATCTTTTTAATATTTAAACATAATATCATCATCATGAGGGCCCGGCTTGTACCACATACATACATAAATGCGCGTAATCCCTAGGACAGGGTAGTTAGCCCCGAACCTACTAGGGATTTAGACCCGATCATAGTCCGTCGGCCTAGGGGCGTACTAAGGAGTCCATCTCTTTTTACTAGACCCGTTCATAGTCCGTCGGCCTAGGGGCGCTTATGGAGCCCACCCTTGGTACAAGCCATACAAAGTAAAATACATGTCATGCTTATCATATCATCATAACTGTCACATCATATCAACATAAATGTCATGCTCTTGTCTTAACATGAAGAGTGCTCTTAATCCCAACTTAAGGGAAGCAACTCTTAGTCATTTTCTTATCATATCATAAGGCATGCATACTTGGGCACATTGCCATCATAAAAATCATTTTCGTGCCTGGTTCATAAACTTACATAAATGAGCATGCAACATATTTGAAATCATACATTCTTGATACCAACATAGCCATCATAAGAATCATTTCATGCATGGTTCATAAGCATACATAAATAGGCATGTTACTTGTCTTATCATAAAGCATGTATACCTAAGCATAAAACACATCATAAAAGTCATCATCATGCATGGTTCATAAGCATACTTAAATGAGCATATAATGCATCATAGAAACATAATCATACATGGGAAAACATTTACTACCATCTCCTAATTCATATACTAGTATGTGAGACACTTAGAAAAAAAAAATCATAATTGGGTCTCTAACCCTGATTCCATAAAGTGGCCGAAAGTCACCATGCTTGGTTCTAGATTACAACATTATATAAGCTTGTGAACCTTAGATGAATTTCAGATCATAAACTACAAAACATCATGAACATAAGAGGTTTAGGTTCTAAGCTCCCTAGGCCTTTTAACTTAGTTGTGGCCGAACCTTTTAAGAACATGAACTAAGTTCTATACAAGCATAAGAATACCAAACTAACTCCATATCATATCATAAGGGGATCCATGAGCTTTCTAAGTTTAAATTTAAACTTCCTTGAACCCTAGAATATAGTCATGGCCGAAAGTTTCATGAAAGGGAAAAGTAAGCTCTAACAACATACAAGCATGAATATTGAATTGCATTCATATCATATCATGAGAAGATTCATGTGCATGCTAGGCTTTAAATTTAAACTTCTTGGAACCCTAAAATCTATAATGGCCGAAACTTCAAGGAAAGGAAATTAAATTCCAAGCAACATACAAACATGAATACCTAGCCAACTTCATATCATATCATAAAGAAGTCTATGAGCATGTTACATTAGGTTTTAAGCTTCTTGAAACCCTATACCCTATCATGGCCGAAACTTCAAGGAATGGAAATAAAACTTCCAAGCAACATACAAACATGAATACTTAGTCAAGTTCATATCTTATCATAAAGGAATCTATAAGCATGTTAGATTAGGTTTTGAGATTCTTGAAACCCTAGATCCATCATGGCCGAAACTTCACAATAAAGGAAATAAAACTTCCAAGCAACATACAAACATGAATACTTAGTCAAGTTCATATCTTATCATAAAGGAATCTATAAGCATGTTAGATTAGGTTTTGAGCTTCTTGAAACCCTAGATCCATCATGGCCGAACCTTTACATAAAGGAAAATAAAATTTCCAAGCAACATACAAGCATGAATACTTAGTCAAGTTCATATCCTATCATAAAGGAATCTACAAGCAAGTTAAATTAGGTTTTGAGCTTCTTGAAACCCTAGATCCATCATGGCCGAACTTCAAGGAAAAGAAATTAAATTTCCAAGCAACATACAAACATGAAAATTTAGTCAAGTTCATATCTTTTCATAAAGGAAATCTATAAGCATGTTAGATTAGGTTTTGAGCTTCTTGAAGCCCTAAAATATTCATGGCCGAAACATATAAAGAAGAAGATCATGCTTTAAACAACATCCAACATAAATCTTTAGCTAAGTTCATATCATAACATAATGAGATCCATGAGCATAGGTTTCTTTCTTTTATTTTTATTTTTAAGCATTCTAACCTCACGAAAATTTCGTAAGCGACTTGTACCACAGGTGAGGGGATACTTACATCCTTGTGTTTGATTTCCTTAGGGAAGTACTCTTGATTGTGGAGCCTTCCTAAAGAGGAGTCCTCCTTTGTTTTTGGGTTTCGACAATGGAGGTGGGGAGAGGGTTTGGCCACAGTGAAGAGAAGGAGGGAGAAGGAAGAGGAGAAAATGAAATCTCTTCTTTAATTTCCCCTTTTATTCTTCATGAGAGGAGGAAGGGAAAATGCACTTTTCCTTCTCCTTTCTTTTACTCCTCCTTTAATGAAAAGAGGAAGCAAGAATCCTCTTTTCTTTTGAGAGGAAGAAGGCTACTCTAACTTCTCCTTCTAAATGAAAGAAGCTCTTTTCTTACTCTTAACTATATTGTCACTTTTCTCTCTAACAATAACTTCTCTTGGTTTATTGGTTAACACATACATGTATCTAGTAAGAGATAAAGGTTCAAACCTTGGTCATCTAGTAAGTATCCTATGGGTGTTACAGTCCCCCATACCTCATAAAAGTTCGTACTCGAACTTAAAATAGTTCCGGGTGCTACGGTGGCCTAGGACTTCCGGCTCAGTGCATCAGCCACTTTGTTCGCTTTTCCTGTAACACCCATAGAGTACTTAGCAAGATTTTAGATATTTTTTTTATCATGGATAAAAATAGGCCTTATGTGTAATTTGCAAAAATAATAAAAAAAAATATAGAACCAAAAAGAGATGACCAAGGTTTGAACCTTGGATCTCTTACTAGATGCATGTATGGGTTAACCAATAGACCAAGAGAAGTTATTATTAGAGAGAGAAGTGACAATATAGTTAACAGTAAGAAAAGAATTTCTCTCATTTAGAAGGAGAAGTTAGAGTTGTAACGCCCGCCCTCCCTGCTACTCAAAGGGACGGGGCTACTTACTTACTGAACTATTCCAGGATACAAGCATATTTAAAATTTCTTTCTTATAACATAAAGCAGCGGAAATATCATAAAGTTATACTGGAATGTAACATAAATACAAATGGTTCATGTCAAACATAACAAAATATTATAGCAGGTCTTATTTGTCTCAGCCGAGCCACTGCCACACACACCTCCTTGCCTCTCCTACAGCTCCCTTAGGTCATCCATCCCTTGCCTTTATCTATGGTACTAGGAAGTAAGCTATGAGCACACGAGCTCACTAAGATTCTTTCCTACTCACAAAAACCGTATCTCAAGCATAATCATATGAGCATATCATCAATGAAGACATAATCATCTAACAATATGTAATGTGAGCATAGTTCCTTATCATAACATATCCTTATAAGTCATGTTTCTAAAATATCATAAATAAGGGATCATGTGAGGTGAATCATGAGAAACATATCATATCACCAGGTTATATAAACTTAAAAGAAACATATCATATATGAATGGGTGCATTATGCAAGATGTCCTTTTTTTTTAAAACATATGCCATGTCGAGTGCAAGATGTCTTTAAACAAATCTTTTAATACTTAAACATAATATCATCATCATGAGGGCCCGGCTTGTACCACATACATACATAAATGCGCGCAATCCCTAGGACAGGGTAGCTAGCCCCGAACCTATTAGGGATCTAGACCCGTTCATAGTCCATCGGCCTAGGGGCGTACTAAGGAGCACATCCCTTTTTACTAGACCCGTTCATACTCCGTCGGTCTAGGGGCGCTTATGGAGCCCAACCTTGGTACAAGCCATACAATGTAAAGTACTTGTCATGCATATCATATCATCATAACTGTCATATCATATCATCATAGATGTCATGCTCTTGTCTTAACATGAAGAGTGCTCTTAATCCCAACTTAAGGGAAGCAACTCTTTGCCATTTTCTTATCATATCATAAGGCATACATTCTTGACACATAGCCATCATATAAAACCATTATCATGCTTGGTTCATAAACTTACATAAATGAGCATGCAACATATTTGAAATCATACATGCTTGAGTAAATAGTCATCTTAAGAATCATATCATGCATAATTCATAACATACATAAATAAACATGTTACTGGTCTTGTCATAAAGCATGCATACTTAAACATAAAACATATCATAAGGGTCATCATCATGCATAATTCATGAGCATCCTTAACTAAGTACATAAATTATCGTAGGCAACCAAAATCATACATGGAAAACATTTACTAGTATCTCCTAGTTCATATTCTAGTATGTGAGACACCAAGCAAAATCATGATTGGGTCTCTAACCCTAGTTTCATAAGGTGGTCGAGAGTCACCATGCTAAGTTTTTGGTTACAACTACATATAAGCATGTGAACCTTAAATCAAATTCATGTCATAAGCTAATAAGAATATCATGAGCATAGGAAGTAGGTTCTAAGCTTCCTAGCCCTTTTAACTTAGTTGTGGCCAAACCCCTAAAAGCATGGAATTAAGTTCTACATGAGCATAAAAATAACAAACTACCTACATATCATATCATAAGGAAAATTCATGGGCTTGCTAAGTTTGAGTTTAAACTTTCTTGAATCCTAGATTATAGTTATGGCCGAGAGTTCATAAAAAGTAACTTCTAAGCAACATACAACATGAATACTTAGCTAATTTCATAACATATCATAAGAAGTCTATGGACATACTAAATTAGGTTTGGAGCTTCATGAACCCTAAGAATTCATCATGGCCGAAACTTCATCAAATAGGAAATGAACTTCTAAGCAACATATAAGCATGAATTTCTAGCAAATTTATAACATATCATAAGAAAGTCTATGAGCATACTAACTTAGGTTTTGAGCTTCATGAACCCTAAGAAATTATCATGGCCGAAACTTCATCAAATAGGAAATGAACTTTTAAGCAACATATAAGCATGAATTTCTAGCAAATTTTATTACATATCATAAGAAAGTCTATGAGCATGCTAACTTAGGTTTTGAGCTTCATGAACCCTAAGAACTTATCATGGCCGAAACTTCATCAAATAGGAAATGAACTTTTAAGCAACATATAAGCATGAATTTCTAGCAAATTTTATAACATATCATAAGAAAGTCTATGAGAATACTAACTTAGGTTTTGAGCTTCATAAAACCAAAAAAGTTATCATGGCCGAAACATCATACAACTAGAAGTAGACTTCTAAGCAACCTATGAACATGAATACCTAGCCAATTTGATAACATATCACAAAGAAGCCTATGAACATGCTAAATTAGGGTTGGAGCTTTATGAAACCCTAAAACTCTATCATGGCTGAAACTTCATAAGCTAAGAAGTAAACTTCTATGCAACATGTAAACATGAATCTCTAGCTACTTTCATAACACATCATAAAGAAATCCATGAACATGGTAAATTAGGTTTTAAGCTTCATGAACCCTAAAATTTCATCATGGCCGAAACTTCCTCAGGCAAGAAATAACTTCTAAACAACATATAAACATGAATCTCTAGCAAATTTCATAACACATCATAGATAAATCCATGGGCATGTTAAATTAAATTTTAAGCTTTATGAACCCTAAATTTTCATCAAGGCCGAACCTTATAAAAAGAGAAGGTCAATAACATATTAATAAGAAGATCAAACTTAAACATCATACAACATAATTTTTTTTTAAACTAAATTCATATCATAACCTACTAAGATTCATGAGCATGGTTTCTTCTCTTTTTATTTTTATTTTCAAGAGTTCAAATCTTTCAAAAATATCGTAAGCGACTTGTACCACAGGTGAGGGAATACTTACATCCTTATTTGATTTACTTAAGGGAAAATATCTTGCTTGTGGAGCCTTCCTAGAGAGGGGTCCTCCTTTGTTTTTGGATCTCGGCAAGGAGAGGTGAGGAGAGATCTTGGTCACGGTGAGGAGGAGGAGGAAGGAGGAAGAGGAGAAAATGAGTTTTCCTCTTTAATTTCCCTTTTATTCATCATGAGAGAAGGAAGGGAAAATGTACTTTTCCTTCTCCTTTCTTTTATTTCTCCTTAATGAAAAGAGGAAGCAAGAATCCTCTTTTCTTTTGAGCGGGAGAAGGCAACTCTAACTTCTCCTTCTTAATGAAAAAAAACTCTTTTCTTACTCTTAACTATATTGTTACTTCTCTCTTTAATAATAGCTTCTCTTAGTCTATTGGTTAACACCTACATATATCTAGTAAGAGGTCCAAGGTTCAAGCCTTGGTCATCTCTTTTTGGTTCTATTTTATTTTATTATTTTCGCACATTTACACAATAGGCCTATTTTTATTCATGATAAAAAATATATCTAAAATCTTGCTAAGTACTCCATGGGTGTTACAAGAGTAGCCTTCTTCCTCTCAAAAGAAAAGAGGATTTGTAACACCCACTAAGCTTTTAAGATAAAATAAGAGAATGATGAATTTGCCTTAGAAAAATATTAGTAGAATGTTGAACCAAAAAGAAATAAAAATAGGGAGTTGTCGAGGATTGAACCTTGAACTTCTCATGATGTAAATGATAGGATTAATGGGTAATAACCAGTTGGGATAGGAATAATATATTGATAGCAAAGGAGGGAAACTCATGATAAGGATGAGAGTAAAAGCTAGCCAAAAGAAAACAAGAAAAGAGCAAGAGAAAGGCAACTTGCCTTCCTTCTTTTCTCTCCCTCTTCTTCATCTTTTGCCGTGACTTAAAAAGGAGAATTAAGGGGATTCATTCCCCCTTGTTTCATCATGAATGATGAGAACAAATAAATAAATAAAATAAAAAGGAAATGGAAAAAAAAAGGGCTAAGGGAGAAGGAAAGCAAAAACCGATTTTTGCTACCTCTTCCCCCTTAACATAAAAGAGAGTATGTAAAGAGGAGATTTTATTTTTCTCTCATTTCTCTCATTCTCTCCTCTCCATCACCGAGAACCTCAGCCCCCTCTCCTCCATTTTCGGCCCCCAAAAACAAAGTTCCTCCTAGGATACAAAGGAGGGCTACCAAAGGAAATCAAAGGAGGAGAACAAGAAGAAGAGACCTCTTCTTCCATCACCATACTTTAGAACCACAAGCGAAAAGGATGTAAGTATCCCCTCACATGTGGTACAAGTGGTTTTAATGTGTTTTTGGATTTTATGAGGATTTTAAAACCTAGAAACAAAGTTGTGAAAATTTGGCCAAAGAAAGGACTTGTTGATCCTAGGAATGTTTAATATAAGCCTTGATTCATGATAATTTTTCTATACTTTGTAAGAAGGTTTTCTCTCATATTTTTATATATATGTGATGCTGGATTAGAGATGTACCTAACCCTAGAGTTTCGGCCAAAAAGGTTTTATAAGGGCTAGGGAATTTATTTGTTTACCTAACTTGCACAAAACCCTCTAAATAAATGGTTAAGGATCCATTATTGTTTTCATACTTGAAGGTTACTTGGAACCAAAAGTACCCCACTCACATGTTTCGGCCAAGGAAGGGTTTAGGGTTAGGAAGACTTTGAATTTAAACTCACCATGTTTATATGATAGAATATAGAGTTTCTTAAAGAGTTGCATGCTTGTATGTTGATAGAAACTCATGAACATCACTTTTAATGTTTCGGCCATGGTAAGGTGGATGGTTTAGAATAGCTTAAACAGATTTTTTTTAACATGCTCAAAACCTCCATGACAATAAGATATGAAAGTTGTTTGATGCTCCCATGCTTAATTAGAGTATAGGAAAATTGGTTGCATGATATATGATAATTATGACCACAAGGGTCCTAGTTTGTTTGTGAATCAAACTTATATGTATAGTTCCTTTGATGTTTTTGCCATAAAACTTGTTTAGGTTTTCCATACTTTAGGCCACCTAAAACCTAGTTTAAAGACTTGGAAGGTTTCGGCCAAACATATGCTATGAGATAAAGAAAGGAAAAAACCTAGGAAACCTAAGACACAATTTAAATGTATGCTTATAGTGCTTGACTTTTATACATGTTATGAAATGTGTTATGACTTTCTATGCTTTTATGTCATTTGAACAAATTCCATGCTTGATGAGGTTCGGCCATGTAGGGTTTAAAGACCTAGAAACCTTAAAATTTAGACCTCATGTGTTAAAGATGCTTCTTATGAAATTGAGATAACATGTTGATTGTGTTCACATGCTTATATATTTAACTATGATTCAAATGGACACCTTAAAGTCTCGGCCATGAAGGGATACATGCCTTAGAAACCCTAGAACTCACATTGAACATTCTCATGTCACTCTCCATGGAATATGAAACGTAGAAAGCTAAAAATTCACATGCTATATGTTGTTGGTGACCTAAATTGATGCTAAGGGAAGTTTCGGCCATGACCACTTGTATGATGCCATTTATAAATTTATACATGATGTTAGAGTAAGTTCACATGCTTGTACTCTTGCTTGAAAACCTAAATGAGTACTTGTAAGTTTCGGCCATGACATAATTTTAAGGGCTTAAAGGATTTAGGAACTAACTCAATTGTGCTTACCATATTCCTTGAAACAAATGCTATAAATATGGTTAAGGTTTCCATACTTTATGTCATTTAGAACCTTGTTTCACACTTGTTAAGGTTCGGCCAAATGAGGTTGAAGGACTTGGAGAACTTAGAGTCCAAGTAAATTTTGTTTATAATACTTCCTATGAAAATGATATGTGGATGAATTAGGTTCTACATGCTTGGATGTTGTTTAAAACCTGAATTGGCACCTAAGAGGGTTTCAGCCAAGATAAGAACCCAAAGGATTAGGAAGCTTAGTACCCAAATTAATCATGTTACAATGTTCCTTATGATTGGATGAGCACATGATACACTTTTATGCTTAGACATGTATGCTTGTGAGCTATACAAGATGAGAATTTCTACGATATGTTATGAGTTCAAAATATGTATGCTTTATGTTATGATATGTGGGTAAATTTTACATGTTTTGATGATATGATATGAGCTGAAAATATGCATGCTTATGTTATGATATGTGGTTAAATTATGCATGCTTTGATGCTATGTTTAGTGCTTAAAATATGCATGCTTTCATGATATGCTATGTGGTTAAATTATGCATGCTTGATGATATGCTTTATGCTTAAGATATGCATGTTTTTATGATCTATGCCTAAGTGATGCATATTGTTATGATATGATGTATGCCTAAGTGATGCATACTTTTATGGTATGATGTATGCCTAAGTGATGCATACCTTTATGACATGATGTATGCCTAAGTGATGCATACCTTTATGATATGATGTTTGCCTAAGTGATGCATACTTTTATGACATGATGAATGTCTAACTGATGCATACTTTTATGATAGGATGTGTGCCTAAGTGATACATGTTTTTATGATGTATGATATGTATAAGTATGACATGTACTTTACTTTATATGGCTTGTACCAAGGGTGGGCTCCATAAGCGCTCCGGGGTCGATGGAATAAGACTCGGGCCTCGTTAGGGATGGGCTCCTAAGTGCCCCTAGGTCGATGGAGTAAGACTCGGGCCTAGTATGTTGCCTTGTAGGGTTCAAGATTTGCTACCTTGGACCTACATAGGTTGCGCGCAATATGTAAGTCGTACATAGCCGGGATCCCCTTTAAGTTGAGATTATGTTCAAGTATATATGTAAGAAGAAATGGTTTTAAAGATCATGAGACATACATGTTTTCCGGATACATGTTTTTCAAAATCATATACATATACCTTATGATGATTTATATGCCATGGTTAGATATGATTATGTTATGTTCCATGATATGTTCATGTGTATGATATGCCATGACTCCTTATGATGATATGCCATGATTAGATACGATTATGTTATGCTTCATGCTATGCTTTACGCTATGATATGCCATGACTAGTTATGATTTCTTCATGTTACATGATATGCTTAAAAGAGTATGTTACATTATGTCATGACTAGTTGAAATGATGCCATGTTGAGACATTCTTTGATTATATTATGATTTTCGATTTTAGTGAGTAGGAAAGGAACTTACTGAGCCATGAGTGATCACAGCTTACTGTCCTTGTACCACAGATAAAGGAAAAAGCTGGATGAGCTAGAGGAGCAGCAGGAGGGGCAAGGAGATGTGTGTGGCAGTGGCTAGGCAACCAAATAAGAACCTGCTTTAAGAACTTTTAAGAACTATGCTTTGGTATCATGAATTGTAGTACCTTATGGGTGACTTGATGTTATGTTTCTTCTAATTTTGATATCATGTTATTGAGGCCATGATAGTGTAGTTCGGTTTTGATGAAAAGAAAAAAAAACAAAAGAAAAGTTTTTATGAAACTAAGAAAATTATTTTAAGTCTTCCGCTGTTATTTGTACATAGAGTATCATAGCCCCGTCCCTTAGGGTTAGCAGGGAGGGCGGGCGTTACGGGATTCTTGCTTCCTCTTTTCATTAAGGAGAAGTAAAAGAAAGGAGAAGGAAAAGTGCATTTTCCCTTCCTCTTCTCAAGATGAATAAAAAGGGAAATTAAAGAAGAAAATTCATTTTCTCCTCTTCCTCCTCCCTCCTTCCCTTCACCGTGACCAAGCCTCCTCCTCACCTCTTTTTGCCGAAACCCAAAAAAAAAGGAGGACTCCTCTATAGGAAGGCTCCACAAGCAAGATTCTCTCCTTAAGTAAATCAAACAAGGATGTAAGTATTCCCTCACCTGTGGTACAAGTCGCTTACGATATTTTCGAAAAGTTAGAACACTTAAAAAGATAAAAAGGAGAAGAACCCATGCTCATGGATTTTATTATGTTATGATATGAAACTAGTTAAAAATTTATGTTGGATATTGTTTAAGCTTGATCTTCTTCTTGATAGGTTCGGCCATGAATATTTTAGGGTTTCAAAAAGCTCAAAACCTAATTTAGCATGCTCATAGACTTCTTTATGATATGTTATGAAATTAGCTAGGTATGCATGTTTATATGTTGCTTAGAAATTTATTTCTTGTCTTATGAAGTTTCGGCCATGATGGAGTTTTAGGGTTTCATGAAGCTCAAAACCTAATTTAGCATGCTCATAGACTTCTTTATGATATGTTATGAAATTAGCTAGGTATGCATGTTTATATGTTGCTTAGAAATTTATTTTTGCCTTATGAAGTTTCGGCCATGATGGAGTTTTAGGGTTTCATAAAGCTCAAAACCTAATTTAGCATGCTCATAGACTTCTTTATGATATGTTATGAAATTGGCTAGGTATTCATGTTTATATGTTGCTTAGAAATTTACTTCTTGTCTTATGAAGTTTCGGCCATGATGAGGTTTTAGGGTTCATGAAGCTCAAAACCTAATTTAGTATGCTCATAGACTTATTTATGATATGTTATGAAATTAGCTAGGTATTCATGTTTATATGTTGCTTAGAAATTTACTTCTTGGCTTATGGAGTTTCGGCCATGATGAGGTTTTAGGGTTCATGATGCTGAAAACCTAATTTAGTATGCTCATAGACTTCTTTATGATATGTTATGAAATTAGCTAGGTATTCATGTTGATATGTTGCTTAGAAGTTTATTTCTTGTTTTTATGAAGTTTCGGCCATGAGAAGTTTTAGGGTTTCATGAAGCTCAAAACCTAATTTAGTATGCTCATAGACTTCTTTATGATATGTTATGAAATTAGCTAGGTATTCATGTTTATATGTTTCTTAGAAATTTATTTCTTGCCTTATGAAGTTTCGGCCATGATAAGGTTTTAGGTTTCATGAAGCTCAAAACCTAATTTAGTATGCTCATAGACTTCTTTATGATATTTTATGAAATTGGTTAGGTATTCATGTTATATGTTGCTTATTGGTTATTTCCCTTTTTATGAACTTTCGGCCATGACTATAATCTAGGGTTCAAGAAAGTTTAAACTTAAACTTAACAAGCTCATGGATTTTCCTTATGATATGATATGAAGGTAGCTTGGTATTTTTATGCTTATGTAGAACTTAGTTTCATGCTCTTAAAGGTTCGACCACAACTAAGTTAAAAGGCCTAGGAAGCTTAGAACCTACCACCTATGCTCATGATATTCTTTATAGTTTATGACATGAATTTGATTTAAGGTTTACATGCTTATATGTTGTTGTAACCTAAAACTAAGCATGGTGACTTTCGGCCACCACATGAAACTAGGGTTAGAGACCCAATTATAACTTTGCTTGGTGTCTCACATACTAGGATATGAATTAAGAGATACTAGTAAATGTTTTCCATGTGTGATTATGGTTGCCTATGATGATTTATATACTTAATTAAGGGTGCTCATGAATTATGCATGATGATGACTCTTATGATATGTTTTATGCTTAAGTATGCATGCTTTATGACAAGACAAGTAACATGTCTATTTATGTATGTTTATGAATTATGCATGAAATGATTCTTATGATGACTATGTACCCAAGCTTGTATGATTTCAAATATGTAGCATGCTCATTTATGTAAGCTTATGAACCAAGCATGATAATGTTTTTATATGATGGCTATGTGTCCAAGAATGTATGCCTTATGATATGATAAGAAAATGGCAAAGAGTTGCTTCCCTTAAGTTGGGATTAAGAGCACTCTTCATGTTAAGACAAGAGCATGACATCTATGATGATATGATATGACAGTTATGATGATATGATATGCATGACATGTAACGCCCGCCCCTTTTACTACCACTCCTGCCTAGTGAGGACGGGGTTACTTTCTTACCCGTAGACTTAGTAAATTTAAACATTCATACATACATACATACATACAGCGGAAGCATATCTATGTTTCTAAGCATAGAATAACATACCAAGCATATGAGTATGAAATAACATGGTTCAACTTAAATAGTCATAGTATCCATTTCTAGCACATGCATAAGGAATCATAAAAGACATCACATAACATAACATATTATTCTAAGTTCATTTCAGCAGGTCATTTTATTTCCTTAGCCAAGTCACCATCACACATCTCTTGCCCCTTCCCGCTGCTCCTCTAGTTTCTCCATTCTTTACCTTTATCTGTGGTACAAGGAAAAGTATCTGTAAGCACTCAAGGCTTAGTGAGATCCTTTCCTACTCACAAAAACCAACGTAATCATGCAACATCCTCAAATCATACATTAGAGTAATTGATGCTCTTCTCATCATGTAATTAAAACATATCATATCATGTCATGAATCTCAATAATAACATAACGTAAGGTAAATAATATATTATGGCATAAATCTTATCATAATACATGTAACATCATATCCTAGCATGAATCACAT
This sequence comes from Zingiber officinale, assembly GCF_018446385.1. Taxonomy (NCBI): domain Eukaryota; kingdom Viridiplantae; phylum Streptophyta; class Magnoliopsida; order Zingiberales; family Zingiberaceae; genus Zingiber; species Zingiber officinale. The sequence goes on along the minus strand of NC_055987.1, from coordinate 53,000,472 downwards.
CATAACATAAGAAATCATCATATCATGGTATAGATCATATCATAGCATGGAGGTACTAACATAACATAAGAAAATCATCATATCATGGTATAGATCATATCATAGCATGGAGGTACTAACATAACATAAGAAAATCATCATATCATGGTATAGACCATATCATAACATACGTGTACATCATAGCATGAGTAAATCATCATATCATGAGCATGGATCATATCATAACATAAGTGTACATCATAGCATGAGTAAATCATCATATCATAAGCATGGATGCAAGATGTCCTTTAAAACATGAGGAATGGCATGTACAATATGCCTTTCAAAACATGATTTATGTCATGGGTGGAATGTCTTAAAACAATATCATATAGTACTTGAAAATAATCTCAACATGAAAGGGGCCCGGCTTAGTACCACATACATACATAATGCGCACATCCTAAGTAGACCCAAGGTAGCTAGTCTTGAACCTACTAGGAAACTAGGCCCGTAGCTCGACCTAGGGGCACGTAAGGAGCCCACCCTTTACTAGGCCCGTAATTCGACCTAGGGCGCATAAGGAGCCCACCCTTTTGGTACAAGCCATTCAAAGTAAAATACATGTCATATCATATCTCTATCATTTCATAACATATTCATGTCGTTCATAGCATTTCTTATTCATGTCATTCATAGCATATCATGTTCATGTCATTCATAACATATCATATTCATGTCATTCATAGCATATCATAATCATGTCATTCATAGCATATCATTTTCATGTCATTCGTAACATATCATATTCATGTCATTCATAAGGTATGCATAAATGGGCACATAGCCATGCATACTTGGGCACACAGCCATCATACTTGTCTTGGGCACATAGCCATCATTTTTGGGCACATAGCCATTTTTAGATATCATTCTCATGCATGGTTCATAAGCATATTCAAATGAGCAATATGACACAAAAAGAAAACATAATCATGCATGGTTCACAAGTTAACTTCTTCTCATTCATGTCATGGCAAGGGGAGTACATATTGAGTCATAACTTAGTCTAAATTCTCAACCCACTAAGGGTGGCCGAAACATGCATAGGCTCACTTAGGGTTCATGAAAACATACAAGCATATGAACCCACATTCATTTCCATAACATTTGATATAAGGAACATCATAAGCATATGTGATTTTAGGTTCTATGCTTCCTAGGGTTTTAAACCCACCTTGGCCGAAACATACAAGGTCCAAACTAGGTTACATATAGCATGTAAGCATGTGAATCTAAATAAATTTTTCCATACATTTATCATAGGCATTCACATGAGCATATTAGGTTAAAGTTCAAGCTTCCTAAGTTCACCAAGTGTATGTGGCCGAATGCTACAAAGCATGAATTCTAGACATGTGAGTACCCATAAATTTCATAGTATATCATGGAGAGGAACATAAACATGCTAGGGTTGAATTTATGCTTGCCTAAGCCCTACATTTCATGGCGGCCGAATGTTCAACATGTGAAAAACATAACCCTAAGCAACTTGAAAATTCAAGTGCATAATGTTATCTTCATATCTTTTCATAAGGTACAACATAAGCAAGCTAGATTTGAGGTTGAGCCTCATTAAGGTATTTAAATCCCTACATGGTCGAAACCTTGTGATAGGGTCCTACTAGTTCTAAGCAACATACAAGTAATAAACCTCAAGAGAACATTCACAACATATGGTGGAAAACTTCATACTTAATATCTCTTCTAGAATTTACAAGCATGTGAGTACCCTATGAATTTCATAGCATATCATGGGGAAGAACATAAACATGTTAGGGTTGAATTTAGGCTTGTTTAAGCCTTTCATTTTATGTTGACCGAAAGTTTATCAAGTAAAAACCTAACCCTAAACAACATGAATCCCAAGTGCTTTATGTCATTTTTCATACCTTTTCATAAAGAAAAACATAAGCAAGCTAGATTTGAGGTTTAGCCTCCTTAAGGTATTAACTCCCTTCATGGCCGAAACCTTAAAGTAGGGGTCTACTAGTTCTAAGCAACATACAAGTATAAACATCAATAAAAATATTCATATAACATCATAGAAGAGATCATAGACATGTTAGTTTTTTAAATGGAGCTTCCCTAGGTTTTAAGCCTCTTCATGGCCGAACCCTAAGGTAGGGTATTACCTAACCCTAAGCCTTATACAAGCATGAAGTATCAAGGTTACATTCATAACGTATCATGAGGAAAACTTAAACCTATGGATTTTGGTTTTTAAGCTTCCATAAACTTCACAAACATCATAACCGAAATTTCTAAAGGAAAACTCTAGGTTAAAATTTCATATAAACTCAAACAAAAACCATAGATCCACTTGTACCACAGGTGAGGGGATACTCACATCCTCTTGCTTGGTCTTTTCCTAAGAGAAGGTACCCTTTGTGAAAAGAAAGAAGAGAGCTCCTCCTCCTAGTGCTCCTTTGTGTTTTTCTTGCTTGTGAGAGGTAGATCTTGAGGGTTCCTCCTTGTAGTTTGGTTTTCTTAGGGAGAAAACCTTAGTTAGATTTTTGGGAAAGAAGAGAGGGGGCTCTAGGTCACGGCAAGGTGAGGGAAGGGAAGAAAAAATGAAGTCTCTTCTTGATTTTTCCCTTTATGCTTGGTGGAAGTAAGAAGCAAAAAGAGGAATTGCTTTCCCCTCTTCTTAACTCATCTTTTAGGTCTCTTAATGATGAAGAAATGTCTTCATGCATCCCCCTACTTCCTCTCCTCTCCTTCTCTCTTGTCATCCACGAAAATGAAAAGAAGAAGAAGAAGAAAATTTGTCTTTTTCTTGTTTTCTTCTTCATCAAGAGAAAGAGGTAGAAAGCTACTTGATGTTTTCTTGCTTTCTTCTCTTAATCATGGTTTTATCTTTATCTACAATATCCATTCTCTATTTAACAATAACTCATGATGGTCTAGTGGTAATTCTATAATTCTTAGCTTAAGAAGGTTCAAGATTCAATCCTTGACCAACTCTTTATATATATATATATATATATATATATATATATATATATATATATATATATATTCTCTATCCTATTTTCTTTTATTCTAAAAGAAATCTTCACCTACTTAGCTTAAGAAATTCGTGGGTGTTACTGTTGGGTTCGTTGGGCCGCGAAAACCGCTTTTCCGCGTCGCGGAAACCCCGAGTAACCCAAAGCCATGGATCTCGTGCAAAGATTTGTAAACAAAACTTTTCGAAAAACCTTTTTCTTGTACGAGTTTGTAAAAACTTTAGATCTACACTAAAGTTAAGATCATTACCCTTGATGCGCGCCCCACGCGAATCCCGCTCATCCAAATGGTGCCGGATCTCAAGACCGTCAAGCGTACGGTCCTCTAGAAGTATCCACACGGACACACTAGATGGAGGTGACCAAAAAAAATCAAGGTGTGCTAGCATCTATGTGGTTCGGCCAAGGAAGGGGAGAGGGAGAAGAGAGAACACCCAAGGGAGAAGAAGAGTGAAATCACCACATGAATGAAAAATGAATTCCCATTCATTCACAAAGTGGCCGGCCACTCTAGGAGGTGTAACCTCCACATTAATTCCAATTAATGTGGAGACCATTAAGAGTTGTAACCCCCATGAGGTGGCACTCTAGGATGATGTGGATCAACACCATTGGTCCACATCTTGCCACCTCAGTAAATGACATGGCAATAAGTGTAACCTCCTCATTTAATGTGGGCCGGCCACATTAAATGCTATGGAGGCTTGTAACCTCCATGAGGTGGCACACATTGATGATGTGGAGCAATCCTATTGGTCCACATCTTGCCAACTCACTAGTGATGTGGCAAAAAGTCAAGTTAAACATGACTTTTTCTCTTCCTCTCAAATCAAGTCAAACTTGATCAAATCTCTCTCATGGTTGATCTAATCCAACCATATGATTCAAGCCAACTTAATATAATGAATCTAATTCATTAAATTTAGTTGATTTAATGAGTCATAATCTAAATTAGACTCATTGAATACATGAATCAACTTGAGTTCAACTCAATTAGCCCAATTTGGATTACTCTTAATCCAATATGATTCATCAAATGAATCTAATCCTCTTGGTTCATCATATGAACCAAATCTCCATCTAATTGTCCTTAGTGTGTGACCCTATAGGTTCTTGTAACGTTGGCAATGCCCTAAACCTATTTAGGAGCATAAGTAATGAGCGGTATCTAGCAACACATCATTACTACCCAAGTTACAAGAATGTCGAGATCCGACATCACCTTGTGACTACTAATTGTGACTCCTCACAATATATGTGACATTGTCCTTCTATTCTAGACATCTAGATTGATCAATATGAGGCATAGACCGTGTCATCCTCTAATCAATCTAAATCTTGAACTCCAAGTAGACTCAATAGATCAAATGAGCTCAACATCTAATGTTGACTCATTTTGGCATGGCCATGCACTTAGTGGTCTCACTCTATCAAGAATACCGATGTCGCTCCCGTCATATGGGAGGGATAGATCCCATCTACATCACTCACATCCCTCTACATAATTCGTTATATACCCAGTAATCGCCTTTATAGTCCACCCAGTTACAGGTGACGTTTGACGAAACCAAAGTACATAACTCCTTATGTAGGGATCCATGGTGACTTCAGGTCTAAGGACTAATAGTCATACTAATAGCCACATGAGAAAGTATATGACACTCATATAACGATCCATGATACTTTCTCATGGCGGGTCATTCAGTATGCATTCTCTAATGCATACCCATGTGTCAGCTTGATATCTCTATATCCATGACTTGCGAGATCAAGTCATCGAGCTGACCTACATGCTAGTCTTATTGTCTTAACATTGTCCCTGAATGTTAATACTCGACTAGGAATGATTTAGAGTAGTGTTCCCTATATCATCTCACTATCGATTCAACTAATCGATTGATATAGGTATGAACCTTCTACTCAAGGACGCTATTATACTTAGTCTATTTGGCACTAATACAAATAAGTATAATAACCAAACAAATGCCTTTATTAATATACAAGAATATGATATACATGAGTCCATACAATCATCAGATGATTGGCTCTAGGGCTCTAACTAACAGTTACATGACATGTATTTTACTTTGTATGGCTTGTACCAAGGGTGGGCTCCTTAGTACGCCCCTAAGCCGACAGACTATGAACGAGTCTAGTAAAAAGGGATGGGCTCCTTAGTACGCCCCTAGGCCGACGGACTATGAACGGGTCTAGATCCCTAGTAGGTTCGGGGCTAGCTACCCTGTCCTAGGGATTGCACGCATTTATGTATGTATGTTGTACAAGCTGGGCCCTCATGATGATGATATTATGTTTAAGTATTAAAAGATATGTTTAAAGACATCTTGCACTTGACATGACATATGTTTTAAAAAGGACATTTTGCATAATGTACCCATTCATAATATGATATGTTTTCTTTTGAATTATATGACATGATGTTATGCCATACTCTTATGACTTATAGGACATGAGGTTATGAGATGTTTTGTTTATGATTCATATGACATGATGATATGTTATGCTCCTTATGATTTACATCACATGATCCCTTTATTTATGATATGTTAGAATCATGGTTCATAGTGATAGGATATGATAAGGAACTATGTTCACATTACATAATGTTAGATGATTATGTCTTCATTGATTATATGCTTATATGATTATGCTTTGAGATACGGTTTTTGTGAGTAGGAAAGGATCTTACTGAGCCTGTGTGCTCATAGCTTACTTCCTTGTACCACAGATAAAGGCAAGGGATGGATGACCTAAGGGAGCTGCAGGAGAGGCAAGGAGGTGTGTGTCGCAGTGGCTCGGCTAAGACAAATAAAGACCTGCTATGTTATTTTTGTTATGATTGACATAAATCAATTGTATTATGTTACATTCCAGTATAACTTCATGACATTTCCGCTGCTTTATGTTACTAGAAAGAAATTTTAAATATGCATGTGTGTCTTGGAATAGTTAAGTAAGTAAGTAGCCTCGTCCCTTTAGTAGCAGGGAGGGCGGGCGTTACATTTCCCGAATTATAAGAGATCTCGCAGTCATAGTCCTTGACTAGTTCAAGTCATCTTCGTTGTCTCATGTTCAGGTCCTTCTGTGTGAAGAAGTATTTCAGACTCCGGTGATCTGTGTAAATCTTACACTGTGCTCCATATAGATAATGTCTCCATATCTTAAGAGCAAAAACCACGGCTGCTAGTTCTAAATCGTGTGTGGGATAATTTTTCTCGTGTCCCTTGAATTGCCTGGAGGCATAGGCAATGACTTTTCCATTCTACAAGAGTACAGCTCCGAGTCCTGATTTAGAAGCGTCGCTGTACATATCAAATCCTTCGTTGCCTTCTGGAAGAGTAAGAATTGGAGCACTGGTCAGTCTCCTTTTCAGTTCTGTGAAACTCTTCTCGCAGTCATCTGTCCATTCGTACTTCTTATTTTTCCGAGTGAGGGTTGTCATCGGTGCTGCGATTCTGGAGAAACCTTCTACAAACTTCCGGTAATAACCTGCTAGTCCGAGGAAACTCCTGATTTCGCTGGCATTCCTTGGCCTATTCAAGTTACTGACGCCTTCAATCTTGATTGGGTCTACCATTACTCCATCCTTAGAGATAACATGACCCAAAAATGATACTTGGTCGAGCCAAAATTTGCATTTGGAGAATTTTACATACAGTTGCTTTTCCCGAAGAATTTGTAATACTATTTCCAGGTGTTTGGCATGCTCTTCCTGGGTTCTCGAATAAATGAGAATATCATCGATAAAAACAATCACAAATTTGTCGAGATATATTGAGAACACCCGGTTCATCAGGTCTATGAATAGAGTAGGAGCATTTGTCACTCCGAAGGGCATTACTACGAACTCATAATGTCCATATCATGTCCGGAAAGCCATTTTCGGTATATCATCTTGTTTCACCTTTACTTGATGATAGCCAGATCTCAAATCAATCTTAGAGAAAACAGTGGCCCCCTTCAACTGGTCGAACAGATCGTCAATCCTTGGTAAGGGATATCTGTTCTTGATTGTAACTTTATTTAGCGCTCGATAATCTATGCACATTCGCATAGACCCATCTTTCTTTTTAACAAACAGTACCGGAGCTCCCCATGGTGAGTGACTAGGGCGGATAAGTCCCTTGTCGAGTAACTCCCGTAGCTATTTTTGAAGTTCCTCCAATTCAGCCGGCGCCATATGGTAAGGTTCTTTAGAGATCGTCTTTGTACCAGGAATTAATTCGATCTCAAACTCGATTTCTCGGTCAGTTGTTAACCCTGGTAGTTCATCAGGAAATACCTCTGGGTAATGGCATACGACTTTGACATCTTCCGGCTTCAGTTCCCCTGCCTGATTTGTATCAACCACATGAGCTAGAAACACAGTGCATCCATTGTCTAACATCTTCTGTGCCTTTAGAGCTGATAAAAAATTTTTAACTTCTTTCTTGGTTTCCCCAATAAATTCGAAGGTCGGTTCGGATTCAGGCCGGAAAATTACTTTTCTTTTTTCGGCACTCTATTGAAGCCCCGTATTTACTCAGGAAGTCCATGCCCAGTATAATATCATAATCCTGCATGTCAAGCACTATCAAATTACAGTAGAGCTCTCTGTCTGTGATTCTGACGGGTGCGGATCGCAGTATATGGGTGGATGGCATCACATCTCCCGAAGGTAAAGTCGTTAAGAATTTGCAATCCAAGGCTTGGGGTGGCATGTCTATCTTTCCCGTGAAAGGTGTAGAAATAAACGGGTGTGTTGCCCCAGTGTCAAATAGTACAGTAGCATACTGAATGAAAACAAATATCTGACCTGTGACGACCGTAGAAGCATTGGCCGCATCCTCCTTGGTGATGGAGAAAATTCTGGCATTCGTCGCTACTGGCGGAGCTTCCAGTCTCCCTTGGCTTATCTGCGGGCCTTCTATCACAGCTTGCATCAGGTGTAGCTATGGGGGAATACCTCTGTTCTGAACTTGCGGAGGGGTAGGTGTCTGGATCTGTGTATGACAGTTTCTGGCCATATGTCCTTCCATTCCACAGCTGTACCATCTATTTGTACCTATACGGCATATTCCCGGGTGTTTCTTCCCGCAGGTGGTACACTGAGGAAACGTGGACTGCTTGCTTGCTGGACCACTCTTGGAATCATTCCATTGCTTCCTCTTGCCACTGTGATTTCCTTTCTAGCTGGTTCGAGTACTTTGAGATTTCTGTCCTCCCGACTGAGTTCGATTCTTGCCCTCATTCATCGCCTTTTGATAGTGTTCCGTGATCAGAGCGCTGCTGATTAATTCTTCGGCGGTCTGCGGTCTATTAACTCTGCCGGCCACGTTCAGGGCTATCTCAGGTCTGAGCATCTTTAGCATAAGTCTAACCCTTTCTCTCTCTGTGCTGACCAACTTTGGGCACAGACGTGCTAGGCGGTTGAATTTCTTAACAACTTCATTGACCGATAGATCACCTTGCCGGAACTCGGTGAACTCATCATAGTGTTTATTTGTGACTCGCATATGGAAAACTTCTTCGAAAAATTCCGTCTCGAAGTCTGTCCATGTCATCTGATTTATTTGTCTTTTTGCTTTCACTCTGTCCCACCACATCCAGGCATCTCCAGTAAGGCAGAATGATGCGCATTTGACTTTCTCATGCTCAGGCCAATCCAGTAACTCCACTATGCTCTCCACAGTCTTGAACTAGGCCTGTGCGTCCCATGGTTCACAGTTATCGGAGAAAGCTTCCGGCTTCAGTCTCTGCCACTGAATCAGATATGCCTCCTGACGAACCACTGGAGCTAGGCCTACCGGTGGTGCAGGTGCCGGTGGTACTGGTACAACTGTAGGTATTACTGGTACTACGTTCTGGTGTCCTGGCGGGGTAGCAGGATTCCCCTGTTGATTCAGCAGAGAAGTGATCATCTGCTGCTGTTCCGTAACCTGACGCTGGAGCTCGGTAACTACATGCATCAGATCAGGTGGAGGTGTTGTCTCATATGCTCTGGTATTACGTCTTCTAGCCATCCTTATCTTCATTAATGACAATAGAGCTAGCGTAAGTTATTATCATTTCTAACCAGGCTAACGAAAGGTTATCATCATTTCTAACTATTTGTAAGTTTGTTGTGTTATCATCCCTAACCTACCATCATGCAACCTAAACTAAAACTGTGACTTAAAAGAATAAAGTAAGCATGCATACTACTAAAGCATCATAAATAAAATAAATAAATAAATAAAAAAATATACTAAGCATAAGCATCATAGAAGAAATATACTAAGCATAGAAATTCTTACTTGGAGCGGCAGAAAGAGACTCGATGTGTGTGCAGAGGGAAGGCAATCTTGGCTCTGATACCAAACTGTAACGCCCACCCTCCCTGCTACTAAAAGGGACGGGGCTACTTACTTACTTAACTATTCCAGGATACACATGCATATTTAAAATTTCGTTTTAGTAACATAAAGTAGCGGAAAAGTCATGAAGTTATACTGGAATGTAGCATAATACACTGGGTTCTTGTCAGACATAACAAAAATAACATAGCAGGTCTTTCTTTGTCTTAGCTGAGCCACTACCACACACATCTCCTTGCCTCTCCTACACCTCCCTTAGATCATCCATTCCTTGCCTTTATCTGTGGTACAAAGAAAGTAAGCTATGAGCACACAGGCTCAGTAAGATCCTTTTCCTAATCACAAAAACCATATATCATAGCATAGTCATATAAGCATACAATCAATGGAGACATAATCATCTAACATTATATCATGTGAATATAGCCTCCTATCATATCATATCATTAAGAAACATCATACTCTAACATGTCATAAATAAAGGAATCATGTAATGTGAATCATAGAAGCATAACATATCATCAAGTCGTTTGAATCCTAAACAAAACATCTCATAACATCATGTCCTATAAGTCATAAGAGTATGGCATAACATCATGTCATATAATTCATAAAAACGAAACATATCATATCATGAATGGGTGTATCATGCAGAATGTCTTTTTAAAACATATGTCATGTCAAGTGCAAGATGTCTTTAAACATATCTTTTTAATACTTAAACATAATATCATCATCATGAGGGCCTGGCTTGTACCACATACATACATAAATGCGCGCAATCCCTAGGACAGGGTAGCTAGCCCCGAACCTACTAGGGATCTAGACCCGTTCATAGTCCGTCGGCCTAGGGGCGTACTAAGGAGCTCATCCCTTTTTACTAGAACCGTTCGTAGTCCGTCGGCCTAGGGGCACTTATGGAGCACATCCTTGGTACAAGCCATACAAAGTAAAATACATGTCATGCATATCAGATCATCATAACTGTCACATCATATCAACATAAATGTCATGCTCTTGTCTTAACATGAAGAGTGCTCTTAATCCCAACTTAAGGGAAGCAACTCTTAGCCATTTTCTTATCATATCATAAGGCATGCATACTTGGGCACATAGCCATCATAAAAATCATTTTCATGCCTGGTTCATAAACTTACATAAATGAGCATGCAACATATTTGAAATCATACATACTTGATACCAACATAGCCATCATAAGAATCATTTCATGCATGGTTCATAAGCATACATAAATAGGCATGTTACTTGTCTTATCATAAAGCATGTATACCTAAGCATAAAATGTAGGGGATTGGTGGCCGACTAGAAGGGGGGTTGGATAGCTAGGTCACCCCCAACTTTGATTTCTTCTCTACACAGTTAGTTTGCGCAAGCGAAAATGAAACTAAAACAAGACAGCAATGAGTAAGAACACAAACGCTAACATGATTATTTTACGTGGTTCGGAGATTGCTTGCTCCTACTCCACGGCGTGTCCTTGAGGTGGACGAGCCCTTGATCCTTCGGTGGATCAGTCCCCGGCAATCTCCGGCTAGAGCTTTCTCCTTCTCGGTGGAGCAAACCTCTCACAAAGGATCTCTTCCTCTTTACAATGATGAACTTAGGTTTAGGAGGAAGAGAGTAGGCTTGGAGGCTTTTGGGCAATGACAAGGAGTTATTCAATAAGCATGAGTAACCTCCTTCAAGCCCTAAAGCTTCCCTTAAATAAGAGGAGAGAGTTGATCATCATATCAACTCATCTTGGCACCAGTCGACTGCTAAAACATGCAGTCGACTGGTGTTATCGTTGGAGGTAGCCAACGGCTACTTTCCAGCACCAACGGCCATATACCAGTCGACTGCTAAAACTTGCAGTCGACTGATCTACACCGACCGAACGAACAGAACCATTCTGTTCGCGCCCAGTCGACTGCGCAGTCGACTGCACCAGTCGACTGCTAAAACATGCAGTCGACTGCTACAGTACTGCTACAGTAACGCTACAGTACTGCTGCAGTAAACCCTAGAATTTATGTTTTTACTCCGAGTACAATCTCTCGAGTAAACCCTGCTGCAGTCACCCTTATGACTCTTTTGACGCTTCCTTTGCAGCTTTACCAGAACCTTCAAGCATACTTTCTTTGGCTCTCGTCCCTCGGATGCATTCAAGCCTGCGGCTCGTCCCCAATGCCATCATTCGCGTATGCCTCGAAATTGCTTCCCTCGGCCTTTGTCCTCGCTGCCTTGTCCACGGTCCCTCGGATGCATCATCCTTCACCGGACCCGAAGCCATCAACCTGAGTCGCATGTGTATCTTGCGAACCTGCACAACTCAAATACACATATCAAATACAAGGATGAACCTAACTTAAACTCTTTGACACACACATCAAAACTATGATCGTACCAATCAAAACATAGGTTGATTGCACCAACAATCTCCCCATTTTTGATGTGTGACAATATGTTTAAGTTAGGCATAAATATCAACATGAAAATTAGAAGCAATATGTAAACATGAAGAATAATACCCAAGCTCCCCCTTAACATATGCTCTCAACCATAATTTTCAAGTTTTGCACATAGTTAGGTTTTTAACTTAAACCTTTGCATTTCTCCCCCTTTGACACCATCAAAAATTGTACCAAACATGTATACATACTATGGTATCAATGTGGACTTAAAAGTACCCAAAACCAGCTCGTGAAAGTGCTGGAAAATAGCTACCAGTCGACTGCTATCTGTCGCAGTCGACTAGCACAAACCAACCCGAATTTCAGCATTTTACAGCCAACTCCAGAAATGCATAGAAAATTCTAGAAAATTCGAAAAATCATGAAATTTTGAACACATATTTATTATAATGTTCTTTAACAAGGAAAAATATGTTTTCATGAAAATTCATCATATTTTTGAAGTTTTGATAAAAACTCAAACACTTTAAAAATCAATCAAGTTTGTATCAATTTGAAACCTTGTTTTGCAATCATATGTTTCAAAATAGCTAAACCACAGTAAATAAATCATAGAATTGTTTTCAAAACATTTGAAATATCCAACTATGATCTATGGGCAAGATGTCCATTAATTAAACATTTGCTTTCCCCATAGTTGGTCTATGATCACTAAAAATTGATACATTTCATAACTCATCAAAATGCCATAAGCATATGTGAATTATTTGTATCATCCTAGTATCTCACATTTATTGTTAGAAAATAATGCAAGTCATTGTGAGATAAAGGTAATCTCCACTTAGCCCTTTTTATCATGGATTTCTATCAAGGCTAAGTGCTCCCCCTTAAGGTCTCAAGTCAACCAAAAAATTGGAATTATGATTTCTATGGTTGACTTGACCTAAAATCCTCTAACCCTTGAGGATTGATTTTGGCACCCAATAGAAGTTCTCTCTAATTGGGTTGACCAAGTACTCCTTAGGGATCCATTTCCTATCTATGGTCTTTGTCTTTGATTTCCCCCTAGCAAGTAGACAATGATAAGTCTTTTCATTATTGGGTTCATTGTATCCTAGCCCATTTTTCTTAAAACTTGCCCTTTGGCTCCCAATAATCATGTTTAAGGTATTTGAGCCAATTTCAAATTTTCTAAGGGCTATGGTGAGGTATTCTACCTTTTCCCTTAATTTCCTATTTTCCTCTTCTAAACATGAATCATTTGAACTTGTAGAGGAAGCATGCAAATCATCATACCTAATAGGCATGGATTCTAATTTTTCTTTAAGCATGCAAATGTCATTTTTCAAGGATTTGTTCTTTCTTTTTGCCTTAAACAAATCATCATTTGTGCTTGAAATAATTTTAATTAAGACATGAGGAGGAAGATTATGTACCTCACTTACCGAGAAGTCCGAATCCGAAGTTTGACCTCCCCCTTCACTTGAGCTCCCCTCTTCATCTTCGCTTGAGCTCCTTCCTTCTTCTTGCTCGGATGAGGTGGAGGCTACATCATCAATTTCCATTAAAGCAAAATTTACTACATGGTGCTCTTCTTCCTCCGATGATGATGAAGGATCATCCCATGTTGCTTTTAGGTTTTGAGCCTTCTTCCCCTTTTCTTTTGTCTTCTTCTCCTCCTTCTTCTTCCCTTCCTTCTTCTTCAAGAGAGGGCAATCATCTCTCATATGTCCCTCTCCTTGACAATTGTAGCATTTGATCTTTCTTCTTCTACTCTTGCCCCTTGAACTTCTCATAGCATGTGATTTGTTAGAAGAAAAAGATTTAAATGCTTTTCTCATTTTTCTTACCATATATGCCTCTTGATCACTATCCATTGAGGCACTTGATTCTTTGGAGTCGGAGGATGGTGGGGATGAAGACTTCTTCTTCTTACCCTTTCCCTTGTTTGCCACAAGGGCTACTCCTCTTGGTCTATTTCCTTCTCCTTCTAATCCTTCAACCCTTGTTTCGTGAAGCTCCATTGTTGAGAAGAATTCATCTAGAGAGCTTTTCTCTAGATCCTTTGAAATGTAGAATGAATCTACAATGGAGCTCCATGTCGAGTTTCTTGGGAAGGCATTGATGGATTTCATTATGATGTCTCGGTTGGAGAGCTTCTCACCTACACTTGTTAGTACACTTAAAATTTCTTTAATTTTAGCATGAAGTGTAGATACCTTATCTCCCTTCTCAAGCTTTACATTATTGAGTTGAGTTCGGAGAAGATCTCTTCTTGCCAACTTAGCCTTCGATGTGCCTTCATGAAGCTCCACTAGTTTTTCCCATAACTCCTTGGCGCTTGAGTAGGTTCCCACCCTTGTTACTTCTTGTTGGGGAAGAACATTTAGTAGATGATGGATGGCTTTTGAATTCGCTAAATGTTCTTCTCTTTGCTTCTTGCTCCACCTTGTTTTCTCAAGTATCTTATTGTCTTGATCCCTAGGCACTTCGAAACCATTTTCCATGATTAGCATAATATAAAAATCGGTTTCGAAGAATACCTCCATTCTCTTCTTCCATCAAGAGAAGTCCCCTTCGAATTTGGGTGGATGAATGTTTGAGCCGGCCATTGATGATGTTGTTCTTCTTGGCGATTAGTCCGTTGAAGAGCGTCCTTGCTCTGATAACACTTGTAGGGGATCGGTGGCCGACTAGAAGGGGGGTTGGATAGCTAGGTCACCCCCAACTTTGATTTCTTCTCTACACGGTTAGTTTGCGCAAGCGGAAATGAAACTAAAACAAGACAGCAATGAGTAAGAACACAAACGCTAACACGATTCTTTCACGTGGTTCGGAGATTGCTTGCTCCTACTCCATGGCGTGTCCTTGAGGTGGACGAGCCCTTGATCCTTCGGTGGATTAGCCCCCGGCAATCTCCGGCTAGAGCTTTCTCCTTCTCGGTGGAGCAAACCTCACACAAAGGATCTCTTCCTCTTTACAATGATGAACTTAGGTTTAGGAGGAAGAGAGTAGGCTTGGAGGCTTTTGGGTAATGACAAGGAGTTATTCAATAAGCATGAGTAACCTCCTTCAAGCCCCAAAGCTTCCCTTAAATAAGAGGAGAGAGTTGATCATCATATCAACTCATCTCGGCACCAGTCGACTGCTAAAACATGCAGTCGACTGGTGTTACCGTTGGAGGTAGCCAACGGCTACTTTCTAGCACCAACGGTCATATACCAGTCGATTGCTAAAACTAGCAGTCGACTGGTGCAGTCGACTGCTAAAACTTGCAGTCGACTAATCTACATCGACCGAACGAACAGAACCATTCTGTTCGTGCCCAGTCATGCAGTCGACTGCTACAGTGCTGCTACAGTGCCGCTACAGCACTGCTGCAGTAAACCCTAGAATTTATGTTTTTACTCCGAGTACAATCTCTCGTGTACTCGTACCCTCACCCTTACGACTCTTTTGACGCTTCCTTTGCAGCTTTACCAGAACCTTCAAGCATACTTTCTTTGGCTCTCGTCCCTCAGATGCATTCAAGCCTGCGGCTCGTCCCCAATGCCATCCTTCGCGTATGCCTCGAAATTGCTTCCCTCGGCCTTTGTCCTCGTTGCCTTGTCCACGGTCCCTCGGATGCATCATCCTTCACCGGACCCGAAGCCATCAACCTGAGTCGCATGTGTATCTTGCGAACCTGCACAACTCAAATACACATATCAAATACAAGGATGAACCTAACTTAAACTCTTTGACACACACATCAAAACTATGATCGTACCGATCAAAACCTAGGTTGATTGCACCAACATAAAACACATCATAAAAGTCATCATCATGCATGGTTCATAAGCATACTTAAATGAGCATATAATGCATCATAGAAACATAATCATACATGGGAAAACAATTACTAGCATCTCCTAATTCATATACTAGTATGTGAGACACTTAGAAGAAAAAAAAAATCATAATTGGGTCTCTAACCCTAATTCCATATAGTGGCCGAAAGTCACCATGCTTGGTTCTAGATTACAACATTATATAAGCTTGTGAACCTTAGATGAATTTCAGATCATAAACTACAAAACATCATGAACATAAGAGGTTTAGGTTCTAAGCTCCCTAGGCCTTTTAACTTAGTTGTGGCCGATCCTTTTAAGAACATGAACTAAGTTCTATACAAGCATAAGAATACCAAACTAACTCCATATCATATCATAAGGGGATCCATGAGCTTTCTATGTTTAAATTTAAACTTCCTTGAACCCTAGAATAAAGTCATGGACGAAAGTTTCATGAAAGGGAAAAGTAAGCTCTAACAACATACAAGCATGAATATTGAATTGCATTCATATCATATCATGAGAAGATTCATGTGCATGCTAGGCTTTAAATTTAAACTTCTTGGAACCCTAAAATCTATCATGGCTGAAACTTCAAGGAAAGGAAATTAAATTCCAAGCAACATACAAACATGAATACCTAGACAAGTTCATATCATATCATAAAGAAGTCTATGAGCATGTTACATTAGGTTTTAAGCTTCTTGAAACCCTATACCCTATCATGGCCGAAACTTCATGGAAAGGAAATAAAACTTCCAAGCAACATACAAACATGAATACTTAGTCAAGTTCATATCTTATCATAATGGAATCTATAAGCATGTTAGATTAGGTTTTGAGATTCTTGAAACCCTAGATCCATCATGGCCGAAACTTCACAATAAAGGAAATAAAACTTCCAAGCAACATACAAACATGAATACTTAGTCAAGTTCATATCTTATCATAAAGGAATCTA
Organism: Zingiber officinale; assembly: GCF_018446385.1. NCBI lineage: Eukaryota > Viridiplantae > Streptophyta > Magnoliopsida > Zingiberales > Zingiberaceae > Zingiber > Zingiber officinale. The sequence continues at coordinate 52,983,858 of NC_055987.1, read as the reverse complement.
TAAGCATGTTAGATTAGGTTTTGAGCTTCTTGAAACCCTAGATCCATCATGGCCGAACCTTTACATAAAGGAAAATAAAATTTCCAAGCAACATACAAGCATGAATACTTAGTCAAGTTCATATCCTATCATAAAGGAATCTATATGCAAGTTAAATTAGGGTTTGAGCTTCTTGAAACCCTAGATCCATCATGGCCGAACTTCAAGGAAAAGAAATTAAATTTCCAAGCAACATACAAACATGAAAATTTAGTCAAGTTCATATCTTATCATAAAGGAAATCTATAAGCATGTTAGAATTGATTTTGAGCTTCTTGAAGCCCTAAAATATTCATGGCCGAAACATATAAAGAAGAAGATCATGCTTTAAACAACATCCAACATAAATCTTTAACTAAGTTCATATCATAACATAATGAGATCCATGAGCATAGGTTTCTTTCTTTTATTTTTATTTTTAAGCATTCTAACCTCATGGAAATTTCGTAAGCGACTTGTACCACAGGTGAGGGGATACTTACATCCTTGTGTTTGATTTCCTTAGGGAAGTACTCTTGATTGTGGAGCCTTCCTAAAGAGGAGTCCTCCTTTGTTTTTGGGTTTCGGCAATGGAGGTGGGGAGAGGGTTTGGTCATGGTGAAGAGAAGGAGGGAGAAGGAAGAGGAGAAAATGAAATCTCTTCTTTAATTTCCCCTTTTATTCTTCATGAGAGGAGGAAGGGAAAATGCACTTTTCCTTCTCCTTTCTTTTACTCCTCCTTTAATGAAAAGTGGAAGCAAGAATCCTCTTTTTTTTTGAGAGGAAGAAGGCTACACTAACTTCTCCTTCTAAATGAAAGAAGCTCTTTTCTTACTCTTAACTATATTGTCACTTTTCTCTTTAACAATAACTTCTCTTGGTTTATTGGTTAACACATACATGTATCTGGTAAGAGATCCAAGGTTCAAACCTTGGTCATCTTTTTTTTTTGGTTCTATTTTTATTATTTTTGCAAATTACACATAAGGCCTATTTCTATTCATGATAAAAAAATATCTAAAATCTTGCTAAGTACCCTATGGGTGTTACAGGAAGAGACCCAAGAACGCCAGGGAGATCAGAAGCTTCCTTGGTTTAGCTGGGTACTACAGGAAATTCGTGGAGGACTTTTCCAGGATAGCCTCTCCACTAACAACCCTCACCAGGAAGAACAAGAAGTTTGAATGGCCAGATAAATGTGAGCAGAGTTTCCAAGAGCTCAAGAAGAGATTGACCAGTGCTCCCATTCTGACTGTTCCATCGAGTGACAAGAGCCTTGACATCTACAGTGATGCCTCCAAGATGGGTCTAGAAGTTGTTCTCATGCAAGAAGGAAAAGTGATAGCTTATGCTTCCAGACAACTCAAAGACTATGAGAAGAATTACCCCACTCATGATCTTGAGCTGGCAGCTGTGGTCTTTGCACTGAAACTCTGGCGACATTATTTGTATGGCGTTCAGTGCATAATTTTCACAGACCATCAGAGTTTTAAGTACTTCTTTACTCAGAAGGACTTAAACATGAGACAACGTAGGTGGCTGGAGTTAGTCAAAGACTATGATTGTGAAATCTTCTACCACCCAGGCAAAGCTAACAAAGTGGCAGATGCACTCAGCAGAAAATCCAATGCGTCCCTGATGTCTTTGTCATCATTAGCCCTGCCACTACAGAAGGAGTTATCAGATTTTGGACTTAAAATTATTTATGGACAGCTCTCCGCATTGACCTTAGAGTCTACCTTGCTTGAGGACATACAGAGAAAGCAAAGTGAAGTTCTAGACAATCAGAAGATTAAGCAAGGGATACAGAAAGAAGACAAATCAGAGTTTCGAGTAACAGATAGCGGGATTCTTTATCAGGGAAGTCGCATTTGTGTGCCCAATGATGAAGAACTGAGAAAGAAGATTTTAGAAGAAGCTCATAGCACCCCATACTCCATGCATCCTGGTTCTACCAAGATGTACCAAGATGTGAAACAGAGGTTCTGGTGGTCAGGACTCAAAAGAGACGTTGCTAAATATGTCAGTACCTGCCTGACATGCCAGAGAGTCAAAGCAAAACACCAGAGGGCAGGAGGAGTTCTTCAGCCTCTTCCAATACCAGAGTGGAAGTGGGAAGACATATCCATGGACTTCATAATAGGTCTTCCAAGAACTACAAATGGATATGATGCAATATGGGTAGTAGTGGACAGATTGACTAAGTCTGCCAATTTCCTAGCCATCAAAGTGTCCCACTCCATAGAGCAGTTGGCACAACTATACGTTAAGGAGGTGATCAGACTTCATGGAGTTCCTAAATCTATCGTTTCTGATAGAGATGGGCGCTTCACCTCACACTTTTGGGAGTGTGTTCAGAATGCACTGGGCACCAAGCTCAAGTTCAGCACAGCCTCCCATCCTCAGACTGATGGACAGACAAAGCGAGTAAATCATATTTTAGAAGATATGCTCAGGGCTTGCGCATTAGATTTCAAAGGAAGTTGGTGCAAGTATCTATGCTTAGTTGAATTTGCCTACAACAATAGCTATCAGGCTACCATCAAGATGGCACCTTATGAGGCATTGTATGGCAGGAAGTGTAGATCGCCCATTTGCTGGCAAGAAGCAGGCGAGAGAAAAGAAATGGAGGTAAAGTTGGGCATTCAGACAGAGCTGATAGATGAGACTACTCAGGCGATCCACAAAATCAGACAGAGAATTGAGACTGCCCAGAGCAGATAGAAGAGTTATGCTGACAGACGCCGTAGGCCATTTGAATTCCAAGTAGGAGAGTCAGTCTTCCTCAAGGTTGCTCCTATGAAGGGAGTGATGAGATTTGGCAAGAAGGGCAAATTAAGTCCTCGTTATGTAGGACCTTACCTGATCATAGAGAGGATTGGGAAAGTAGCTTACAAGCTGGACTTACCACAAGACATGTCAGCAATACACAATGTATTTCATGTCTCCATGCTAAAGAAGTGTCTCCACGACCCGAGCCAAGTGATTCAGCCTCAGTCATTGTAGATCCAAGAGGATCTTAGTTATGAGAGTAGACCTACACAGATAGTGGATAGAGCAATTAAGAGACTAGAAATAAAGAAGTACCACTAGTGAAGGTCATCTGGCAGAACCAGAAGCACGAGGAAGTCACTTGGGAGTGGGAGGACAGTATGAGACAGAAGTATCCAGAGCTATTGTAAGTTCGAGGACGAACTTTTTATAAGGTATGGGGGATTATAACGACCCAATTTTCCCTATTTCAAGTTCTAAAAAGTCCTTAAAATATTTAGAAATAATATGGAAATATTCTAGAAATTTTAAGGAATTTTTAGAATATTTTTATGCAATTTTTAGAGTTCATTTGGTATTTTTACCAAGAGGAAGAAGTTGCAAAAAATAAAGAGCTCCAGCCGAGGTTCGACCCGTAGACCTCGGATAAGTCATAAGCCTTAAGTGAAGCAAGATAACCAAGTGTGCTGCGGGTGTTTTGTGAATATATAGGAACCAAATTATACTTAAGCAGTTTTTGGGAATGGAAATAAAACGAGATAAATAGTTGCAGAAAAAGGCCCGAGCCGAGTTTCGAAACCGCGACCTCAGACTCGAGCCCAAGCTGTAAGTTGATTCGGCTAACCAAGTGATCAGCGGATTGTTTTGTAATCAAATAGATAGCGAAATTTATTTATGTAGTAATAGATAACCGAATACCCTAGTTATAAAGGGAGTTTTATTTTCTCCCGTGCCCTAATCTCTCTCGTTCCTTCCTCCCTTTCTTCTCTCTCGCGTGCGACGGCACTGTGCTTGGGCGAAGAAGACGACGGAGCTAGGGTTTCCTCCCTCTGGCGGCCGGCGAAGGCTTCCTTCCGGCGGACCTTGTTAATTGAGACTCTCTCGTCGAGGAGGACTCGTGGGCACGAAGAAGAGCTGCGATTTCGAGTCTCGCCGAATCCTAACAGCCTTTTCTTCGGTTGTAAGTCCAAGAAATCACAGTAAGTACTACTCACCTGTGGTAGGAGTAGCTCCGAGTTTCAGATTTTCGTTCCTTGTTTTCAGTTTTGCTGTGCCGTGTAGAACCGTATGCTAGAGCCTTTTCTTCCTTGCACATATTCTGTAACATGTTATGATAGGGTTTGCTGCCGTGAATCACAGAGAGAGGAATCAACTTGGAGGGCTGCGGATTTTGGGTTGTAGGAGATGATGATGTTAGGGATTTTAGAACAGGTTCATAACATTTCTTGTTTTGTGCCAATCTGATGAAACAGAATTGGGGATTTAGGGTTGCCTTACAAGAAGGGTTAAGCTGTGGATTTGATATACATGTCTGTTTTAGCTTTACAGTAAGTTGAGCCTGATCTTATGCAAAGAAAATAAATGCAGAACCAGATTAGGCTTTGCCTATTAGCAAGTGCAGAATCGGATTATGCCTTTTCCTATTAGCAAGTGCAAACTTACTATAGCTTCCTTAAACAAGTGCAGATTTATTTATGATATAGTTTTGTTTCTAATAGCATTTCAAATTTGGTTGCTTGTTTAGTTTATGAACACGAGCAGTTGTATTGTTATATTAGTAAGTGCAGAATACATCCTTACTATCAGTAGAAGCAACCTTTCCTTATACCTTGCTTAATTGGAAATAATCCACCCTGAGTAGATTTTAGTGATGCTTGCTTTGGCATATCATGTGTAGATGTTTGATTATAGCATGTAGTAGTACGCTGATTTGGTTTCCCTTCGCTTTAGGATGTGCATGAACAGATTATGGCATGTAGTAGTATGCTGATTTTTGCTTCTCTTTGCTTTAGGGTATGCACGAATAGATTATTGCATGTAGTAGTATGCTGATTTTTGTTTCCTTTGCTTTAAGATGTGCATGAACAGATTATAACATATAGTAGTATGCTGATTTTTGTTTCCCTTTGCTTTAAGATATGCATGAATAGATTTTAGCATGTATGCACATAGCATTTAGTTTGGACTTTCCTTGCTATAATGAGCAGCTATAAGTAAGAAAAAGACCAAGATCTAGTTAAAAAGAGATAACAAGTAAATTAAAGTAAGAGGCTAGTACCCGACTTTCGAGGTTGTAGTTAAACAAATCCAGGTGACCGTTTCCGAGGTCTCGGCCCTGGTAAGACCGAGGTCTTTACCCTGTGTGACTACAGCAGTCTCTATTAGGGAGCGCACATAAGATGGTACTAAGCCTGGGCCCAAAGAAAAAGAAGAAGAAAGAAAAAGAAGAAGAAAGAAAAGTAAAAGTAAAATTAAAAGATTAATTTCAAGTATAAAGCTATAAGTAAATGAAACAAGTATCACCTATGTTTAGAATTTGCAGAAGTTTAGTTCCTTTAATTCTAAGCATACAGCATGAGTTTCATTACTTTTCTTATCAATTTAGTGAGCATGATTAGTTTTATTTCCAGTATTCAGCTTTATTCTGGTATATCATGAGTATGCAGTTTATTTGAGTACCTTGATATTAGATGAGTACATGTAGCTTTTCTTTTAGCATTTCAGTTTCAGTATCGTTTGCATTTTTATGCACTTCGAGTTTTTGTGAGATAGTATAGTACTTACTAAGCGTTTCGCTTATAGATCTATTTTTTCCTCCTACTGCAAATAAAGGAAAAGCTAAAGTATGAAAGTAAGGCGACAAGGTGGTAGTGATGAAGGTGTGTAATGACTGGACTATGGAGAGATCCAGAGTTTGCTGGCAATTGTCAAGACTTTTCTGTTTAGAGTTCTTTTAGTTTTCTTTAAATGTTATTATGAGTTGAGATTGTAATTAAGTTTATTCCGCACTTGTAGTTGGGTCCTATTGTTGGAGTGACACAGTTGGTTGCTATTGCTTGAGTAGTTTCCTTCTTCTTATTGTATTATTATACTGCGTGGTTGTGAAAAAGTATGTTCTAGCCGCCTATGGCTGTGTATATAGTGTCTGTATGGTTGATTTGGTCACCGGTACAGGGGAGACTCAGCCAAAATTTTTCGGTAGGACTTCCTCTGGGGCTGTGATAAATCTAAGTGTTGCTAATATTAGCATTAGTGACACTAGTAAGTAGAGTAGTAGTTAGGTAATGGTCGCCCTTAGAGAGTAGTAGTAAGAAGGGTGGACGTTACACACGATCTTTCTATTGACAAGAATTGCAAATCTAGTTATTTGATCATCATTTCTAAACACAATATTGAATTCGTTGTTATTACCTTCATTGCGTGAGGTCCTCTTCCGTTTTCCTTGCACCGGTTGTTTCCCTTTGTCTTTGGATGGCTCTTTCCATTTGTCTCCACCACTAGATCCACCACCATCCTTGTGAAGTCTCTTCAATAGGTTGGACAAATTGTCAAGTTTGAGTGGGAAAGGGTACTGTTTATGGTTGGAGGAACTAGATCTTGAAGAAATAGATCTTAGGGTTATGAAAGTGGAGATCTTGGATCTATGAGAAGAGAAGAATCTAGATCTAGATGAAGTTTGTGGAAAAGAAAGAGTTTTAGACTTAGATCTAAGAAGATTTGGAAGAAAGGTTGAAGAAGAGAGGAGTTTTGGAGAGAAGAGGGTGTTGAGATGAGGAGGTGTGTGGGGACACAGCTTGAATCTGGCCGTGTATAGGAGACACGGCCTGGTAAGATTTCTCCACACGGGTCGTGTAGATCTACACGACCCCTGCCACTACAACAAAAACCTTCATAGACATCGGTTTTCCACCGGTGTCTATTTCATTTTCGACCGATGTCTATGAAGCCGATGTTAAAAGTCTGCCATTTTAGACATCGGGTTAAAACCGATGTAGTATCACTTAACGACACCGGTCTTCGAATCGGTTATTAACCGGTGTAGTATCACTTAACGACACCGTTTCATCAACGGTGTAAAACCGATGTAATATTGTATGTTAATAACACCAGTTTTGACAGCGGTAAATGACCGATGTAATATTAGTTAAGCGGTGGAAAACCGGTGTAATATCTATATTTTTTACAGCACAAATTTGATTTCCGAAACAATGAAAAACTGACAATAACAAAAAAAAAATACACAAATATTCATAAATTATACAAATATTCTTCATTCAATAATATCCATAAAATACACAAATATTCACAAATTATATAAATAATCTTCTTACAACAATATCCATAAAATACCAAAACATTCTTTTTACATCAAAAGCAAGCTAATAGATATCAAAATCAAGGTAGAACATTCTTTTAACACATCAAGGTAGAACCGCACTTCAAATGTAATATGGCATGCATTCAGCCCACTCGAACCGCACTTCGTCAATTTCAACTCTGGAGTACTTGAGATTTGTAAACTGTAAAAACACATAAATCCACCATATGTCAAATAACTAAAACAAATGTGTACATGTATCAAATAAAATAGAATACTGAGTTTTTAAAAGCTGCTGTGGAAGATAACGAATATAACATAGAATCTAAAACTTTCATATATGACACTTAGTATATGCTGCTTAGAATATAACATAGATAATTTGCTCCTTCTAATTCAAGTGTACAGATTGATAAGAACTGACAGCATCATACAACAACTTACTAGGCATGATAATGGTTGAACAAAGAAATATGACTACACAACAAATCCAGTGAAGGAAGCATAGAAGAACAAAGCTACCTCTGATGAAGAGATATACTATTTATTGTACTACCTCTGATGCCATCTTGGTATCTTGAATATCCTACACTAAGCCCCCTATTTTCTGTGATTTCTGCTACCAACCACAGCAGCAAGGAATGCAGCAAGAAGGCAGCTGGCTCCTTAGTTCAACACCCAAAACAGCAAGTTAGAGCTTCCTTTTGGGTCCATTCAATCCTCTAGTAAGTAGAAACTATTTTCCCTTTGGTTTATGATAGATTTGGAGTGTCTTGACCTAAGATATAATCCTCTTGTAGCCCTCTATATTAAAGGTCAGTATACATGGAAAATTCAGCATGTTCTTCTGAAGTCATAACAGGGTAGGTAAACTTTACCTGTAGTTTTTATTCATTTGCTTCATGTAGGAGTAGATTCTAGTAAATTCCCACACATTTAATGTTTAATGACAGGATGACAGGATGAATTTTGAATTTAAGTAATAGCAATAAAGTTAAACTAGATAACTTGGACAACGTATGATTTGAACACATCAGAAACAATTCAAAGAAATGTCAATCAATCAAAAAAAATTAAAGAAACTTAATTTACATTTTACCATAAGTAAACTCAATTTTTTTTCTTCCTTTCAACAACTTATTCATGACCCCAGAAACAAAACTAGTTTCCAATTACAAGAATTAACAAACTAATAACCTAGATCCATGCCCATGACAGTGAAAAAAGATTTGAAAGGTTCAATCTATACAAGAGGATTTAAACAAAATAAATAAATAAAATTTCCTCAATTCTACGAACTAGAATGTGAGTTTGCAGGCACGTAATCAAGAAATAGTTTAGATCTCCAACACAGCAACAGCTTGGAAAAAATAACAAAACAAAATCTTAAGAATATAACAAATACAAATAATGAAGTGGACAGATCTTTGCTAGACGTTCTTATATCCTTGCTTTTTTATATTTGTAGTAGAAAAATAATTTTATGTTAAATAATTAAATAAAATTAAGATTCTCTCCAACTGGATCTGCAGGATAAAAGATAAGTCCCACGGGAAGACATGGTGTGAGAAAAGCTCTCTTTTATTTTCATATGTTAAAAGCTAGAAATCTACACTTCTGAAGCTAAATCTATGTCCAAATGTTCCATCGCAAAGGAAAATTGTAGATATCAGTATTAGGAGGGCAATATTTCTAAAGTACTCTGTCAAGGGTATACTGCGTGGAAGAACAGCCATATAATCTCTTTATTATCTGCAGAAAGTGTATCCTCTACTAGTTTGAGAATGATTTCTAGGTTTCCTTTGTCAAAATCGCCATTTTCTTCCTGGATGCTGCCAACAAACACAGCCAGCTGACAGATCTAACTCAAGTAGATAGAAAAAAAAAGACCTTATAAGAATTTCCCGATTCTGATACATAAACCTTAACCAAAATCGATTTTTTTTGTCATAAAACTTGACAACCAAGAGAGCTCGGTTTAGAAAAGTAATAATTTTTGCCATAAATTTGGCTCAAAACCGGATCTTTACACAAGAAAACGCAGCTGGAGCATCTCCGCTGCAACATGCAACAAGCGAACAGAATACAGATCCATTTGGTGGAAGGAGGTGGGTGCAAGATTTGGGCTTTACCTTTAACTGGAAACTAGATTAAGTAATAGCAATAAAGTTAAACTAGATAACTTGGACAACGTATGATTTGAACACATCAGAAACAATTCAAAGAAATGTCAATCAATAAAAAAAAATTAAAGAAATCAGTCACAGGACAACATCGAGACTGAGGCAAAATAATTAGCTTGCCTTTTGTGCTTCAGTCAAGGTGCGACCAAATCGAGGAGGAGCAGGCCTCTTAGTTAGCCTTTTTACATCTACCTCTGCTCCCTGTTAGAGTGTAAAGAAATGCAACAAGGAGAATAAGAATCAGATAAAAGATAAAGAACGTATTAGGAAAAGTGTAAACATTGTGTCTACAAACTCCCTAATATTATGAACATTTAAATGTTCCTCTCTTCAAAAAGAAAAGTACATGGATATATTACTGGATGGAAAGCCCTAACAAATATTTTCACCATTTCATATTTAGGTATTTTTGCCAGACTTCACAACACGACCCCGGTAGATCATACCTGTTTACTACAAAATAAACAGAGTCTGGCTTTGCTTGGATAACTGTTTTGACAAAAAAAAAATTGGAGAACACATGGATTACCTAGTTCTGTACAGCAGTGGCCAGTTATTCTAGCTTGCATATTCTTTAGCTAGACGACGAATCAACCTGCATCATCCAAGAATATGAATCATGGTTCGATGTAGGCAACATGATGAATCTCAGTTTGAGGATTCGCTTACAATGAATTAGCTTTCTACCCAGGCACCGAGAGCAAGCATATGATATGAGCAGAAATGATCCAAGAATCTCGAAATGCCATGTAAATGGACACATGTAAGTTCACCAATACCAGAAAAATGTCAATCTTAGGACTGAGAAGGCCCCTGGTATTTCTCGATTGATTCCCTTTTGTGTTCGGGATCCATGCTGCAATTTTAAAATCTCACAATTAACAAAATAGGTTGAGTGACTATGTATTGTCCTTAATAAGTAGTTTAATGTTTCAATCTTACCTAAATAGAAATTTTGAGGAACAAAATAACTAGAGCAGGTTAGCTGGGAAAATTTTAGAATGTTTTAACGTTGTTTATCGAATGGTATAAGTTATCTTTTACTAGCAATGATAATAAGCTTCAGCATAAAGATTCTTAGTACCAAATCAAATCCTTTACTAACAAATAAAATTCAACAGCCGATGAAACATAAGCAGCTTCAAGATTCTCACAAGGGCTATCTTCCTGCTGACTTCTAAGAATTTCATTGCCATCACAATGTCCATTTTGTGCCTTGATAGGGAGGTTAAGCAGGTTCATATACAACTTCTTTGACAAAGAGCTTTGTGAATGTTTTGAAGCACCCAACGATCCTATAATGTTGTGTGTTCCATAAGCTTAAAACAGCATATAATATAGGTTTCATCAAGAAAAAATCTTAGTGACCTATTTGCATCCCATTGCATATTTCACTAGAGAAAAATCAGCTTATAACAATGAAAGGACTACACAGAAATATGCTGATACAAAATTACTACTAATAAAATATATCTAAGCATCAGGCTTTTTGCATTGACAACCGAGCAGATTTGAGGAAAGTAATTACAGAATAGATCAGGCAATGCACGAGAAAAAAAAACTATAAAATGAGTTGATCTTCTAAGAAATGGATCAAGAATTATAATTTTGGCTAACAGCAGAGCATACCAGCTTCTTTGAGACTCTTGACCATCATCTTGTCAAAGAACGTCATCCGCTCCGTGTACTTAGCATAAATTGCATTAAACGTGCACCATGGAGCATCGCCGCCCTCTTCCGACTCCCTCCACCCGCTCGAGCTGCTCCCTCCCCCCTCTTCCTCTTCTGGATATCCTTCTTCAGGTATGAGCACCATGAAGTTGTTCTTCCTCAGCTCCTTCAGACGCCGCTTCACCGCATTGGTGATGAAATCGTCGTCATCTTCATCCTCTACCGCCTTCACAACATGATCAGAAGCATCCGCTTTCGGCATTGTGCCCAATACCTCGTCATTTGGCTTTTCTAGGTCTAGATTCATCAGATCCCGATCCTGATTCGAGTCTTTCTTCACTTTAAACTTACCGATGCCTCGAAAGCTTCTTATCTTGAGGAACTCCATTGAAACGAACGCAAAAGAGAAACAGATGGTAGCGAACTTGCTTCTGAAGACAAAAGCCAAAACCCCAAGAATATCGATCCTACCTTTTTTTCCTCCCATACGAAACCAATGCATCAAATTTACACTGACCTGACACGTATGTTCGGGATTCAAAGCTATAAATGACAAGATCCGCTCGAGGAGGAAAGGGAAGAAGAAACAGAGTGGGAGGTCGGAGATCCGCTTCCAGGGAACCTCCTTGAGGAGCCTACGGTGCTAGGAACCGCTTCCAGGGAACCTCCTTGAGGAGCCTGCTCCCTCGCCTTCACAACACGCGCAAACTCCAGAAGCGCATTCTGTGCATCGAAAAACATTGGTCCGGAGAAAAAGCCCCAATTTTGGGAGAGAAAAAAATACAGTAATTAGGAGGAGTGCGAGACCTGTTTCTTGTTGTGCTCGTCGACGGCGAAGCGAGCGAGCTCCTGGATCTCGGTGTTGTTCTCTCTTCCTTCGGATTCCCTCACATTGACGACCAACTGTGCCAGGGTGGTCGTGGCCGTCCTCTCGCTATTAGGATCTCGTCGGCCCTTGCCTCAGCCGGGAAGAGCGAAGAGAGGAAGGAGGAGGAGGAAGAGATGATCGGATGAGGAGGCAGAACGGAATGATTTATGCTGCGGTTATGCTTAGGACCGAAGTAGGTGGTTTTGATCCTGATCGGGAGAGATAGGTGCATCAATCTAGAAGGAGAAGAGGGAGATGAGGCTGAGAGATGGCCGGAGGAAAGTGGTGGTGCGTCGCGACGATATAGGTTTAGGGCTAAGTATGGGTGGACGGCGCAATATAGGTTTAGTTTGGAGGGAAGAGTGAAGGTGTTGTAAATTTTGGCTATGGGTGGAAAAATTAAATTATTTTATTTTATCATAGACACCGGGTTTTAAAAACCGCTGTTATAATCGGTGTCTATTAACGAAAAAAAAGACGCTTATAGACATCGCCTAAAAAACCGATGTCTATGAGCGAAAATCTGCGCTCATAGACACCGGTTTTTGGAAAAACCGGTGTAAAATACTCAAAGACATCGGTTTTTGCTTAAAACCGTTGTTGTTCCACCGATGTCTATGAGAGTTTTTCTTGTAGTGTGCCTTCTCCTTCTCGGGTTGAGTCACACGGTCGTGCCAATTGGCACGGCCATATCCTTCTTCTTCTCGACTATCCTTGCATGGTCGTGTCTGGGACACTGCCTTACTAGCTTCCTTCTCTGGAATCAGCACACGGTCGTGTCAGATGACACGGCCAGTGCATGCTTCTGCACTGGTTCCTTCACACGGTCGTGCGTGAGACACGACCAAGAATTTCTCCTCCTTTGGATTCTCCATATGGTCGTGTCTGGGACACGACCATGCACCTTTTCTTCTCTGGAGACTCCACATGGTTGTGTCATGTAGACACAACCCAAGCATCTCCCTTCTCTACAGCATATGCCTGGTTGTGTACAGCACATGACCATGCTCTGTTTTGCTCCACTTGATGAATTTTCTCCTTTCTAGCTCTTCCAACACTTCCATGCCCATGAAGAAGTCATGGCCAGCTCATGGAAGTGAAATTTCAACCTGAAAACAAAGTAAAAACCAAGTAAAAACACTACTAATGAACAATAGAAACATGGAATGAACCTAATTAAAAAGAAACCTTGGGTTGCCTCCCAAGAAGTGCTTGTTTAAGGTCTTTAGCTCAACCAATCTTGATTACTCCTCTCTTTTCCTTGCCCTTGGAGGGCAGACATATTTGTCATTTTTGTTGGGAGGTCTTCTCCCAACATCTTCCGCCACAACATTTTCTTCGTTTGGTGGGCTCCCATGAGGATGGAAGTTCCATTCCTCCAGTTTGTAAATGCTTGCCCTGCTACAAGCATTCAATAGAGAAGAGACATGGTTAGAGGCATTAGATAAATCATATTCCAACCGTTCCTTACCGATTACCAAAGAAAGTTTATGATTCTTAACATCTATGATAGCTCCAGCTGTAGCAAGGAATGGTCTTCCCAATATGATAGTAATTTTTGAGTCCTCCTCCATGTCTAAAACCACAAATTCGGTGGGAATTATACTCCCACCTACTTCTACTGGCACAGCTTCTATGATACTCATAGGGTACCTGCAGGAATGATCAACAAGTTGTAGTGCCATGGTAGTAAGTTTAATGTTTTTAAGACCTAATTTATTACAAATAGAATAAGGAATCAGGCTAACATTTGGCCCCAAATCACAAAAAGCTTTCTCAATAAATTCAGTTCCTATATTGCAAGGAAAATAAAAGCTTCCAGGGTCTTTCAACTTTGGGGAAGTGTTCTTTTCCAAAAGAGCACTGCATTCCTCTGTAAGTGCAATGGCCTCTATGTCTCCTTTCCATCAATTGTTTAACATGATGTCCTTCAAGAATTTGGCAAACATGGGCATTTGAATGATTGCATCAATGGGTGGTACTTCAACACATATTTCTTTCACCTTCTCCAAGAATTTGCCAAACTCTTCATCCTTCTTTAACATAATAAGTCTTTGAGGAAAAGGGACTGCTATACTTTGATGGTTGAGTGGAAGAGTCTCTTCAACCTTAGTGGTACTCTCCTCATTATCTTGAATATGATTTGGTGTTGGAGGAGAGAACTCTTCTTCAGTGTGCATCCCTTTTGGAGCAATCACTTGGGGATCTCCCAAGGTCCGTCCACTCCTAAGCTCAATTCTATTACAGTGCTCCATAGAATTGACATCAGGTTTGCCCGGTAGTTGTCCTGGTGCTCTAGAAGATGAGGAAACTAGTTGGGCAATCTGACTCTCCAGAATCTTCTGATGTCTATCAGAATTATCGATTCTCTGAGTAAGCTTTAAAATATCCTGCTTCATTTCATTCTGACTGGAGATAATTTCTTCAAACATCTTTTCAATTTTAGACATAGGAAAGGCTTGAGAAGATTATTGCTGAAAATTTTGCTACCCGGATTGAAAATTAGGCCTTTCCCCCATGGATGGTCCTTGATCTTGGTTATTTCTGTAAGAGAAATTAGGATGACTCTTCCATCCAGGGTTGTAGGTATTTGAGTATGGGTTGTTCTGCCTTTGATTGAAACCCATGATTGCATCACATTGCTCTAATTAATTGATTTGTGCAGTGATAGCCCCCAATGGACATGAGTCATTTGAATGTTCAGAACTTCCACATACTTCAAAAGAAGAAACAATGGCATTGACCGTACTTGAGCTAGCTCCCATATTCTCAAAACTTTTTGTAAGAGCATCTAGTTTTGCAGCCAATAAAGTTACTGCATCAACATCAAATTTCCCTGATGCTTTTGTTGTTGGGTTCATACAAGAATTGACACCACTTCTTTCATTAGCCCATTGATGATGGTTTTGTGCTACACTTTCAATTATCTCCTCGGCTTCATCCAAGCTCTTATTCATAAGTGCCCCTCCAGCAACTGAATCAAGGGACACTTTTGTATTATAATTAATGTCGTTATAAAATGTATGTAGCACTAACCACCTTTCCAAACCATGGTGTGGGCATTGTCTGAGCATACTATTGTATCTATCCCAAGCTTCAAATAAAGATTCAGAGTCCACTTGCTTGAAGCTTGCAATAAGATTCCTCATATGAGCTATTTTACTTGGAGGATAGAATTTGTCGAGGAATTGTTGCTCACATTGCTCCCATGTGGTGATGCTATTGGAGCCAAAGAATTTAACCATTGCTTGTCTCTATCTCTCAAAGAGAACCCAAATAGTAGTAGGCACAGTACCTCTAAAGGAACACCATTCATTTTCATTATTCCGCATATATCGTAGAAGACCTCCAAATGTTGATTTAGGTCTTCATGCGGTCCTCTACCAAATTGATTTTGCTGCACCATAGATATAATTGTAGGTTTGATCTCAAAATTATTTGCTTCAATTGAAGGCCTTGAAATACTAGATCGAAAACCTCTAGCATAAGGTGTTGCATAATCCTTTAGTGGTCTATTCGCCATAATAGAATGTTCTTGTTCTTCTTGTTGTCTTTCCAGAATTTTTCTTCTATGAAATGTTCTGTCTATCTCAGGGTCTAGAGGAAGAAGTCCTCCTGCAAAGTTAGATGTTCGCATACACAAGAACAAGATAGCAAGATATGTTTACAAAAGAAAAAGAAAGAAAGAAAGAAACTAAATCAAAAGAAAAGTCAGAGAGAAGTTACACAAGAATGTTAGAATCAAAATGCAGAATTAGAGTTACAACAAAAAGGAATTGACAAGAATGTTATACAAGAAAGGAAAAACTTATGAAAATAGAATTCTAAAAGTTAGTTACAATTATGCAAATGAAAAGAGAAGTTATGTCTAATCTAATTCAATTGAAAATCCCTAATGTTATATCGCAGTCCCCGGCAACGCCGCCAAAAACTTGTTGACCTCTGCAAGTGTACGGATATGTCGTAAGTAATAATAAAAGATATCGAATCCATAGGGACTAGAATAAGCACTAAAGATGTCTCAAAGCGAGTTAGCTAAACAACCAATCAATTGATTTACAAAATCTAAGTGTAGCTATGAAAGGTAAATGATGTGCGTAGATTATATACTCTTTTATGCATGTTTTTACGCACATTTACATACTTTGAGCATGCTTGATCTATGCATTTTTATACTTCCAGCTTTCCTTTTAGCATATTTACTCTTTTGGTTCGGAGATCTGCTTTTTGTGCATTTTCTGTACACAGGAGTCGAAATTGGTGAAGATTATGCGTCCTCGGGCAAGCTTGGAAGTAATTGAAGGGAGAGAGCATCAGGCTGTGTACCACACATGGCCGTGTAGTCTTAACAGGAAGGGAAGAGGACATGGCCGTGTGAATCTCACACGGCCGTGTCTTGATTTGAAGAAATCAGAGCAGATGCCTTACATGGCCGTGTGGATCTACACGGCCGTGTGAGGTTTCCAGAGGCCAAGCAGGTGGTGGCCGTGTGCATCACACGGCCGTGTGAAGTTTCCAGGGACCAAGCAGGTGGTGGCCGTGTGCACCACACGGTCGTGTAGCATTTCCAGAGAGCAGAAGGGTCTTGGCCGTGTGAACCACACGGCCGTGCAACTTTGGCAGAGAAGGAACTAGACATGGTCGTGTGAATCTCACACGGCCGTGTCGTGGGGCCGTGTGGCGCCCGATTTCCTCCTCTATTTAAACCTTCCTTCATGAATTGAAAGGGGATCTCTCCCCCTTTGGGAGAAGGCAAGATTTGGTGGTTTCCTCCCATTCTTGGGAGGATTTCTGGGCGATTCTAAGGGAGTTCTTGACGATTTCGACTCCGGAGCGAGGATTGGATCCGAAGATGAGGCTTCTTCGTAGATAAGTTTTCTCCTTCCCCTTTTCTTGGTTTCTTGGATTGGGGATTTAAGAAATGCTTGTAATCTTTATTTCTTCGGGTATTCTTCCTCGATTCATGGAGTAGATCTTGTATTCTAGGATTAAGGGAGTATTTGTATGATCGATTGATGTAATCTCATATGGATTTGCCATTTTCTTGTTTCAATGACATTGTCTTGCTTGTATCAATTAGATCTTGAATGATTAATGGTGATTTGTGCTTAATTCTCATTCTTGATTGATTGTTTGGATTTCTTGTGGACTCTGTAAAGATAAACTCTCACTCGATCTTCCGAGGGATCCACGTGACAGGTGTAAGCTCATGTAAGGACGTTTGAGAGATAATCTTGAAGAGGAAATAGGAATATTCAAGAGAGTAGTATGGATTTTGTGATTAGTTTCTTGTATCTTGATAGATTAATAAGTTGTGGGCTTCTATGTTGATATCCGAGGAAGGCATAGTAATAGGTGCGCTTCTGTGTAAGGACAACGTAGGTTCACGTCTAATTGATCATATTTAGATACATTTCTCAGTCCTTAGCCGGTTATCTATTGCAAGAGAGAACCGGCAACTTTCTACAAGTGTTTGGCAATTGAGGGATAAGCATTGGTGAACCATTTACATTCAAGAAACCTTACAAAGAAATCGAAACTTCTAGAATCTCCCTTTATCATAACCCAAAACACTAAACTCTTGTTTGTTGATCTTTAATATTAGATTTGTTTACCTTCACTTTGCATTTGAAACGATTGGATAGTTGTTTAGCTAATTCGCATTGAGACATTTCTAGTGCTTATTCCAGTCCCTATGGATACAATAATCTTTTATATTACTTGCGACATTTCCGTACACTTGCGGAGCGTAACAGTAAACAAAGATATAAAAGAATAAGAATCAAGAATAATTTTTGGTTTCTAGGAGTTTTGGTTTCTTTGTAATGTTATTCAATGTTATGTTCTACCAAATCTTATTTCTCAGTTGTCCACCATATGTAAAAGGTTATCGGTTCCCTCTTGCAATAGACAACTGGCCTAGGACTAAAATATATCTAAATGCGATTAATTAGGAATAAACCCTATATTGTCCTTACTCGGGCTTGCCTGTCACGTGCGCCCCTCAGAAAATCAACATAGAAATCCACTACTTCTCAACCTCATTAAGATATAAAGATTAATGCATACAATCTATCCTACCCTCTTGAAATACCTAATTTCCCCTTCAAGATTACCCCTCAAACGTCCTTACATGGGCATATTTCTGTCACGAATGTCCCTCCGAAAATCGAATGAGGAATTACCTCTATAAGATCCACAAGATATTCAAACATTCAATCAAGCATGGTAATTAAACCCTAATCACAACAATCTACACAAGAAACAATAGATACAAACAGCGCAAAATCATAGAAATAGAAATGTTGGCGAATCTACAAAGGTTTACATCAAATCTCTATTACAAATGCTCACTCCATCCTAGAACAAGAGATATAATCCATGGAACAAGGAAAGAATCCAAAAGAATAAGAAAAGATAAACATCTTGATCCCCAAATCCAAGAAAGAAAGGGAAGAAAAGCTTATCTACAATGAAGAACCGTCTTTGGATCGAATCCTCACTCCCCGGAGTCGAAACATTGAAGATCCGCCCTTAGAATCGTCGGAAATCCCACCAAGAAGGTGGAGGAACGTCCAAATCCTGAATTCCCCCTGAAAGGGAGAAGATCCCCTTTGAAATGAAGAATAAACCTTTATATAGAGGGGGAAAATCGGGCACCACACGACCCCAGGACCTGGTCATGTGTGGGACACGGCCTGGCTCACTCCCCTCTCTGCCTATCTCACATGGCCGTGTGTGAGACACGACCATGTCTGGCTCTACCACTGCACTCCTTGGACGGTTGTGTAGATCCACACGGCCTGCTCTACCTCCGGTTGTGAAACTCCTGCACGAGTCGTGTGAAGCATACGACCAAGGCATTCTTGGCCTCTAGAATTGTTGCACGGGTCGTATGAAGCACACGGCCAGGGCATTCTTCGGCTCTAGAAGGCTTGCACGGTCGTATAGTGTACATGACCTGGCTTCCCATTTTGGCACGGTCGTGTGAGATTCACACGGCTAGGGCCACTTTCTTTCCTGCTGTAGTCACATGGGCAGTGATCCACACACGACCTAGGAAACCCCACACGACCCTCCTAGGCAACCCCCCATGGCAGGGTCGTGTGGCTCACAGGGCTTGTGCCTTCCCTCCTTGTTCAAGTGTCAAAATCTTCTCTAAATTCGACTCCTATGTACACAAAATGCACAAAAGTAGATCTCTGAACAAAAAGAGTAAATATGCTTAAAAGGAAAGCTGGAAGTACGAAAGTGCATAGATAAAGTATGTACAAAGTATGTGAATGTACGTCAAAACATGCTAAACAAGTGTATACAATCTATGCACATCAACTCACATATGAAAGAACTCTTCGAAGAACTCAGTCTCGAAGTTAGACCAGGTCATTTGATTCACTATTCATTTTGCCTTCACCGGTTCCCACCACATTCTTGCATCACCAGTGAGGCAGAAGGAAGTGCACATTATCTTTTCTACTTCTGGCCAGTCCAGTAACTCCATTATGCTCTCCAGGGTTTTGAACCATGCCTGAGCATCCCATAGTTTGTTGATGCAGGAGAAATTCTCTGATTTCAGCTTCTGCCAATGGATAAGGTATGCTTCCTGCCTCACTATCCTTGCAGAGGCTGCAGGTGGAACTGATGGAGCCTTGGCCGCAATTGGTGCCACCACATTAGCTTCTGGTGGGACTACAGGAGAAGCTTGCTGGTTAGTAGTCAGGTTGGTAATGACCTGCTGCTGCTCTGCCAATTGTCTCTATAACTGAGTTACTACTTCTAAAAGGTTGGGCGGTGCTGCAGCTCATTTGTCTCTGGCTGAGATTCATTAACTCTCGGCTGTCTAATCGGTCGTCCTCTGGCCATCTACATATTCATAACCTAACCAGTGAGACATACGTCAGCCCATCATCATTCTTACTTGCTATTATCAGCACTTTCATGTATAAGCATGCTCTCATTCTTACTTGTTATCATTAGCACTTATTAGCACTTTCATGTATAAGCATGCTTAATCTTAACAACAGTTCTTACTAATCATAATAGAAATAAAATGCATAAAACTTGTGAGAAGGTGCTTTCTTACTTGGAAGCTGTAGGATCAATGCTTGATGTGTGTGTAGCAGAAGGATGGAACTTTCTCTGATACCAAACTATAATGCCCCCATCCTTAAATAGTACTTACCTTACAGGGTAGACGTTACTCTTTCATTGTTTTTTTTCAATTTTATACTTACATTATATACTGCTCGGTTCAGAGACCTACCCTAAATTTGTTTCGACTGATAGGACGTAACTTGGAGCTAAGAAGAGATGGAAGGGAGTCTAGAGCTACTAATGGGTCTAGGCCATGTGGCCCTGACCGCCCGTGTGGCCTTACCCGAGAAGGAGCGCTACTTGGCTGTGTGGCAATGACCGACCGTATCACCTTGGCAATGCACGGCCATGTGAATCCACACGACCGTGCCACCTTGCCCAAGAGGAAGAGGTGCATAGCCATGTGAATCCACATGACCGTGTCACCTTGGCCGAGAGGGAGAGAGGCACGACCGTGTAAATCCACACGGTCGTGTCTCCTTGGCCGAGAGGGAGGGGTGCTCGGCCGTGTGAATACAAATGGCCATGTCACCTTGGCCGAGAGGGAGAGATGCACGACCGTGTGAATTCACAAGACCATGTCTCCTTGGTCGAGAGGGAGAGGTGCTCGGTCATGTGAATCCACACGACCGTGTCACAGGCCCTGTGGGGGGTCACACCCTGCTCTACAACAAGGGGTTGTTCTCCCCTTTATACTCGTCTTTGGGTTACCGTTCTCTTCCATTGCTTGAAGAGGGGTCCTCTCCTTTGGGGAGACCCTAGATCTTTCCTCTTTGCCACTCACATTACTGCCAAACTAATAATAGCAAGTTCAAACATGATTTAGCATCAAGTTCTAAGATATTCCAAAATGATAATAACAAGTTCCCAGATCCTTCCACTGTTCTGTCACACACCCACAAAACATCGCTCTTGCTGCCTCCTCCTACTCAAGCTTTCCTTTACCTTTATCTACAGTATAAGAAAATGTAAATGTATAAGAGAATGCTTAGTAAGTACCATCTACTCACAAAACAAGCATAAAAAGAAGGAACATGCTTTCAAAACCGCTTGGGAAAAACACAAAACTCACACTTTACAGTAATTCAAAAATCTGTACATGGTATGCATTTTTAAATAGGTTTATCATGCAAAACATCAATTTAAAACCATGCTATTAATGTAATGAAAATAGGAATCTTGACATATTATAGAGTTCATCAATGCTGCACTTTATAACTCAGGTTCTCAACCATAGGAAAACTTCCACTAAGACAAACAACAAAGTTTGAAAACTTTGTATTACATAACTATTGAAAATAATAATAAACTTGCTTGGGCCCGGCATTGAACCACTTTGCGTGCATCCTTAATAAGATCTGAGGTAGCTAATCGTGAACCTATTAAGGTACTACTAGGCAATCTAGGGGCCTAGGGCGATCTAGGAGCACACCTATGGACCTTGTGTCTAGTGCATGCCACTTTAAAGTAAAATACTTTCTTTTACATATCGCTTTCTTATACTTGCGCTTACTTGTCAGTTAAACAAGCACCTTATGTGCGCTTAATCCTCTACGCTGATAGGCAATCACTTTAGGGCACTTTGAATATGCTTCTTGGCCAAAAACCATATGGGAAACAATTCAAGATACTGTAAACATGCTCTTAATCCCACAACTTCAGAGGACATCTTACATATCATAACATATATCTTCTTTAAGATGCATAAACATAACACAACATTTATCTTCTTTACATTTATAAAAACATATCACAATATGCATCATCGAAACAACTTATACTGCAGGTGAGTAGTACTTACCTCCTTTCGCTAGATCTTACAATTATAGGGTGTAGGGGAAAATAATCCTCTCTTGTAACCTTAATCTCCAAGACACCCTTCTCGTTCATCCTAATCCTTGTGAAAACCCTCCTCTTAGATTCTCTCCTTTAAGAACTTAGAACCTTGGGAACCCTAGGGTTCTTGGCCAAACACTGCAAGAGTGGGAAGAGGAGGTTCGGCTAGAGAGGAAAAGAGAAGATGCAAAGTTAGGTTTTCTTCTCTTCCCTTCCCCTTTTATACTAAGTGGAAGTTGAAGCATCCCTTCACCCATAATCAACATATAATTAATAGTTTTATATTTCAAATGTGATGCTTTACCACCACCTAATGGCTACTTAAACCAATCTTAAATAAGGGTCTAGGGTCAAATCCCAGCCCGAGTCATTTACATATATATTTTAATTTCTGTTTTTTTTTATTTCTTTTTGCTCTTTTGGAGGAAAGGAAATTTATGGGTGTTTCTAGACTAAATCAATATTCAATCCACAATATTTATATTCATTACCAAGATAAACCATATCAAAGTTATGATTCAGAGAGAACCAATAGAAAAAATAATTTTATTGTAAGATAAAATTGCATGATTGTTTCATTTGTTACTTTTATTATGCATCCTTAGTTTATTTGATACTTAACAACCTAGTGTTAGGAGGTGGTGAGACGATAGTATATTAGGGATGCTAAGAATAAGTGTATCCAAGTTGTGTATGGATTATCCTATTTGGTGCACTTAGCTGAGAGAAAGTAACTGAAGCTACCTCACCACATCCTAAACTAGTTAGACCTAAATTTTTCAATAAGTAGGTTAAAAATATAATTTCTTAAAAAGGCTTTATTTATGGAGGTGATTATTTCTCTAATATCAAAAAAGGTCATTATTCCTTACTACAACTTATCAGTCAATTTTTGAAATGTGTATTTAACTAATTAATGGTCAAACCTAAATCTAATACAAAGTCAAATTATATTTAAAATTCAAACTAATTCTCTTCAAGTAAAATAGAAAACCATTTTACCAAACCTATAGGTTAACTTGATTAATAATCTAGAAATCGGTGAAATGGAGATTAAGGTAAAATTGATCAAAACATTATAAATTAAATTCTATTCAAGAACCATTGTAAGTGTGAAAATATAGAATTTTCAAAATTAAGTTAATTTTTTGAAATAAAAAGATTATCGATACAAGCACCTAGAATAGATCCAGGTGCCGAAACCATTTTGAAGTTTCAAATTTTTTAAAAATTTAGGCGCACGCACCCTTGTCCAGGAAGCCCACAAAATCCCGCCCAAAAAGCCTACCTAAAACATCGTTGTTTGGGATGAAGGCGACTCAACATCCTCCAAGTTCCCAGAAATGTTGCCCCACAGAAACCTGACAAAGATGGTTCAAGCACATGGAACACCTTTGGGTGCACAGATATGATTTTAGAAGGGGGACCCAAGGCTTAAGCTCCAGTCACCTCCAAAGCTTGTTTCCGAGCTGTTTCTTCCCTATTTTTGATTTTGGTCTAGTCTTGCAAAGCCTAGGTAATTAGTTCCTATTTTAGTTGTCCAAAAAATGTTTTGGTAACACCCTAAACTCAACTTGTCATTATTATGGCAAAAATAAATCATTTATTTATGTTGGTAGGATTAAGAGAAGATCCACTGAACCTGATTCCTCTAGAACCCCTAGCACTAACATTAGGTTTCGTGCAGAGGAACTTAGGGTGTCCACAAGGTGTCTAGAAAGGAGAAAATAAAAAGTATCATGAGGGTTCATCCACCTAATAGTTATAGGCCGTGGAGTTGGAACTTGTGTATCAAATCATATTAATATGTTGTATTGTTCCTTTCATTTGTACACTACTTATTTTATTTATATATATTTAAATTGTTCAAACTATTCATGTGTTAAATAGTCAAAGAAATGTAAATGACAATTCATCCCTCTAGTGATGATAATTCGACATATATATAACATTTTCTTCAACATATATATTATTTTTATAATATGTATACAATTTAAATAAATAAAAATACATGTAGTATCAAATTTTATTTCACCAATTAAGACGGATAATATAATTTATTCTCCATCTTTACACTATGATTAACAATAACAATGACAAACTTGGTGTCCATTTCGTACTTTACATTCCCCTCCTCTACATGAATTTGAACACCAAGTGTTGCACGCACTAGTATCACTAGCACCTCTACAACTTGTTTGTTGTCTATCATCCCATTTTTTATATTCCGAACAACAATTGGTAGCATCAGAGTGATCTATAATTTTAACCAAAAAAGAATAGTCAATATTAGGATATATGAACAATATGTAACAAATAAATTCAATAAAATTTGCATGGAATATTTAAATGGTGTTTACTTACTTGCAAGGCATATAGTTGTAAACAAAAGAAATACACAAAGAATTGAAACTCATGACATTATGTAGTACTAATTAACTTTTGAGTTTTTTGTATTTTGTATTTATTGTGTAATTATAATAGTGGTGCAAGATGAGTATATATATTGTTCCAAGAAGTGAAAATAGGAAAGTACAATTAAAAGAAAATATAACAAATAACACAACCCATCCTATAATTAGTAGCAAAGTGGACATACACTTTTAGAAAGCTTACTATTTTTATCTACTTTTCAATTATGTATTGTCATATATATATAAAGAATGTAATATTTATCGAGTATATAATTTTGTTATATATATCAGTTATTTAATTATAGGAAACACATTATATATACTATACACTTTTAGAAATAATACTATATACAAAATTGTTAATGAACATTTTGCTACAAAACATTGTAGACAGTCCTTGTAGTGAGACTGCATAATTTTTTTTTAAAATACAACTTTTTCAAATCCACGTCATTCTTTCTTTCTCTTTTATTTTTATAAAATCAACATTTCCTCTCATCATTCTCCTCGCCATAGACTTAGTAATTCAACTGGTTCAAACTTATTACTTTAGCACTTAGAGATTATAAATTTTATTTTGTGACTTACTACTTTATGACAAAAATATTACGAAGTAAAATGTTACTTAAAATTGAAGTGAGGCTTGTATTTTTTTTAACCTACACAGTCTAAAATGATATTTACTTCATCAATTTTATAACCCAAATAATTATCATATATTACTTAGTAATTAATAATTATTGAAGTAAACAATGGCAAAGTCTATCAAAAAAATACACATAGTGAAAATAAGAGAAGCAGATGAAGATACGAGGGTTGAGGGCTACGCTTGCTTTTGGAAGAGGGCAACTGGTGATGTTTCATTTCTTGCTTGTGTGAGAAGATAAAGGAGAAGAAAAGAGAGCTTTTATGCTTGAGAAAAAAATTCTAGGTTTATTGCCATTGGTGAAGAGAATAAGGAGAAAATGGAAAAGAAGATGAAAGGAAAATAAAAGAGAGGGATAAACGAAGGCACAACGGTGGTGTATAACATAGCAGCGGCTGTAGTGTATGTGGGGAGGAAAGGGAGAAAAAAAAAAGGAAAGAGAAGGTTTCTTCAATAAAATACCATAATTCATTTTAAACTGATTGAATCTGTTTTATCATTAATCAACTCCAAATCTATCCGAAGTTGAACTAACTAATGCGGGGCAGGACAGTAATTACCAATTGGGCTAACGAGAAGACAAAATTAAGGAGACGACCAAAAAAGAAACCACTAAAGGGAAACTTTTATTATGAATAGAGCATTAATTCCTCAAACAGCTAATTACATGTTTATATAGACTCTAAATTCTAATACCCATAAAAAAGGAAAGAAATTCTAATGTACAAACTCCAATTTCTATATTCTAAACATAGAAAAAAGATATAAAAAAGAAAATATTATTAACAAACTCATAATCTTAAATTCCTAAACGGACTCAAAATATATAATTGTAGAAAGATAGATATTTTAAAAATACTTAAAATATCAAAACTACCTAAAATAAAATAAACCCCAAAAATTACCAAAAAAATAAAAATACAAATTATTAAAAAAGCATTTATAAAAATCTTTAAATCCTCTTATATCAGCCACCTTGGGTTGGAAAAACTCATCCTATTTGGATTTCCTGCTCGCCATCCAATCTTTCGACGTCCAGTGCTTCCTCAAATGTCATGTCCTCTAGCCCCATTGACCTGCTAGACATCCAGTCCTCCAAACCCATCTATACTTCCCGCCTTGTGACTTTAGTTTGACAAGCCTTATACCTAGTATCTGATCCAGCTGACTTGCTAGGCTTTTCCTTTTCATATATTCACTAGGGCTTTTCCTTTATCAAGTATCACTTGGACATACTAGTTGACTTACCTGCACACTCAGTAAACTTTCATTAAATAAAAATAAGCCTTAATTTTGAACCTTTCCCAATTATCAAAAATCTAGTTCCTTCAACACCAATAGAATGATCATCGAAGGAGTCAAAAGAGGAAGAATAAGCTCAATCCAACCTCCTAACACAACCGGCAATAGAACAAGCGGCTAAGACCGAATCTGAACTCGAGTTTGAGTCCAAATTTGAACCAAAGTTTGAGATAAGCCATAGATCTATATATACTTTCCTGACAAGCCCAATAATGAGGTAGTCTCTCCCTTATCTAATAAGTTATATACTGACATTTCTAATTTGGTTTGAAATTAGCCAAATCCAATATCTATGTCAAGTCACTCTAAAAGAAGGTAGAAGTCCTTAAGGATAAGACTACCCTAAGCACTTCAAATGAATAAGTTCAAAATGAAACTTCAACACAAGTCCAACAACTTGAGTAATAAAATTCCTTTGAAAATTGAAGTTGAAGAACTAAAAGGATCATTAAAATGGTTAACTTCGATCTCCAAGTCCCTTAATATATTACTCGAAACACAAAGGATCATATACAATTGATCTTCACATGCTTATAAGCCTAAGAAATGATTCAAAATCATATCTATTATTAGTTAATGAACTGCTAGAAATCAAGTCTATCCATGGGTCCCTAAATAAATCATGAGTATTTAAGTTGGACTAAATCAATATTGAATCCATAATAGTTATATTCATTACTTAGATAAACCATATCAAAGTTATGAATCAGAGAGAACCAATAGAAAAAATAATTTTATTGTTAGGTAAAATTGCATGATTGATTCATTTTTTACTTTTATCATGCATCCTTAGTTTATTTTTTACTTAACTTAGCATGGCTAGGTAAGAAAATAGTTAATTTGATACTTAACAACCTAGAGTTAGGATGTGGTGAGACGATAGTATATTAGGGATGCTAAGAATAAGTGTATCCAAGTTGGGTATGGATTATCCTATTTGGTGCACTTAATTGAGAGAAATTAACTAAAGCTATCTCGTCACATCCTAAACTAGTTAGACCTAAATTTTTCAATAAGTAGGTTAAAAATATAATTTCTTAAAAAGGCTTTATTTAAGAAGGTTGTTGTTTCTCCAATATCAAAAAATGTCATTATGCCTTACCACAACTTGTCAGTCAATTTTTGAAATGTGTATTTAACTAATTAATGGCCAAACATAAATTTAATACAAGGTCAAATTAGATTTAAAATTCAAACTAATTCTCTTCAAGTAAAATAGAAAACCATTTCACCAAACCTATAGGTTAACTCGATTAATAATCTAGAAATGGGTGAAATGGAGACTAAGGTAAAATTGATCAGAACATTATATATTAAATTCTATTCAAGAACCATTGTAAGTGAAAAAATATAGAATTTTCAAACATAAGTTAATTTTTTGAAATAAAAAGATTATCGATAAAAGCACTTGGAATAGATCCAGGTGCGAAACCATTATGAAGTTTCAAATTTTTTAAAATTTATGCGCCCGTACCCTAGTCCAGGAAGCCCACAAAATCCCGCCCAAAAAGCTTACCCAAAACGTCGTCATTTGGGATGAAGGCGACTCAACATCCTCCAAGTTCCCAGAAATGTTGTCACACAAAAACCTGACAAAGATGGTTCAAGCACATGGAACACCATTAGGTGCACAGATATGATTTTAGAAGGGGGACTCGAGGCTTCAGCTCCAAGCACCTCCAAAGCTTGTCTTCGAGATGTTTCTTCCCCATTTTTGATTTCATTCTAGTCTTGCATAGCCTAGGTAATTAGTTCCCATTTTAGTTGTCCAAAAAATGTTTTGGTAACACCCTAAAATCAACTTGTCATTATTATGGTAAAAATAAATCATTTATTTATGTTGGTAGGATTAAGAGAAGAGTCACTGAGCCTAATTCCTCTAGCACCCCTTGTTGGTGCGAGAAGCATCCGACGATTAAACTCAAGTTTTGTTAATGGCAAAGGGATTCAAAGTTAAGATTAATTGTTATCTAACATGTGTGAATGAGATTTTTCAGGAAAAGTCCTAACTATGGTTAGGCAAATGGAAAACCCTAGGGGGTGGTAACCCTATGTCCTGGGGCTGGTAACCCTAGGTGGAGGAAAACCCTAAGGGGTGGTAACCGTAGGTGGTGGAAAATCCTAAGGGGGGCAACCTTAGGTCCTAAGGGGTGGTATGTTAGTTAGAGCCATAGAGCCAATCATATGATGATTGTTGTATGGACTCGATGTATCATATTCCTATATGTTTATAAAGGAATTTCTTTTATGGTTATTATACTTACTTGTATTGGTGCCAAATAACTAAGTATAATAGCATCCTTGAGTAGAAGGTTCTTATCTATATCAATTGATTGGTTGAATCGATAGTGAGATGATATAGAGAATACTACTCTTAATCATTCCTAGTCATGCATTAACATTCAGGGACAATGTTAATACGACGAGACTAGCATGTAGGTCAACTCGATGACTTGATCTCACAAGTCATGGATATAGAGATATCAAGTTGACACATGGGTATGCATTGGAAAATGTATACTGAATGACTTGTCATGAGAAATTATCATGGATCGTTATATAAGTGTCATATACTTTCTCATGTGACTATTAGTATGACTATCAGTCATTGGACCTGAAGTCACCATGGTTCCTTATATAAGGAGTTACATACTTTGGCTTCGTCAAACGTCACCCGTAACTGGGTGGACTATAAAGGCGATTACTGGGTATGTAACAAATTATGCGGAGGAATGTGAGTGATGTAGATGGGATCTATCCCTCCTATATGATGGGAGTGACATCACCATTCTTGATAGAGTGAGACCACTAAGTGCATGCCCATGCCCAAATGAGTCAATATGAGATATTGAGCTTATTTATTTATGTAACGACCGAAATTTCCTCATTCCGAGTCCTAATAGCACTTAAAAATATTTAGAAATGCTTTAGAAATATTCTAGAGATTTTTAGAAATTTTTAGAGTATTTTTATGTAATTTTTAGAGTTCGTTTGGTATTTTTACCAAACGAAACTAGTTGCAAAAAATAAAGAAATTAAGCCGAGGTTCGAACCGGAGACCTCCGGTTAAGCAAAGCCTTTAGTTTTCTATAATGACCTGCCTTCTACTGACTAAACTATAAGGTCGGGGGTTACGGTTGCTAAACTATTCTGTGGCTACCTTTGATGTATCATGTAAAAAGGAAACTGAACTAATTTAGAACCTCTGCTAAATGCTACTAAAACTGGAGTCTATGTTCAATATACACTTTCGGTGTTGTACATATGATAAAGAAGAGAATCTAACCCTTCCATTTGATCAAGGAGCCAGAATCAGAGGTTTCCAGCCGAATTCAGGCTTCCCAATCGATTGAATTTGGAACTCAATCGATTGGAGTCCTTCCGATCGATAACTTGATCGATCCAACGTGCTACTGTGCACGAAGGTCAATTCTAAATCGATCCTATGATCGATCCAATCTGGCCAATCGATCCAATAATCGATTCAGAAGCTCTTTCTTCGCGGGAATGAATTCTCGATCGATCGGCTGATCGATCTATGGTCAACCGATCACCTGATCGACTCATCAGCTCTCTGTACGCGGAAGTCGCGTTTCAATCGATCGGCTGATCGATCGAGGGCTCCTCAATCGATCAGCTGATCGACTCATTGGCGTTTTGTACGCGGGGATTTCTTCCAATCGATCAGCTGATCGATTGAGGACTCCTCAATCGATCGGCTGATCGATTGGGTTTCTGATTTTTGCAGAAATTCCACCTGAATTCATACAGAACTTTCAGAAACCACTAAAACATAAGCATTACTACTAGGCATAACATTACTCCCATTTTACTATCTATTATCAAGACAATTAGCAGTCTAAACATAACGTAGTGCTTACCTTCACAATCCATGATACTTAACATTCTAAAAACGCAGAAAGGTAACAAAATTAGAAATACTAAGTCTTTAGATGGGCAAACCCCAAGAGTCTTTATTCCAAGTTCATTCTCACACACATCTGGTCACATTGAACTCCAGTCTTCGCTAATCCATCTTCCCTTTACCTTTATCTGCAGTATAAGGAAAATGAAACTATAAGCTTGGGAGCTTAGTAAGAACCATCTACCTCACAAAAACATGTATTCGAAGAAATCATGCTTCCAAAGATGCTTTTTGAAATACATGCTGATGATCATGCTGGACATGCTAAAACATGGCATATGGGCATACAAGTCAAGGCAATCAAAGACTAAACATAAAGCTATTAGCTATATCAATAAGAAAATTAAACTGAAGCTAAGCTATATTCACATATCTGGTTTGTGAAGTTTGAAAACTATTTTCATAAATAGATAAAAATACTAAACATACTGCTGAAGGGCCCGGCAACTGTACTTGCTATGCGCGCATCCCTAACTAGGCCCAAGGTAGCAAGTCCCGAATCTAGTAGGGTTACTAGGTTATCTAAACCTAGGGACGACTATGGGAGCCCAACCCAAGGACAACTGAGAGTCTAGTACAATTCCACTGACAAAGTAAAATATGGATTCTTAATCTAATTTATTTTGTCATGCTCTTACTAGGTTATCTGAACCTAGAGCTAGGTTATCTAAACCTAGAGGCGACTAGGGGAGCCCACCCCTTTGGACCGTAGTCCCATATAACTGAGGCAAGACCAAGTATGCTATTTAAAATGCTTCTATGACATTTAACTGAGCTATTAAAATGCCTACTGTAGCATTTAACTATACTAGTCATTTTGTCGAGCACTTAGTGTGCTCTAATTCTGCATATGGCTGAACTGAGACTGAAAACACATACGATTAACTACTTATACTGCAGGTGAGGGGTTACATACTTCCGGCGCTAAATTTCTTACAATCCGATCGCTAGGTTTCCGGAGAAGATCTTTTTGGCGATCCTCTTACGTCTACGCTTTCTTCTCGTGGAGGGGAGCGTCCTCGTATCGGAGACGTCGCCGGAAGGTGCTCCTACGACCCTAGGGATGGAACCCTAGGTTTCTTGGGACTTGTGCACGGAGAGGGTGCGGGAGAGAGAGAGAGAGAGATCGGCGGTGAGGGTGTGGGGAAAGTTGTCGATCAAATAATAAATCCCCACTTAATTTTCCTATTCATGTTAAGTGGTTAGTATGTCCCAACTCAATTATAAATATAATTTCTCTCCTTTTCTTTCAGCACACCCCTGCTGGGGCCCCTTGGTTACTAGAGTCATCTATAAGTCGTAGGGTCTAATAGGTCTCGGGTTCAATTCCCGCTTGGGATGTTTTAATATTTTTATTTAATTTTTCTACTTCTGCTACTCCAAAAATTCTATAAAAATATTCTAAAATTCCAGAAAAATAATAGAACATTTCTAAAATTTATTTGAGAATTTTCGGGCGTTACAATCCTCCATACCTTATAAAAAGTTCATCCTCGAATTTAGAATAACTCTGGGTACTTCTGCCTCATACTAGCTTCTGTTTCCCAAGTTGCCTCTTCTTTTATGTGATTTTTCCAAATAACTTTTACTAATGGTACCTACTTATTCCGCAATTTCTTAACTGCTCGGTCTATTATCTGAATAGGTCGACTGTCATAGCTGAGATCTTCGCAGACTTGTACCAACTGAGGCTCAATCACCTGGGTGGCATCTGGGATATGCTTCTTCAGCATAGAGACATGAAATACGTTATGGATAGCTGACATCTCCTGGGGTAACTCTAGCTCATATGCTACCTTGCCAACTCTTCTGATGATAAGGTATGATCCCACATATCTGGGACTTAATTTGCCCTTCTTCCCAAAACGCATTACTCCCTTCATGGGAGCCACTCGGAGGAATATTGTATCCCCCACTGAAAACTCTAATGGTCGACGTCGTATATCAGCATGGCTTTTTTGGTGGCTCTGAGCTGTCTCTATCCTCTGGCGGATCTGCTGTATAGCCGCTGTGGTATCTGCTACTAGATCTGTCTAAAGTTCTAGTTCTTTCTGTTCACCACTTTCATACCAGCAGATTGGAGATCTACACCTCCGGCCGTAAAGAGCCTCGTAGGTGTCATGCCGATAGTGGCCTGATAGCTATTATTGTATGCATATTCTACTAAACACAGATATTTGCACCAACTTCCCTTGAAGTATAGGGCACACGCTCAGAGCATATATTCGAGTACCTGATTTACTCGCTCCATCTGACCATCTGTCTGCGGATGGAAAGTTGTGCTAAATTTTAACCTAGTGCCCAATGCTGACTGTACACACTCCCAGAAGTGTGAAGTGAATCTACTGTCTCTGTCTGAAATGATGGTCCGTGGAACTCCATGCAGTCTGACAATCTCCTTAAGATACAACTGAGCTAGCTGCTCCATGGAGTAGGATATCCTGATAGCTAAGAAGTGGGTTGTTTAGTCAACCTGTCGACTATTACCCAGATGGCATCAAAACCATTCGTGGTTCTGGGTAGGCCCACTATGAAATCCATGGAGATATCCTCCCACTTCCATTTTGGGATCTGAATAGGCTGCAGAACTTCTCCTGGTCTCTGGGGTTCTACCTTGACCCTCTTACAGGTCAGACAGGTACTGACATATCTAGCGATGTCTCTTTTCATCCCAGGTCACCAAAAACGTCTCTTTAAGTCTTGGTACATCTTGGTAGAACCAAGATGCATCGCATAAGGAGTCCTATGAGCCTCGTCTAGGATCTTCCTCCATAGTTCCTCTTGATCTGGAACACATAGTCTATCACCAAAATACAATACCCCACTATCAGATACTCTGAACTCTCCACTTCCTGATTCTGCTAACCCTTGCTTGATTTTCTGAATTTCAGGGTCCTGACCCTTAGCTGTCTGGATGTCACCAAATAGGGTAGATGCTAAGGTCATAGTAGAGAGTTGTCCAACTATAAGTTTGAGATTGAAATCTGTAATTTCCTTTTGTAGGGGCGGTGACATGGCTGATAGGGATAGTAAGGTGGCACTGGACTTCTTGCTAAGTGCGTCTGCCACCTTATTGGCTTTACTTGGGTGGTAGAGGATGTCTATGTCATAGTCTTTGATCTGCTCAAGCCATCTACTCTATCGCATATTTAGATCCTTCTGAGTGAATAAGTACTTCAGACTCTGATGATCTATATACACTCTACACTAAGCTCCATACAAGTAATATCTCCAAATTTTGAGGGCGAAGACAACTACTGCAAGCTCAAGGTCATGAGTACGGTAGTTCCTCTCATAATCCTTGAGTTGTCTGGAGGCATAGGTGATCACCCTGCCATTTTTCATCAGTACTGCTCCTAGTCCCAATTTAGAGGTGTCACTGTAAATATCAAAGTTGTTTGTGTTTTCTGGCAGAGTCAGAATGGGTGCACTGGTCAACCTTCTTTTTAGCTCGATGAAGCTATTCTCACAGTCCTCTATCCACTGAAACTTTCTGTTCTTCCTAGTGATAGCTGTCAGTGGGGAGGCTATCCTGGAGAAATCCTCTACAAACTTTCTGTAATAGCCAGCTAATCCTAGAAAGCTTCTGATTTCACTGGCGTTCTTAGGTCTTTTCCAATTACTTACAGCTTGTATCTTACTAGGGTCTACCATGACACCATCTCTGGAGATGATGTGACCCAGGAAGGATACCTGATCGAGCCAGAATTCACATTTTGTGAACTTGGCGTACAGTTGGTTCTGCTGAAGGGTCTGCAGTACTATCTTCAGGTGCTTTGCGTGTTCTTCCTGAGTTCCCGAATATATAAGGATGTCGTCGATGAACACGATAACAAACTTATTTAAGTATTCTCTGAATACTCTATTCATGAGGTCCATGAAAGTAGCTGGAGCATTTGTCACGCCAAAGGGCATGACTACGAACTCATAATGTCCGTATCTGGTCCTGAAAGTTGTCTTGGGTATATCACCTTCTTTAACTCTCACTTGGTGATATCCCAATCTGAGGTCTATTTTAGAGAACACTGCTGCTCCCTTTAGCTGAACGAACATGTCATCTATCTTGGGAAAAGGATACCTGTTCTTAATCGTGACTTGGTTTAGTGCTCGGTAGTCTATAAACAGGCGCATGCTCCCGTCCTTCTTCTTCACGAACAATACAGGTGCTCCCCATGGTGAGTGACTAGGGCGTATGAAGCCCTTGTCGAGCAGCTCCTGTAGTTGCTCCTGAAGTTCCTTCAGTTCTGCTGGAGTCATGCGATAGGGTGCTTTAGAGATGGGATTCGTACCGGGGATAAGTTCTATATGAAATTCAATCTCCCTATCTGGTGCTAGGCCTGGTAACTCCTTAGGGGAGACTGCTGGGTAGTCACACATAACTCGGACCTCTTCTAGCTTTTGGTCCTTGTCCTGACTGGTATTGACTACATGTGCTAGGAATCCCGTACATCCTTAATCAAGTAGTTTCTGTGCTTTCAGAGCTGCGAGAAACTTCTTGGCCTTTCTCTTTGGTTCTACTATATACCCAAACTGCACTCCTGCTTCGGGTTGGAATACAACTCTCTGTTTACGGCACTCTATAGAGGCACCGTACTAGATCAGAAAGTCCATTCCCAAGATGACATCGTAGTCAGCCATATCTAGCACTATCAGATCACCAAAAAGCTCTCTATCTACTATAATGACTAGCACTGCTCGGAGCCAATGCGTGGATGCCATGATTTCTCTTGAAGGTAGTGTCGTCAAAAACTGACCACTGAGTACCTCTGGAGGTGTTGCTAGCTTTTTTGTTAATGTCCTGGATATATAAGAATGGGTTGCCCCAGTATCGAATAAGACAATTGCACTTTGCTGTAAAATACTGATCTGACTTGTAACAACTGTCGAGGCATTCGCTATGTCTTCTCTGGTGAGTGAGTAGATCCTCGCGTTCGCCGTGGCTGAGGGGGCTTCTAGTCTGCCCTGGCTGATGTGTGGCCCATCTATAGCAGCCTGCATCTGGTGCAACTGTGCTGGGTTATCTCCGTACTGAATCGGCTGTGGTGGAGGGAAACTGGTCTTGTTCGGGCATTGCTTAGCCATATGCCCTTCCTGACCACATTCGAAGCATCCTTGTGTGCCCTTGCGAGAAACTCCTGGGTGGAATTTCCCACAAGTAGAGCACTTGGGATAACTAGGTTGTTTACTAGCTGGTCCTCCTTTTGGGTAACTCCCTGGTTTACGTTTGTTATTGGAGTTCCCTTTCCAGTTAAAGTTGTGGTCTTGGTGTTTTTGAGTACTTGAGCCTCCTTGGCCCTTAGACTCTGCTTCTGCTGTTTGATGTTGTTCTGGTAATGCTCGGTGGTCAGAGCACTACTTACCAGTTCTTCTGTGGTTTGCGACCTATGGACGCCGCTGGCCACATTCAGTGTTATCTCCGGCCTTAGCATTTTGAGCATCAGCCGAACTCACTCTCTTTCAGTGCTGACTAGTTCGGGGCATAGACGAGCCAATCTGTTGAATTTCTTCACGGCCTTCTCAACTGAAAGGTTGCCCTCGTGAAATTCAGTGAACTCATCGTAGTGGCAGTTTGTGACCCGCATGTGAAAGAACTCCTCAAAGTATTCTCTCTCAAAGTTGGCCCATGTCATCTGGTTCACTGGGCGCTTCACTTTAATCCTCTCCCACCACATACGTGCGTCTCCTGCCAGGCAGAAGGAGGCGCATTTCACCTTTTCATACTCTGGCCAGTCTAGAAGCTCCATCGTATTCTCTAGTCTTTTGAACCAGGCTTGGGCATCCCATGGTTCACTGGTGCTTGAGAAGTTCTCTGGCTTGATTTTCTGCCACTGGATCAGATAGGCTTCTCTCCTTGCCCCTGCTGCTAGGGCTACTGGTGCTGCAGGTTGGACTGGTGGAACCTCTATCACTACTGGGGTTGCTAAGTTAGGTTATGGAGTGACAGTGGGGGTGTTCTGCATATTAGCCCTTAGGTTGGCTATCTCCTGTTACTGTTCAGCTAGTTGTTTCTATAACTAAGCCACTACCTCTGCAAGGTCTGGGGGAGGCACTGAACTACATGCCTCATGCTGGGGGTCAGTAGCTGGTGTCTTTCTAGCTGGGCGTCCTCGTACCATTTTCTAAGGAAATAAAGGACATACATAACTAATACAATCATAGGTACATAACTACTATTATCATGTTAGATGTTGTCATTTATAAACAAGCTTTAGTTATCTATAAACATAAAAGCAAGAACATAAGTAAAGTGAGAGATATTCTTACTTGGAAGCTGCAGGTTCAATGCTGATGTGTGTGTGGAGAAAGTATGGAACTTGCTCTGATACCACTCTGTAACGACCCGCCTTCTACTGACTAAACTATAAGGCCGGGGGTTACGGTTGCTAAACTATTCTGTGGCTACCTTTGATGTATCATGTAAAAAGGAAACTGAACTAATTTAGAACCTCTGCTAAAGCTACTAAAACTGAAGTTTATGTTCAATATACACTTTCGGTGTTGTATATATGATAAAGAAGAGAATCTAACCCTTCCATTTGATCAAGCAACCAGAATCAGAGGCTTCCAGCCGAATTTAGGCTTCCCAATCGATTGAATTTGGAACTCAATCAATTGGAGTCCTTCCGATCGATCACCTGATCGATCCAATGTGCTACTGTGCATGGAGGTCAATTCTGAATCGATCCTCTGATCAATCCAGTCTGGCCCATTGATCCAATAATCGATTCAGAAGCTCTCTGTTCGCGGGAATGAATTCCTGATCGATCGGCTGATCGATCTATGGCCAATCGATCACCTGATCGACTCATCAGCTCTCTGTACGTGGAAGTCGCGTTTTAATCGATCGGCTGATCGATCGAGGGCTCCTCAATCGATCAGCTGATCGACTCAATGGCGTTCTGTACGCGGGGATTTCTTCCAATTGATCGGCTGATCGATTGAGGACTCCTCAATCGATCGGCTGATCGATTGGGTTTTTGATTTTTGCAAAAATTCCACCCAAATTCATACAGAACTTTCAGAAACCACTAAAACATAAACATTACTACTAGGCATAACATTACTCCCATTTTACTATCTATTATCAAGACAATTAGCAGTCTAAACATAACATAGTGCCTACCTTCACAATCCATGATACTTAACATTCTAAAAACGCAGAAAGGTAACAAAATTAGAAATACTAAGTCTTTAGATGGGCAAATCCCCAAGAGTCTTTATTCTATATTCCTTCTCACACACATCTGGTCGCATTGAACTCCAGCCTCCACTAATTCATCTTCCCTTTACCTTTATCTGCAGTATAAGGAAAATCAAACTATAAGCTTGGGAGCTTAGTAAGAACCATCTATCTCACAAAAACATGCATTCGAAGAAATCATGCTTCCAAAGAGGCTTTTTGAAATACATGTTGATGATCATGCTGGACATGCTAAAACATGGCCTTAGGGCATACAAGTCATGGCAATCAAAGACTGAACATAAAGTTGTTTGTTATATCAATAAGAAAACTAAACTAAAGCTAAGCTGTATTCACTTATCTTGTTTGTGAAGTTTAAAAACTATTTTCATAAATAGATAAAAATACTAAACATGCTGCTGATGTGTCCGGCAACTGTACTTGCTATGCGCGCATCCCTAACTAGGGCCGAGGTAGCAAGTCCCAAATCTAGTAGGGTTACTAGGTTATCTAAACCTAGGGATGACTATGGGAGCCCAACCCAAGGACAACTGAGAGTCCAATACAGTGCCACTGACAAAGTAAAATATGGATTCTTAATCTAATTTATTTTATCTTGCTCTTACTAGGTTATCTGAACCTAGAGCTAGGTTATCTTAACCTAGAGGCGACTAGGGGAGCCCACCCCTTTGGACCGTAGTCCCATATAACTGAAGCAAGACCAAGTATGCTAATTAAAATGCTTCTATGACATTTAACTGAGCTATTAAAATGCCTACTGTAGCATTTAACTATACTAGTCATTTTGTCGAGCACTTAGTGTGCTCTAATTCTGCATATGGCTGAACTGAGACTGAAAACATATACGATTAACTACTTATACTGCAGGTGAGGGGTTACTTACTTCCTGCGCTAAATTTCTTATAATCCGATCGCTAGGTTTCCGGAGAAGAAGATCTTTTTGGCGATCCTCTTACGTCTACGCATTCTTCTCGCGGAGGGGAGCGTCCTCGTATCGGAGACATCGCAGGAAGGTGCTCCTACGACCCTAGGGATGGAACCTTAGGTGTAACGACCCACCTTCTGGGTACTGGCTGTAAGGCCGGTCGCTACAATTTCTGCTGTCTATATGCTGTGCGGAAAACTGGGTTTATTAAAATTTTGCTAATCTAATTTCTGGGAACGCTGTAACTGAATGTTGTACATGTACCTAATAATTGTACACATGCTAGGGGAGGTATTCACCACTGATACCGAACTTCTGATCGGTCCACGGACCGGTCCACTGACACTGGCACGGGGAAGAACCTTTGGATCGGTCGACTGACCGATCCATGACTCACTAGAGTTTCTGTACGCACCTGGATCGGTCTGCCGACCGATCCAGGACCTCACTGATCGGTCGGACTGACCGATCCAGTGGCTCACTGATCGGTCAGCTGACCGATCAGTGGTGTACTATTCGCGATCCAACTATCGGGATTCTTTCTGTTCGCGGCTGGATCGATCTGCCGAACGGTCCAGCTGCGAACATAGAGTTAGGACTGCCGAAATCAGCTCCCTGATCGGTCTACCGACCGATCCGAGACCCCCTGATCGATCTGCTGACCGATCAGGGGTTTCTGATTTCGTATCAGAAACTCTGATATCAGCACTGATGCGTGCCAAAATCATTATATAACACTATAAAAGCTAAATGAACATTCTACTAGGTAATGGCTAACATATCAAACATGATGTGAGATATGATTCATTACTTCATGACAAGTAACCACGCTAAGTGCAGAAAAACAACGAACAATGTTCTGATAGATAACTCTCTAAAGTTGTAAGGCAGTTAACTTGCTAAATATTCTAAAACATAACATAAAGTTGCTAGATCCCTCAGATCTTTATTCCAGGTTCCTCCCACACACATCTTGATCTGCATTGCCCTCCAGCCTCCACTAGTCCACTTTTCTTTTACCTGTATCTGCAGTATAAGAAAAGTAGCATCTGTAAGCTAAAAAGCTTAGTAAGAAACCATCTACCTCACAAAAACATGTATACGATGCAGATATGATTTTCAAAGCATGCTATTTGAAATATACTGACTAGCCTAAACATGGCATGGCATGTGATTATACAAGCATAGCAATCAAGAACTGAACACAAGCTATCATACTTGCGAAAATAGAGTTGAGCATGAAAACTGAAACTGAAAACAAACCATGGAACTGAACTAAACTGATCATGATCTGTACTAAACTAACTGCGCTGGTACTGAAACTAAGCTGAACTCACATAACTGATTGTGAATTTGAAAAGCTATACATATAATAAGTGAAAATACTAAACATGCTGCTGATGGGCCCTGACAACTGTACTTGCTATGCGCGCATCCCTATCGAAACCCGGAATTGCAAGTTCCGAATCTAGTAGGGTTTACTAGGTTAGCTAAACCTAGGGACGACTATGGGTGTCCAGCCCAGTGGATATCTAATCCAGTACAGTGCCACTGCTGAAAGTAAAATACTGAATGCTATATACTTATTTTGCTGAATCTAGGTTATCTGAACCTAGAACTAGGTTGTCTGAACCTAGAGGTGACTGTGGGAGCCCACCCATTGGACTATAGTCCTACATAAGTTGAAATAAAGTAATTTGCTGTTTTAAATGATTCTAGTGCATTTAATAAGTTCTTAAAACTGTCTATTACTGAGCTAGACATTTAATCGAGCCCCTAGGATGCTCTAACTCTTCTCCCCCATTAGGGAGACCACCTCTAGGCACCCGACAACGTAGAACCTCCTATCTGAAGAGGGAAGACGTGCCCGGCCCATCTAGAGGTGCTCAACTAAATCCCTAATCTGCGAAGAGAGTTAAATACACCCTAGATATCAATAAAAATCCGCATACATCCTAACTAAAGCATAAAAACTCAAACGAAAGCTATTATATTGCAGCTGAGGGGTTTCTTACATTGTGTGCTAGATTTCTTACAAATCTAATCGCTAGAAATTCCGGTGGAGATGACTTCTCGACGATTCGCTCGCGTCCACGTGTTCTACTCGCGGAGGGGAACGTCCGTGTAATGAAATCGTCGCCGGAAAGTGACCTTGGGGCCCTAGGGAGAGAACCCTAGGTCTTCTTGGTGTGGCGCCGAGAGAAGGAGGAAGAGAAGAGAGGTGTTCGGTGTGAGGGTTTGGAGAAAGAAAGTGGCGTGAGGTTTTGTGAGGAGAGGGCTGCCGAACCAAATTAAACCAAACCCAACTTAAGTTCTTAATTTATATTAAGTGGATTATTGACCCAACTCTAATATAAATATAATTAGTTCCTCTTTCTTTCAGCACGACCCTGCTGGGTTCACCGGTTACTAAGGCTAACTAAAGGTTTAGCGGACCCGAGAGGTCCCGGGTTCGATTCCCGCTTAAACCATTTTGCTTATCTAATTACTTTTGCTACTTCCGCTATTCGAAAAATTCCGAAAAAATATCATAAAATTCCAGAAAAATCATAGAATAATTCTAATGCAAGTTTGAGAATTTTCGGGCATTACAATCCCCCATACCTTATAAAAAGTTCATCCTCGAACTTAGAACAATTCAGGGTACTTCTGTCTCATGCTGGCTTCTGTCTCCGAAGTTGCCTCTGCTGCTGTGTGACTTTTGCCAAATGACTTTTACTAATGGTACTTCCTTGTTCCGCAATGTCTTAACTGCTCGGTCTATTATCTGAATAGGCCGACTGTCATAGCTGAGATCTTCGCGGACTTGTACCGACTGAGGCTCAATCACCTGGGTGGCATCTGGGATATGCTTCTTCAGTATAGAGACGTGAAATACATTGTGGACAGCTGACATTTCCTGAGGTAGCTCTAGCTCATATGCTACCTTGCCCACTCTTTTTG
Source organism: Zingiber officinale (assembly GCF_018446385.1). Lineage (NCBI taxonomy): Eukaryota > Viridiplantae > Streptophyta > Magnoliopsida > Zingiberales > Zingiberaceae > Zingiber > Zingiber officinale. The sequence continues at coordinate 52,942,742 of NC_055987.1, read as the reverse complement.
TGATAAGGTATGGTCCCACGTATCTGGGACTTAGCTTGCCCTTCTTCCCAAAACGCATTATTCCCTTCATGGGAGCTACTCTGAGGAACACTGAATCCCCAACTTAAAACTCTAAGGGTTTGCGTCGTGTATCAGCATAGCTTTTCTGGCGGCTCTGAGCTGTCTCTATCCTCTGGCGGATCTGTGTGGTATCTGCTACTAGATCCGTCTGAACTAGTTCTCTTCACCACTCTCATACCAGCAGATTGGAGATCTACACCTCCGCCCATAAAGAGCCTCGTAAGGTGCCATGCCGATAGTGGCTCGATAGCTGTTGTTGTATGCAAAGCTCAGATATTTGCACCAACATCCTTGAAGTCTAGGGCACACGCTCGGAGCATATCTTCGAGTGATTTACTCGCTCTGTCGACCATCTATCTGCGGATGGAATCTGTCGAACTTTAACCGTGCCCAATCTTGTTGCATACACTCCCGAAGTGTGATGTAAATCTGTCTTTATGCGAAATAATGGTACGTGGGACTCCATGAAGTCTGATGATCTCCTGGAGATAAAACTGAGCTAGCTTCTCCATGGAGTAGGATATCTTGATAGCTAAAAAGTGGGCTGATTTAGTCAACCTGTCGACTATTACCCAGATGGCATCCAAACCATTCGTGGTTCTGGGTAGTCCCACTATGAAGTCCATAGAGATGTCCTCCCACTTCCATTCTGGAATCTGTATAGGCTGCAGAACTCCTCCTGGTCGCTGATATTCTGCCTTGACCCTCTGACAGGTGAGGCAGATGCTAACATATCTGGTGATGTCTCGCTTCATCCCGGGCCACCAAAAACGTTTCTTCAGGTCTTGATACATTTTGATGAAACCTGGATGCATTGCATAGGGAGTCCTATGAGCCTCATCTAAAATCTGTCTCCGTAGCTCCTCCTGATCTGGAACACAGAGTCTGTCACCAAAATACAACACCCCCCTATCGGACACTCTGAATTCTCTACTTTCTGATTCTGCTAGCCCTTGCTTGATTTTCTGAATTTCAGGGTCCTGCTCCTGAGCTGACTGAATATCACCAAGCAAGGTAGACTCTAAGGTCATAGTAGAGAGCTGTCCAACGATGAGCTCGAGACCGAAATCTACGATCTCCTTCTGTAGGGGCGGTGACATGGCTGTAAGAGATAATAAGGTAGCACTGGATTTTCTGCTAAGTGCGTCGGCTACCTTATTGGCTTTCCCTGGATGGTAGAGGATGTCTATATCGTAGTCTTTGACCAGCTCAAGCCATCTGCGCTGTCGCATGTTCAGATCCTTCTGAGTGAAGAAGTACTTCAGACTCTGATGATCTGTATACACTCTGCACTGAGCTCCATATAAGTAATGTCTCCAAATTTTGAGAGTGAACACTACTACTGCAAGCTCAAGGTCATGAGTAGGGTAATTCTTCTTATAATCCTTGAGTTGTCTGGAGGCATAGGCGATCACCTTGCCGTTTTGCATCAGTACTGCTCCTAGTCCCAACTTAGAGGCATCACTATAGATGTCAAAGCTGCTGGTGTTGTCTGGTAGAGCCAAAATGGGAGCACTGGTCAATCTCCTTTTTAGCTCGCTGAAGCTGTTCTCACAGTCCTCTGTCCACTGAAATTTCCTGTTCTTTCTGGTAAGAGCTGTCAGTGGGGAGGCTATCCTGGAGAAGTCCTCTACAAACTTTCTATAATATCCTGCTAATCCCAGAAAGCTCCTGATTTCGCTGGCGTTCTTAGGTCTCTTCCAGTTACTTACTACTTCTATCTTGCTGGGATCTACCCTAATACCATCCTTTGAGATGATGTGACCTAGGAAGGACACCTGATCTAACCAAAATTCACATTTCGTGAATTTGGCGTATAGCTGGTTCTGCTGAAGGGTCTGCAATACTAGTTTCAGGTGCTCTGAGTGTTCTTCCTGAGTTCCTGAGTAGATAAGAATGTCATCGATAAACACAATAAAAAACTTATCTAAATACTCCCTGAATACTCTGTTCATGAGATCCATGAACGTAGATGGAGCATTGGTCACGCCAAAGGGCATGACTACGAACTCGTAGTGTCCGTATCTGGTCCTGAATGCTGTCTTGGGTATATCCCCTTCTCTAACCTTCACCTGATGATAACCTGATCTGAGATCTATCTTAGAGAACACTGCTACTCCCTTCAGCTGGTCGAACAGGTCATCGATTCTGGGAAGGGGATACCTGTTCTTGATTGTGACTTGGTTCAGTGATCTGTAGTCTATGCACAATCGCATGCTTCCATCCTTCTTCTTCACGAACAATACAGGCGCTCCCCATGGTGAGTGACTCGGGCGTATGAAACCCTTGTCAAGCAGCTCCTGTAGTTGCTCCTGAAGTTCCTTCAGTTCTGCTGGAGCCATGCGATAAGGCGCTTTGGAGATAGGATTTGTACCGGGAATGAGCTCTATCTCAAAGTCAATCTCCCTGTCTGGTGCTAAGCCTGGTAACTCTTCAAGAAAGACTGCTGGGTAGTCACATACGACTCGAACCTCTGCTAGCTGGTGGTTCTTGTCCTGGCTGGCGTTGACTACGTGTGCTAGGAATCCTGTACATCATGTATCCAGTAGCTTCTGTGCTTTCATCGCTGAGAGAAACTTCTTGGCCTTTCTCTTTGGTTCCCCGCTGTATTCAAATTGCACTGCCACTTCAGGTTGGAAGATGACTTTCTGTTTATGGCACTCTATGGTAGCACCGTATCTGATCAGAAAGTCCATTCCAAAGATCACGTCATAGTCGGTCATCTCTAGCACTATCAGATCACAAAAGAGCTCTCTGTCTGCTATAATGACCGGCACTGCTCTGAGCCAGTGCGTGGATGCCATGATCTCTCCTGAAGGTAATGCCGTCAAAAACTGTCCACTGAATACCTCTGAGGGTATTTCTACTTTTTCGGAGAACATCCTGGCTATATATGAATGGGTTGCCCCAGTATCAAATAGAACAGTAGCACTATACTGAAAAATGCTAATCTGACCTGTGACAACTGTCGAGGCATTGGCTACGTCCTCTCTGGTGAGTGAGTAGATCCTCGCATTTGCCATAGCTGGAGGGGCTTCTAATCTGCCCTGGCTGATAAGTGGACCTTCTAGAGCGGCCTGCATTTGATATAACTGAGCTGGCTGGCGTGCATACTGAATCTGCTGTGGCTGAGGAAGACCGGTCTTGTTCGGGCACTGCTTGGCCATGTGCCCTTCTTGTCCACATTCAAAGCATCCCCGTGTGCCCTTGCGACAAACCCCTGGGTGGTATTTCCCACAAGTAGCACACTTTGGGTAACTGGGTCGCTTGCTAGATGGTCCTCCTTTTGGGTCACTTCCAGATTTGCGCTTGCTGTTGGAGTTCCCTTTCCAGTTAGAGATGTAGCCTTGCTGTTTTTGAGTGTGAGAGTTTCCTTGGCCTTTGGACTCTGAAGAGACTTGCTTCTGCTGCTTTATGCTGTTCTGGTAATGCTCTGTGGTCAAGGCACTGCTCACTAACTCCTCTGTGGTTTGTGGCCTATGTATGCCACCAACCACGTTCACTGTTATCTCTGGCCTCGGCATCTTGAGCATCAACCAGATTCGTTCCTTTTCTGTGTTGACTAGCTCTGGGCATAGATGAGCCAACCTGTTGAATTTCTTTACGGCTTCCTCGACTGATAGGTTGCCCTGATGAAACTCAGTGAACTCGTCATAGTGGCGGTTTGTAACCCGTATGTGAAAGAACTCCTCGAAGAATTCTTTCTCGAAGTCAGCCCATGACATCTGGTTCACTGGGCGCTTCGTTCTGATTCTTTCCCACCACATGCGTGCGTCTCCTGTCAGGCAGAAGGAGGCACACTTCACCTTCTCGTGTTCTGGCCAGTCCAGAAGCTCCATCGTGCTTTCCAGTGTTTTGAACCAGGCTTGTTCATCCCATGGTTCACTAGTGCCTGAGAAGTTCTCTGGCTTGACCCGCTGCCACTGGATCAGATAGGCTTCCTTTCTTGACTCAGCTGCTGGGGCTGCTGGTGCTGGTGCTGGTGCTGGCTCTGGCACCGGAGTCGTCAAATTCGGTTCCGGGGTGACTGTGGGGGTATTCTGCTGGTTAGCCTTTAAGGTGGCTATTTCCTATTGCTGTTCAGCTAGCTGCTGCTGTAATTGAGCCACAAATGCTGTAAGGTCTGGAGGAGGCACTAAACTTCCTGCCTCTTGCTGGGGCTCAGAAGCTAGTGCCCTTCTAGCTGGGCGTCCTCGTTCCATTTCTAAAGACATAGAGAACATAACATAACTAATGTAATCACAGTTATATAACTACTGATATCATGTTTAAAAACTATCACATACTAACAAGCAGTAGGCATATAAACATGAACTGTAATAACAGGGAAAACAGAAAGCATAAATAAAGTAGAGGTATTCTTACTTGGAAGCTGCAGGTACAATGCTGATGTGTGTGTAGGAAGTATGGAACACTGCTCTGATACCACTCTGTAACGACCCACCTTATGGGTACTGGCTGTAAGGCCGGTCGCTACAATTTCTGCTGTCTATATGCTGTGCGAAAAACTGGGTTTATTAAAATTTTGCTAATCTAATTACTGGGAATGCTGTAACTGAATGTTCTACATGTACCTAATAATTGTACACATGCTAGGGGAGGTATTCACCACTGATACCGGACTTCTGATCGGTCCATGGACCGGTCCACTGACACTGGCACGGGGAAGAACCTTTGGATCGGTCGACTGACCGATCCATGACTCACTAGAGTTTCTGTACGCACCTGGATCGGTCTGCCGACCGATCTAGGACCTCACTGATCGGTCGTGATCGGTCAGCTGACCGATCAGTGGTGTGTTGTTCGCGATCCAACTATCGGGATTCTTTCTGTTCACGGCTGGATTGATCTGCTGAATGGTCCAGCTGCGAACAGAGAGTTAGGACTGCCGAAATCAGCTCCCTGATCGGTCTACCGACTGATCCGAGACCCCCTGATCGATCTGCTGACCAATCAGGGGTTTCTGATTTCGTATCAGAAACTCTGATATCAGCACTGATGCGTGCCAAAATCATTATATAACACTATAAAAGCTAAATGAACATTCTACTAGGTAATGGCTAACATACTAAACATGATGTGAGATATGATTCATTACTTCATGACAAGTAACCACGCTAAGTGCAGAAAAACAACTAACAATGTTCTGATAGATAACTCTCTAAAGTTGTAAGGCAGTTAACCTGCTAAATATTCTAAAACATAAGATAAACTTGCTAGATCCCTCAGATCTTTATTCCAGGTTCCTCCCACACACATCTTGATCTGCATTGCCCTCCAGCCTCCACTAGTCCACTTTTCTTTTACCTGTATCTGCAGTATAAGAAAAGTAGCATCTGTAAGCTAAAAAGCTTAGTAAGAAACCATCTACATCACAAAAACATGCATACGATGCAGATATGATTTTCAAAGCATGCTATTTGAAATATACTGACTAGGCTAAACATGGCATGGCATGTGATCATACAAGCATAGCAATCAAGAACTGAACACAAGCTATCATACTTGCGAAAATAGAGTTGAGCATGAAAACTAAAACTGAAAACAAACCATGGAACTGAACTAAACTGATCATGATCTGTACTAAACTAACTGCGCTGGTACTGAAACTAAGCTGAACTCACATAACTGATTGTGAATTTGAAAAGCTATACATATAATAAGTGAAAATACTAAACATGCTGCCGGCAACTGTACTTGCTATGCGCGCATCCCTATCCAAACCCGGGATTGCAAGTTCCGAATCTAGTAGGGTTTACTAGGTTAGCTAAACCTAGGGACGACTATGGGAGTCTAGCCCAGTGGATATCTAATCCATTACAGTGCCACTGCTGAAAGTAAAATACTGAATGCTTTATACTTATTTTGCTGAATCAAGGTTATCTGTACCTAGAACTAGGTAGTCTGAACCTAGAGGCGACTGTGGGAGCCCACCCATTGGACTGTAGTCCTACGTAAGTTGAAATAAACTAATTTGCTGTTTTAAATGCTTCTAGTGCATTTAATAAGTTCTTAAAACTGTCTATTACTGAGCTAGACATTTAATCGAGCCCCTAGGATGCTCTAACTCTTCTCCCCCATTAGGGAGACCACCTCTAGGCACCCGACAATGTCTAACCTCCTATCTGAAGAGGGAAGACATTCCCGGCCCATCTAGAGGTGCTCAACTAAATCCCTAATCTGCGAAGAGAGTTAAATACACCCTAGATATCGATAAAAATTCGCATACATCCTAACTAAAGCATAAAAACTCAAACGAAAGCTATTATACTGCAGGTGAGGGGTTTCTTACATTGTGTGCTAGATTTCTTACAAATCTAATCGCTAGAAATTTCGATGGAGACGACTTCTCGACGATTCGCTCGCGTCCACGTGTTCTACTCGCGGAGGGGAACGTCCGTGTGCTGAAATCGTTGCCGGAAAGTGACCTTGGGGCCCTAGGGAGAGAACCCTAGGTCTTCTTGGTGTGGCGCCGAGAGAAGGAGGAAGAGAAGAGAGGTGTTCGGCATGAGGGTTTGGAGAAAGAAAGTGGCGTGAGGTTTTGTGAGGAGAGGGCTGCCGAACCAAATTAAACCAAACCCAACTTAAGTTCTTAATTTATATTAAGTGGATTATTGACCCAACTCTAATATAAATATAATTGGTTCCTCTTTCTTTCAGCACGGCCCTGCTGGGTTCACCGGTTACTAAGGCTAACTAAAGGTTTAGCGGACCCGAGAGGTCCCGGGTTCGATTCCCGCTTAAACCATTTTGCTTATCTAATTACTTTTGCTACTTCCGCTACTTGGAAAATTCCGTAAAAATATCTAAAAATTCCAGAAAAATCATAGAATAATTCTAATGTAAGTTTGAGAATTTTCAGGTGTTACACTAGGTTTCTTGGGACTTGTGTGCCGAGAGGGTGCGGGAGAGAGAGAGAGAGATCGGCGGTGAGGGTGAGGGGAAAGTTGTCGATCAAATAATAAATCCCCACTTAATTTTCCAATTTATGTTAAGTGGTTAATACATCCCAACTCAATCATAAATATAATTTCTCTCTTTTTCTTTCAGCACACCCCTGCTGGGGCCCCTTGGTTACTAGAGTCATCTATAAGTTGTAGGGTCTAATAGGTCTCGAGTTCAATTCCCGCTTAGGTTGTTTTAATATTTTTATTTAATTTTGCTACTTCTGCTACTCCAAAAATTCTATAAAAATATTCTAAAATTCTAGAAAAATAATAGAACATTTCTAAAATTTATTTGAGAATTTTTGGGCGTTACATTATCTCAGCTGACCAGGAACCCAGCAGGGTTGTGCTGATTAAAGAAGGAGTGGAAATATTTTAAGTTGTAGTAGTTAAACAAAAAATATTAAGTATAAAAGAGTTACGACTGAGATTCAAACCCACAACCTCCCACCTGGTTCACGCCTTAAGCAAAGTGCAATGACCAAGTGCCCAAGCGGGCGTTGTTGATTAAAAGAAGAATGGAATTTATTTAAGTAGTAGTTAATAAATGGAAAATAAATAGGAATAAAAGGGATTCGGCTGAGGTTCAAACCCGCAACCTCCGACCTAGTCCACGCCTTAAGCAAAGCGCAAAGACCAAGTGCCCAAGCGGGCGTTGCTGATTGAAAGAAGAGTGGAATTTATTTAAGTAGTAGTTAATAAATGGAAAATAAATAGGAATAAAAGGGATTCGGCTGAGGTTCGAACCCGCGACCTCCGACCCGACCCGAATCTTAAGCGAAGCGCGTTAGCCAAGTGCCCAAGTGGGCAGTTCTGTTTAGAAAAGATAGCAAAATTTATTTAAGGAGTTAACATAATATGGGATCTATAAAAAGAGGAACTTAGGGCTTGATTATTGTCGTGACCTAATTTCTTCCCCTCCCTTCTTCCTCTCGCGCACGCGGCGTTCTGTTCGGGCGGAAACAAGCCGAAGCTAGGCTTCTCTCTGGCGGCCGACGAAGGGCAAATCCCGAGAGTTTTTCACCTCCTTAAGATCATCTCGTCGAAGAGAAGCCGTGGACACGAAGAAGAGCTGAAATCTCAAGCTCTCCGAAAACCCTAGAAGCCTAATTCAGATTGTAAGACCAAGAAACCAAGGTAAGTGCTACTCACCTGCGGTAAGGGTAGTTTCGAGCTTTAATTTAGTGTTTCTTTTAGTTTTTGGAATATGCTGTAAAGGATTATCGTTGCTTGGGAATTTAGAGTAGATCCAAGATTTGTTTCTCCCTTGTAATTAGAAATTCGGATTTTTATGTGAGCTTATAGTGCAGATTTTAATTAAGCTTATAGTGCAGATTTTAATTAAGTTTATAGTGAAGATTTTTTGTGGAACTTGTAGTGTAGATTTTTGGTGGAATTTATAGTCCAGATTTTAATTAAGCCTATAGTACAGATTTTAATTAATCTTATAGTGTGGATTTTTATGTAAGCTTATAGTGCAGATTTTAATTAAGCTTATAGTGCAGATTTTAATTAAGTTTATAATGCAGATTTTTGGTGGAATTTATAGTGCAGATTTTAATTAAGCCTATAGTACAGATTTTAATTAAGCTTATAGTACAGATTTTTATGTAAGCTTATAGTGCAGATTTTAATTAAGCTTATAGTGCAGATTTTAATTAATTTTATAGTGCAAATTTTTTATGGAACTTGTAGTGCAGATTTTTGGTGGAATTTATAGAGTAAATTTTTGGTGGAACTTGTAGTGCAGATTTTTGGTGGAACTTATAGTGTAGTTTTTTTAAAAAAAGATTATAGTGTAGTTTGGTTAAGTATTATAGTGCAGAATTTATGTTTGCATAGTATGCAGAAATAGTGTAGCATAGAATGTAGAATCTTGATTAGTATAGTATGCAGAATTTTGATTTGCATAGTATGCAGATTTTTGTTTATGCATTTCAAAGTTAGAATTTGTTTAAACATTTCAGTTTTTAAAGAAGCATTCTTTTATTAGAGGTATTAACAAGTATAAGAAAGATAAAGAAAAGAAATAAAAAGGCCAAGGCCTTAAGTAGATCCCAAAGTCAAGACTTAAGGGATTTTAGCACACAAGGTGCTCGTTAAAATGCCAAGCCATTTAAAGAAGAAGTAATTAAGATAAATCAGCTTATGAATCAGTATTTTACTTTTATCAGTGGCACTGTGTTGGACTCTTAGTTATCCTTGGGTTGGGCTCCCATAGTCATCCTGTAACACCCGAAAATTCTCAAAGTTATTTTAGAAATATTCTATTATTTTTCTGGAATTTTAGAATATTTTTATAGAATTTTTGTAGTAGCAGAAGTAGCAAAAATAAATAAGGACGTAAAACAGCTTAAGCGGGAATTGAACCCGAAACCTATTAGACTTTACGACTTATAGATGACTCAAGTAACCAAGGAGCCCCAGCAGGGGTGTGCTGAAAGAAGAGGAGAACAATTCTATTTAAGATTTAGTTGGATGGTGTTAAGCACTTAATATAAATAGGGAATTAAGAGAGGAGTTATTATTTTCCAAACGACAACTCTATTTTCCCCTCACCCTCACCCGACGCCATCTCTTCTCCCGCACCCTCTCTTCACGCCCAAGCCCAAGGAGACCTAGGGTTCTGTCCCTAGGGCCATAGGAGCACCTTCCGGCGATAATTCCGACACGAGGATGCCCCCTCCGCGAGAAGAAAGTATAGACGTAAGGAGATCGTCGAAAAGATCTTCTTCTCCGAAAAAACTAATGATTAGATTAGTAAGAAAACTAGCGCAGGATGTAAGTAACCGCTCACCTGCAGCATAAGTAGCTATTCACATGCTTTTATGATTCTAGATCGCTTTTATGACCTTAGTGTAGTCGTATGCAGAATTAGAGCACACCAGGTGCTCGATAAAATGACTAGTATAGTTGTATACCATAGTAGGCATTTTTAATAGTACAGTTAAATGCCATAGATGTATTTCATTAACATATATGATCTTGCTTCAGTTATATGGGACTACGGTCCAATGGGTGGGCTCCCATAGTCGCCTCTATGTTTAGACAACCTAGCTCTAGGTTCAGATAACCTAGTAAAAGCAAGATAAGATATATTAGCTATCAATCAATATTTTACTTTATTAGTGGCACTGTACTGGACTTCAGTTGTTCATGGGTTGGGCTCCCATAGTCGTCCCTAGGTTTAGATAACCTAGTACCCTACTAGATTCGGCACTTGCTGCCTCGGGCCTAGTTAGGGATGCGCGCACAGCAAGTATAGTTGTCGGGCCCATCAGCAGCACGTCTAGTATTTTTATCTACTTATGAAAATAGTTTTCAAACCTTTACAAATCAGATATATGAATACAGTTCAGTGACAGCAGTAATCGCATACAAGTTTTTTTTTTGCTTAGCTCATGTATCGATTTAGCTTGCTTGATGATACAATAATTAGTTTATGTTCATTATGTGATTGCTATGATATACATGTCCATATGCCATGCTCCTAACACTTTCAGTATGATTTTCATTATGTACATCAACATAGCATCTTTTAACGAGCATGATTTCTTCGTATGCATGTTTTTGTGAGGTAGATGGTTTCTTACTAAGCTCCCAAGCTTATAGTTTCCCTTTTTCTCTTATGCTGCAGATAAAGGTAAAGGGAAGATGGAATAGCGGAGGCTGGAGGCAATGCGATGAAGATGTGTGTGAGAAGGAACTTGGAATGAAGATCTTTGGGGAAACTAGCATATTTAAGAACTTAGTATTTCTAATAGTGTTACTTTTCCGCACTTTTAGTTATTTGGGTGTCTTGAATGATGAAAGTTATGCTTAGATTACTCGTTGTCTGGATATTGATAGCTATCCATGAGTAATGATATGCCTAGGATTAGTGTAGTGTGTGTGTAGTTGAAATTCTGAAGTTTCTGTACAGGTCGGGTCTGATTTATGCAGAAATCATAAACCCAATCGATCAGGCGATCGATTGAGCAGTCTTCAATCGATCAACCGATCGATTGGGAAGCGATCTGCCGTATACAGAGAGCTGATGAATCGATCAGTTGATCGATCGGCCATGGATCGATCAGCCGATCGATCGTGGAATTTGCTCCCACGAATAGAGAGCTTCTGAATCGATCTCTGGATCGATTGGCCATACTAGATCGATCAGCCGATCGATCCAGACAGGACCTCCGTGCATAGTAGCACGTTGAATCGATCAATGGATCGATCAACAACTCCAATCAATCAGCCGATCGATTGGAGAGTCAGATTTCGGCTAGAAGTGTCTGCTTCCAGTCTTTTACCGAATAGAGAATTTAGGTTCCCTTCATAGCCTATGTATAACTTCAGAAAGTGTATTCTGAATATAAATTTCAGATTTTATAGCAATTAGCATGAAGTTTTAAATTAGTTCAGTTTTTCGCCCAAAATAGTTCAATTTAGCACAGTGATTGTAACCTCCGGCCTTACAGCTTAGTCAGTAGAAGGTGGGGCATTACACGTCCCTAGGTTTAGATAACCTAGTAAACCCTACTAGATTTGGGACTAGCTACCTCGGGTCTAGTTAGGGATGCGCGCAAAGTAAGTACAGTTGTCGGGTCCATCAGCAGCATGATTATTATTTTTATCTATTATGAAAATAGTTTTCAAAACTTCACAAATCAGTTACGTGAATACAGTTCAGATTCAGCATTAGCCTAGCATCAGTTTAGCTCAGCTTATGTATAAGTTCAGTTAAACTTATTATTCTGAAGTATAAAAGTATAAGTTTTGAACAAGTAAAATAAGCTTTACATGTTTAGCATTTCAGCATGTCTTGTTTCTTTTGCTATTAGATGATCATGTGTAGTATTTCCTTTAAATCATTCAGTTTTAGATTTATTTTATTCACATGCATATTCAAGTTTTGTGAGTTAGATAGCGCTTACTAAGCAATTTTGCTTATAGATGCATTTTCCTCTTACTGCAGATAAAGTAAAGGAAAAGCTATAGAAAAGGAAGGCAACAAGGAGGTGTGGATGGATGTGTGATGCCTGGACTATAGAAGCCTTGGGATTTAGCATAAGAATTTATTAAGATTGCCATGTATTTAGAATTCTTTCATTTAAATTGTTATGCACATTAGACCTATTATCGGAGTTGTATAATGGTTGCATGAATGTTCAGATTAATACATCTATGTCAGTATGATTAGATTGATGTATAGATTTAGTTGTGAACATAAGTCTGAGTAGTATGTATAGATGAGTCATTTAGTCTTCTGTTGCCAGTTAATTGCATGTTTTGAGTGTTTAGAGAGTTTTAAGTATAGATAATTACATGTGTGCAATGTTAGTTAAGATAAGTTAGTAGTCCAGTAGCGCTCCACCCTCGCAGACTAGTAGTGAGGAGGGTGGGGTGTTACAGTTTAGAGTGAGTCTACTTAGAGTTCAAGATATAGATTGATTAGAGGATGACACGATCTATCCCTCAATTTAATCAATCTAGATGTCAATGATAGAAGGACATTGTCATATATTGTGAGAGTCACAATTAGTAGTCACAAAGGCGATGTTGGATCTCAACATTCTTATAACTTGGGTAGTAATGATGTGTTGCTAGATACCGCTCATTACATATGCTTCTAAATGGGTTTAGGAGCATTGCCAACGTTACAAGAACCTATAGGGTCACACACAAAGAGCAATTAGATGGAGATTGGTTCATATGATGAACCAAGAGGATTAGGCTCATGTGATGAACCAAATTGGATTAAGAGTAATCCAAATTAGACTAATTGAGTTGGACTCAATTTGATTCATGTATTGAATGAGTCTAATTTAGATTATAACTCATTGAATCAATTTAATTTAATGGATAGAGATTCACTAAATTAAATTGACTTGAATCATAGGTTGGATTTGATCAACCATGGGAGAATTTAAGTCAAGTTTGACTTGACTTGAGAGGGAAGATGAAGGGTCAAGTTTGACTTGACCATGACTTGACCAAAGCCACCTCATTTGTGAGTTGGCATAAGGCCGGCCAATGATGATGTGCCACATCATCAAGGCCACTTCATGGTGTGTCACCTCATGAGGAAAACCAAGAGCCATGACTCTTGGTATTCCATGGAGGTATAAAGCCTTTCTATTGTGGCTGGCCACATTATGGTGTGAGTTACAAGAGTAAAACTCATTCAAGTCATCTTCTTCCTCCTCTCTTCTTCTCTCCCTCACTTCCTCCATTGCCAAGAGTCCTTGGGGTGCTAGCACACTCTAAGGTTTCTTCTCCATCTCTTGTTCGTGTGGATACTTCTAGAGGTGTGTACACTTGAACACACTTGAGATCCGACGGACCATGGACGAGCGGGATTTGCGAAGGGCTTCGCTTCAAAGGTATATCTCTTTTTCATGTAGATCTAAGGTAGATCTAGGATAACAAACATGTACATGTAAAATTTTATATATCTTTGCATGGATCTGTGGCAAGACTTCGGGGTTTTCGCAATGCAAAAAGCGGTTTTTGCGGCCCGAAAGTCCCAACATGGTAACCCTAGGTGGAAGAAAATCCTAGGGGGTGGTAATCCTAGGTCTTAGGGAGTCATAACCCTAGGTAAAAAGTCCAGTCGGTCAGGAGGACTGGACTGGCATCAGGTATGTTCTCCTGAGTGAAGTAGGTGAGGACGCATTCTCCGGAAGAGGGAATAGTAGGCGTCGGTTCGACCTAGGGTTTTCGGTCAGAAATTCGAAGTTAGAACCGAACAGTCCAGAGACTGTCAAAATATTTTATTATCATATTTCTTATGTGCTAACTTTGTTTTGAAGGATATATGGCTGTTTTGTAGACTAATATATTTTGCAAGGACAAAAGAGTACATTATGCCTCGGATGAACAATACCCGAGGCGCCCTTATGGAGCTTCGAGGCGCCTCAGGTTCAAAGGATAAGATGTGCACACAGCAAGGCTAGAGGTGCCCTCATGGAAGCTTAAGGCACTTCGGACAGGCTTAAAGGCACCTTCAAGGGGTATAGAGGCACCTTCAAGAGGATCAGCGACGACTACTTCAGCGCTCATCAGCGCGGCTGACTCGGCAGTGATGGAGGCACCCTCAAGGGGCTTTGAGGCACCTTCAACAACCATTATATATAGATTTCAACTAGCAGCTCCATTCATCAATTCCCAATGATCCTTCTTCTGTGTACTACTCAAGAGACATTCTAGAAGTGCAGTAACAAGCCACCAACAACTCGGAGCCTCAGTTTTACGATTTCTAATTGTCGCTATAATTTTTAGTGCATTTAATTGTAATATTCAATTGTACTCTTTTGTGATATTATAGTTGTTGGCCACTGAAAGTGATCAACGATCGTGGGCTTTGGACTAAGAGTCGCCCTAGACTTTGAACCAAGTAAATACTTGGGTTTTTCTGTGTTGTGTTTCTTATTCCGCTGCTCTTTACTCGTACATTTTTCGAATATGAAAAGTGAAAGTCATGAGCGCTATTCACCCACCCTCTAGCGTGTCTCGATCCAACAATTGGTATCAGAATGAGGTCGCTTCGATTTGGTGCAACCACCAATCAAGCATTTTTTCAAGGTGATTTTAGTTTTTCAGAATCGATCGGAGTTGGTGTTTTTGCCGCCTTCGGATCAAATTTTTCGTAATCAAATTTTTCTTGAAGTTGGTACAACACCACTCGAGATCATATTTTATTCTTATTTTAAACCGCACTACTAATCCAGGATCTATTCTTGGGACAAGTTCTTTGTTTATTTTATGTGCAAGTTTTATCGTCGATTTTATGGCACTCCAAGAAGGCTACAGTACAACCCGACCTCCGCTCTTCACTGAAGAAGATTTTGATTATTGGAAGAGTCGAATGTAATCGTACCTCCAAACAAATTTTGAAGTCTGGATGATCATCAAGACTAGTCTGGACCTTCCAATGGACAACACTAGCAAACCAATCTTGTGCAAGAACTAGGATGCTGCACTCATAAAGAAAGTAGAAGCAAACGTCTGAGCAACCTATACACTTCAGTGTAGCCTAACGAAAGAGGAACTGAACCACGTCGGCCCGTTCTCGAGCGCCAAAGAACTATGGCAAAAACTGATCGAGTTGCACGAGGGAATGTCTGACATGAAGGTAAGTAAATGTAACGACCCGACCCCTCGGTACCCTTGGGCGGCCTAACTAGCGACCCATTTGGCGACCCCTTGGCAGTCCCTTGGGCGGCCCAATTGGCAGCCCAACTGGTGACCCCTTATGTCGTCGACCGACGACCCTTGGCCGTGCCGTTACTCACTAGGTCTTCCCACCCTTGGCCAGTGGATTTTTGCTTTCCCCAAGATTCGAACTCTAGACCTCCAAGCACTATTAGAAAACTAGGCTTTTGGGATAAAAATTTTAAGACAGCGACAAAATTTGGTTCAAATACTAAGTAATTAAGACAGTAATAATATATGTCTCAAAATTTTACATGGAAGCATTAAATTTAAGATAACATTTAAGATTTTGTCTCAAATTCATCTAAATAAGACACCAAATAAAGACAATTAAAAATATAATGATGTAAGACATTCAAATAAGATGGTAAAAAAAGTATTTGTATCAAATTATCTTGAATATGGTTCATTGGAACAATCACGGTAATCGTTACAGACTCTACCGTTCCAGTTCCAATATCTTTTCACGGAACGGTCACAACACAGATCGAATATATATAAAATAACATAGAAAAATACATCTACAAAGTTAACTTAATAATTTTTTTTAATTTTTAATTTGTATTTAGATTATTTATAATTTAAAAATTATGAAAAAAAACATAATAAATATTTAATAATATACTAATCTTTTGATAGGCCTAGGATACTGAAATAAATAATAAGTTCATTATATATCTACATACATCGATGATATTAATATAATTAGAGGTCTTAGGTTTTTTATTTTAACATTAAATTATTTACATTTGTTATTATTTTTAAAGAGGTTAGGTTTCTATTTTTTTTCGTGCGACAAAAAGGAACACGACGTTGAGGGCGACGGGCCGACTGAGGCAATGACGATATTCACGGCAAATCTCAGGTACTTCTTTAGGTCTTCTGTTCTCTCCGTCCAACCTATTGAGATTTCCTCTCTTACCGCATCCGACGGCATCGAGCGGTTGCTGCCGCTTGTGTAACCAACTCGCACCCCTTGCTCCTGCGGCCTGTAGCTCCTACTGGGCACATGGCCATGGGAGACTCCTGCTTTTCTAAGATCACAGTGTGGCCACTGCCAAGGCCAAAGCATTGCACGATAGGAGTTGGCAGAAGTGACTCCAATTCTGCTTCTTGCTTCTAGTAGTTTGAATAATTTTCTTATGTCTGATTTTTAAAATGCATTGATGTCATTTCTATCAATTTCCTTTGATTTTTCTGTTCTCAAAATTTACATTTACATTTTCATTTTCTTCATATTTTGTTGTTCTCAAATATGGATTTCATTAATCATTTTGATTTAATTTTGGTAACCACAGAAAAAAAATACCCTAAATCTAATTTAACCTAGGAATATATAGATAAGGCTTCAATTGGATGGATTAGTAATATCCAGATATGGCTTCAATTGGATGTGCATTTCATCTCACAAAAGTGGTAGAACTGCCATAGTCAGATTTTAGCGTCTATGTAGATAATTTATAGCTAGCTTAAAAGTATTTCTTTATTTTTTTCACTTTTATCAATATGTGAAATAGAGTGGTTTGTTTGGTAATCTATTAAACAAATGGCAGATGTTATCAATGTTTTAATTATACTAGACGAAAAATGGGCATGATACCGAAAGAAAAATAGAAGCTAAATTGAAATTATTGTTATGTCTTATTATCCACTTAAATTTTTGTTTGTTGCACTCATTTTTGTCTCTTGCACTCTAAATTTAAAATTGTGAACACAGGTCAATCCTCTCCTAACTCTGATTCCTGGATCTGTCCCCGAGTAAATCAATTTACATGGTATATCTCCTATTGCTTTTGATTTGATTTTAGTAGTTTGACTGAATGTGAGGGAGAGATAAGAAATTTAGTTCCCCATCCTATTGCAATAAAGATGTTCGATAAAACATCAATATGATTAATTTTGAGAACTCAGCAATTTTAAGATTACTACTAACTATATACCAAACAAAGCAAGCATACTTTTAAGAGATAATGAGAACCATTAAGTGAATCTACCTGATATGGCCCCAAAATGTTAGCATGCAATAGTTGAAAGTAAATAGTAGTTTTAGTATCTCTTAGGAATGGAAAGCCTGTGTTGTTTTACTATAGGAAAAACTTCACAGACACAAGAAGTTGGAAAAGAAATAGATCTAGTGATGGTTTTTTGCATTGCAATTGAAGATGGGTGGTCAATCCTTTGATGTCATGATGCACTTTTAATTTTTTACAATTTCATTTATAGGCATTGAATATTGACAGTTATGAAGTTAGAGCTTTATCACATTGGAGAGAACTTCTAGAAAAGGTATTATTATTTCATTAGTTAAAATTTAACTGTACTTATAAGTGTTATTTGTGTAGTAAATATTTAGTTGTGATCTAAGAAGTAACTTTTATTTAGTCATATAATGATTCAATTGTCTTAAATGTATAAATCTGATAAACTATTTTTTTTATAAATGATTGTTTTTATCAATAAATTGTTCCTCGATGAAGATCGGTGATATGGAAAAAAGTTAGATTCATTCAAAGAATAGGAATTCAGAAGAATGTAGAAGAAAAGTTGATGAATTTTTATAGTTAGCTTACAAAGACAAGACTGAAGATAGCAGAATTTATTGTCCATGTTGTGATTGCAAGAATCATTATTTTATCTCTAATTTAGATGCTAGGATGTATATTATTGATAGAGGCTTTTATAACAAATATAGAGTTTGGGTTTACCATGGGGAAACTTACAGTTCTCAACATTATTTGATAGTTTTGTGATACGTACATTATTTTTTATTTAGGTTGCAGATAATATTATTTCACTTAAACAAGGATTGGATAACCAATAGGTACATTAGTAGTTGTTTTCATAACAATTCATAATATTATTTCACATAACAATTTTTAGTTTTATTAACAATTTTGGTGATGTAGTAGTGTACATATTTTTAAGCTATAGATAAATTTATTTTACAAGTTCAACAATTTGAAAGGCACAAAGATATTGACAAACACCAAAACCATCATTTCTTATTACGAGATAAAGAGGTTTGTTTAACTTGGGGTTGTTAAGTTGTATATATATAGTTGCAAGAAAGAGGATTATGTGTTAGATGATTAGATTTCTTATTGAAAAGTTCTATTTATTGATTTTTTTGAACAATATATATTATAAATCATCTTTACCTCTAATAAGAGTTTTTTTTATGTTCAGGATTCTGATGAAGAAGGATTATAGAAGTTATCTCTAGATCACGAGGAGTTGTTCTTTAGACTTTCTTTTGTGTAACTTTCATGGGAATAGTTATTTTTTTATTATCAACTTAATGATAGATATGTAGATATTTCTGTTATTGGATGAATATTGGATGCACTTCAATTAATGATTATAGAATTTTATATTGTGTATATCATTTTTAATTTATAAAAAGAGAGTTTTCCCTTTTGTCTTGAAATGACAATTCAATAAATTTGATCTAGATTAATTTGTATAATAAATGTTCTTTTAATATTATTAATTTTTGTCATAATTGTTGCATCTAATAAGTTAAAACATTAGGGACAGTAATTTACTGTCTTCACTTCTATTTGAGACAGCACATTACCATCTCAATTTAGTGTCTTTAGTTTTTTCACAGGATAAGACATAACATTTGAGACAAAACAATAACTATCTTAAATACTTTTAAGACAATTGAGCAACTATCTCATCACCGTCTTAAATAGCATTTGAGACAGTACAATTGTCTCAATATTTTTTTAAGACGCTTGTATTAGGGACGACTACATTACCGTCTCATCACCGTCTCAAAAATATTTTGAGACACTAAATTTATCATTTAAGACATATTTTGATGTCTCTCAAAGGCATAGTTTTCTAGTAGTGAGGCTAAGTAATAGAGTTTATGAATCCTGGTGCTCACTTGGCTACCAGGATTCATAAACTCTAGTACTTAGTCTGGAGGTCTAGAGTTCTAATCCTAGGAAAGGCAAAAATCCATTGGCCAGGGGTGGGAAGACCTAGTGAGTAACGGCACGGTCGAGGGTCGTCGGTTGACGACATAAGGGGTCGCCAGTTGGGCCGCCAGTTGGGCCACCTAAGGGACCGCCAATGGGTCGCCAATTGGGCCACCCAAGGGGCCGAGGGGCTGGGTTGTTACAACCCAAATACGTTCATAATTACACATGTAGAGATAATCATAAGTTGTGATCCAATCACAAATTCTCTCATGCTATGAATTATATTGTGAACATTCAGTAAATGAGTTTAAGACTATTCAAATATATAATATACACTCAAATAGTGAATCTATATTTATCAAATAAAAAGTAAAACTATAAGGCGATTGCCTTAGGACATCTCTCAAAATCTAATAGATTCATAAGCTCTGATTTGACTGACTTCTCCAAGTAGACGTACGCTCAGCAGGTGGAACTTAGCTCATCCGTTTGCTATGAAGTTGACTTGTTCTTTTTTTGGTCCATTGGTGTTCTTATTTTTTAGCTATTTGTTGGTCCATGGGGCTACAAAATCATATTTAATTATCAAAAGTATTTCAAAATCTATTTTGAAAAATATCTCCATGCATTTCTTCCATATCATGAACTCCCCCTCAAATTTTAGTAGGTAAATACTAGGTTCGGCCATCATCTTGTTTGCTTTGGTCGACAATTAGTCCTTTTGAAGTGGTTCGGCATACCAATTGTTGGTCCCATTGCAGTCGGCTAGAGGGGGTGAATAGCCTATGATCAACAATTTAGAATAAAAAAAATTTCTTCCTTTTGCTTAGCAAGGATGAATAATTAGATAAAGCAGCAATAGACAATTAACATAAAGAAATAATAATAACTTAAAAGAAAAGAGGCACAATAGTTACTTGGTTGTAACTTAGGTGGTTGTTAATTTAAGGTGGTTGAAAGCTCAATAAAAATCTCCTTTGTTGAAGGCAGAGAAGCCTCTTACATTCTTTGAAAGATCAGAAATAAATTAGGAATTGAATACTAAAGTTGTTGTTGAATTCTTAGGTCTAAGGGCCCTTTTATAACTCCTGAAAATGTGATCCGTAACTTGAAGGCACCTTTAATAGGATAGGTTTTATCTGTCGAAGATAAAACTTTATCTTCGGCTAACAACTATTGAAGGTACCTCTAGCAGGATGGAAGGCGCCTTTGATACTGTAACGGCCCGGCCGGGGCGGGCCCCACCCAGACCGAACCGGGAACACAACCAAAATTGTCCATCAGGTTGACAACTAGCTCCACAGACCACCGGAGGTCCTTTCAGCGTGCTTTGTCCTCACTCGCACGCACCCTGGAAAACTTCCCAGGACATCACCCATCCTCAGATTTCTCCAAGCTAAGCACGCTTAACTTTGGAGTTCTTAAGTTTGAGCTTACGAAAAGAAAGATACACCTTGGTGATATGGATAGTACCATCTAACCTTTTAAGCCATTCTTAACCAGAATCTCAGAACCGTGGTTATTGCAGATATTATTCATGGAAGGCATCTTCCAAGCCATTCAAGGAACCTTCCCTGAGGCAGATAGGCTCCTTAGCTGATCTTCTTCACGTGGGTGATGCTCCGGTTAATCGTAGTTGAGCTCACTCAAGCCCAACTCTAACCTTCTGTTGGTGCGGGAAGCATCCGACGATCAAACCCAAGTTTTGATAATGGAAAAGGGATTCAAAGTTAGGATTCCTTGTTATCTAATGTGCTTAAATGAGGTTTCAGGAAATTCCTAACTGCGGTTAGGTAGGTGAAAAACACTAGGGGACGGTAACCCTAGGTCCTAGGGGGTGGTATGTTAGCTAGAGCCCTAGAGTCAATCATTTGATGATTGTATTATGGAATTGTTGTATCATATTCTATATAAATAAAGGTATTTGGTTTTTGGTTATTATACTTACTTGTATTAGTGCCAAATAAACTAAGTATAATAACGTCCTTGAGTAGAAGTTTCTTACCTATATCAATCGATTGGTTGAATCGATAGTGAGATGATATAGGAAACACTACTCTTAATCATTCCTAGTCGAGTATTAACATTCAGGGACAATGTTAATGCAATAAGACTAGCATATAGGTCAACTCGATGACTTGATCTCACAAGTCATGGATATAGAGATATCAAGTTAACACATGGGTATGCATTAGAGAATGTATAATGAATGACCCGCCATGAGAAAGTATCATGGATCGTTATATGAGTGTCATATACTTTCTCATGTGGCTATTAGTATGACTACTAGTGCTTAGACCTGAAGTCACCATGGTTCCCTACATAAGGAGTTATGTACTTTGGTTTCGTCAAACGTCACCCGTAACTGGGTGGACTATAAAAGCGATTACTGGGTATGTAACGAATTATGCAGAGGGATGTGAGTGATGTAGATGGGATCTATCCCTCCTATATGACGGAAGAGACATCGGTATTCTTGATAGAGTGAGACCACGAAGTGCATGGCCATGCCCAAATGAGTCAATATGAGATATTGAGCTCATTTGTTTTAGTGAGTCTACTTGGAGTTCAAGATTTAGATTGATTAGAGGATGACATGGTCTATGCCTCACATTGTTCAATCTAGATGTTTAGGATAGAAGGACACTTGTCATATATTGTGAGGAGTCACAATTACTAGTTCACAAGGTGATGTTGGATCTCAACATTCTTGTAACTTGGGTAGTAATGATGTATTGCTAGATACCGCTCATTACTTATGCTTCTAAATGAGTTTAGGGGAATTGCCAACGTTACAAGAACCTATTGGGTCACACACAAAGAACAAGTGGATGGAGATTAGGTTCATATGATGAACCAAGAGGATTAGATTCATTTGATGAATCAAATTGGATTAAGAGTAATCCTAATTGCGCTAATTGAGTTGGACTCAAGTTGATTCATGTGTTCAATGAGTCTAATTTAGATTATGACTCATTGAATCAATTTAATTAAATGAATTAGATTCATTATATTAAATTGGCTTGAGTTAAATGGTTGGATTAGATCAACCATGAGAGAGATTAAGTCAAGTTTGACTTGACTTGAGAGGAAGAGGAAGAGTCAAGTTTGACTTGACTATTTGCCACATCATTAGTGATTTGGCATTAGGAGGACTAATGATGATGTGCCACATCATCAAAGTGTGCCACCTCATGGGGGTTACAAATCTATTCTCTTTAATGGCCACATTTAATGAGAATGGGGGTTACCTTTTTGGTTTTGAATGAGAATGAATTTTTCATTCAATCACATTCACATCATCTTCTTCCTCAAGCTCTCTTTTTGCTCCTTCTCTTCTCTTGGTCGTGGGTTTCAAGCAAGGAAGAAGAAAGGTGAGTGAGCCTAATCCAAGAAGAAAGGTTAGTGAAAGTCACATAGAGTTTTAGAGGAGTGTGTTCTCTTCATTTCCTTTCTTCATCTTCCAATCCCATCCGAGAGCATCAAGAAGTGCTAGCACACTTTTGGTGTTCTCTTCTCCATCCTTGAGTGTTAGAGAACACTTCTTGTTCGTGTGGATACTACTAGATGTGTGTACGTTTGAACACACTCGAGATCCGACGTACCTTGGACGAGCGGGATTCGCAAAGGGCACGCAACAAGGGTAACCTTCTAAACATGTAGATCTAAGAGTAGATCTAGTTAGTAAACTCGTACATGTAAATTTTTTGTTCTATACACTTTGCACGGATCCGGTGGCATGGGGGTTTCGAGGTTTCCGCGACACGGAAAAGTGGTTTTCACGGCCCGAAAAATCCAACAGTGGGATTAGAGCCACGTGCGAAGACGTGTATGAGTTTATTTTGGTTTTTATGAAAAATAAACATTCTGTGAATTTCTGTAATTTCATGATTTTTATAGTTTTAAAGGGTATTTTTCTCGTAGAAGCGAAGCACAAGTGTTTAGACACTTGTAGGCTTCGACTACCGAGAAGATTTTTCCGTTACGACAATATTTCGACCCAAAACTTTTTGGGACAGTGGGATAAGGCGCTGTAGGATCACTTAGGAGCAACTCACGATGGTTAGATCGCGGGTAGGGGTACTGCCCCTAACCCCGCAAGGGGATTTGCTCCGCGATTGCGCTCGAAATCGCTAATCGAGACCGCCGGGAAAAATTTACTCATAAAAATTATAAAAATTATGAAAAAATTACAGAAAATTATGAAAATATATAATTTTGAATTATATATTATTTTTGTGATAGTCATGGCCCAAAAAGGCCCAATATGATTTGATTTGTGTTGTAATTTATAATACGACCTGCGTGCCGTCATGTATTTGTGTGTGCTGTATTTGATACGTGACCTGCGCGTCGTGCCTCCCTATTTATATTCTGGTTGTAAATTAGATTTAGACTCGAATGTAACTTGAGTTTCAAAATTGTAATGTAAATTTTGAAGCGGTGGAAGGTCCACTCGAGACAGAGTTACGAGGAGGGCGCGAGCAACACGAGGTGGTCAAAGGAAAGAGCTTGAGAAGCTGTTGACCTTAGGTTGACCATCCGATCTTCTCATTGGCTTGAGAAGATCGTAGTAGGGCCATGACATAATCACAAAATTTAGTTAATTACTTGTGTTTGTGATGCATGTTTAATTAAGTAATTAATTAGTGCCTAACGATTAAGATTAGATCTAAATCGTGCACATGATGCACCCTTACGATTAGATTAAGATCTACATCGTGTACAAGATGCACCCTATCGATTAGATTAGATCTATGTCGAGTATATGATACAACATCGACGTTTAGATTAGATCTAAATCACGTCAACTCTAATGTCTACCGTGCCGTGATACCTATCACTACCTCGGTCACATGTGTTGTTGAATCTGCCAAAGCAGAGCAACACATATTATCTTGGTAGGGTATGGAGGGACAATCTTGGTCCCACCTATCAACGAATGGGTGAGTACAACTCAATTAGATTGAGTAACTAGTTAACTCGATTGGATCGAGTACAACTATAGACATTCTTCCAACGGTTGGAAAGATAGGACATAAATCACATTTATATAAATTCTTGGGCGTATTAGCCAAAGCTAACTCAAGTTTTAATATAACTGCGGATAATGATCCTATAAACAAGAGTTGCATAGAGATGTAATTGATAATCGTTACCTACCGATCATACTAAATCTTGGGCGTATTAGCCAAAGCTAACTCAAGGGTTAGTATGATGTGGATCTTGTCCCACATGAATTATAGAATTCAGTGGGAGCATCATTTAGTTGAAGGCCTAATTAAATGATTTAAAAGAATATGATATTTATTTCTTCATTTATTTCTGTTGTAGAATTTCCATGACGTCAAACACGAATAACTTCTCTCTACGTTCTGTCCTTAAGAAGGACAAGCTCAACGGAGCAAATTTCCTGGACTGGTACAGGAACCTGAGAATAGTTCTCACCCAAGAACGTAAACTGTATGTTCTGGAGAAGCCCATTCCGGAGGCTCCTCCTGCCACTGCCACGCGAGCAGACCGAGATGCTTACAAGAAGCATCAAGATGATGCATTAGATGTGTCCTGTCTTATGCTCGCGACCATGAACTCTGAGCTTCAGAAGCAACATGAGTTGATGGGCGCTTACGATATGGTTGAACATATTTGTCACCTATATCAAGGACAAGCAAGGCACTGGAAGAGGAACTCCAAAGAATACCTGGAAGATCTTAAGAAGAAGAGAAATAAGATTTCTACTTCAGGTATACATGTTATAGAAGTCAACCTCTCTATTTCTTCATCGTGGGTATTAGATACCGGATGTGCTTCGCACATTTGTACTAATGTACAAGCGCTGAGAAATAGCAGGGCATTGACGAAGGGGGAGGTAGACCTACAAGTAGGCAATGGAGCACGGGTTGCTGCTATTACTGTAGGAACTTATCATCTATCTCTACCCTCTGGGCTTGTATTAGAATTAGATGAATGTTGTTATGTGTCTGCATTAACTAAGAACATAATTTTAGTTTCTTGTTTGGACAAGAAAGGCTTCTCTTTTATTATAAAGGACAAATGTTATTCTGTTTATTTAAAAGACATATTCTATTGTAGTGCACCTCTGATAAACGTACTCTACATTCTAGATCTTGAAAGCCCTATCTATAACATAAATACCAAGAGGTTCAAGTCAAATGACCTGAACCAAACCTATCTCTGGCACTGTCGCTTAGGTCATATAAATGACAAGCGCTTATCCCAGCTCCATAAGGATGGTTTGCTGGACTCATTTGATTTTGAATCTTATGAGACGTGTGAGTCATGCCTACTAGGCAAGATGACCAAGACTCCCTTTAGTGGGCACAGTGAAAGAGCGATTGATTTGTTAGGACTCATACATAGTGATGTATGTGGCCCTTTCAATGTCGCTGCTAGAGGCGGTTATAGGTACTTCATCACATTTACTGATGACTTCAGTAGATATGGTTATGTGTACTTGATGACACATAAGTCAGAATCCTTTGAAAAGTTCAAAGAATTCAAGAATGAAGTACAGAACCAGCTTGGCAAGAGTATTAAGATACTTCGATCAGATCGAGGTGGAGAATACCTTAGCCATGAGTTTCGTGACTACCTAGCTGAGTGTGGGATTCTATCCCAACTCACTCCTCCTGGAACACCACAATGGAATGGTGTATCCGAAAGGAGGAATCGTACCCTATTAGATATGGTACGATCTATGATGAGTCACACAGATCTTTCGACATACCTTTGGGGCTATGCTCTAGACATGACAGCTTTTATACTCAAACGAGATCCATCCAAGGTCGTGATAAAGACACCATATAAGATTGTTGGTTGCTACTCGGAAAACCTAGAGGTTCCACTGTACAAAAATTTTGTACAAAGGTCTGAACCTTTTCCTAGCTACCATGTGTTCTTTTAAATTAAATTTTGGATCGCCTGCGGAACTTAACACGTTTGATCCAAAACTTAATATATTTGTTCTTTTAGGTTTTGACTTGGGTCTCCTGCGGAACTTAACACGTTCGACCCAAATCACCTTAAGTTATTAATTCCATTAAATATTAATTTCCATAATTGGTTCCCAGTACTGACGTGGCGAGGCACACGGCCTTCTTGGATATGGGAGCAACCACCACCGACTAGACAAAACCTTTTATAGAAAGCTAATATTTAATTTCCTAAAATAACTTTAGGTCAACCGAAAAGAACAATCAAATCACAAGGAAAAGAAAAACAAAAGAACACTATATTGAAAACAAATTCGAAACTCTAGAATCGTATGCCTCTTGTATTTAGTATTATTTTCAAAAATAACTAGTATGATGCGGAAAGAAAAATTACTAGTTATACCTTTTAGAAAAACCTCTTGATCTTCTACCGTATTCCTCTTCTAACCTCGGACGTTGTGTGGGCAACGATCTTCCGAGATGAGAACCACCAAGCACCTTCTTCTCCTCCTAGCTAGGTTCGGCCACAAAAAATAAAGCTTCACCAAGGAAGAAGAAAAACACCAACCAAGCTCCAAGAGATGCAAGCTTCCTCTCCTTCTTCTTCTTCTTCTCCAAGTAGTATCCGGCCTCCACAAGAGCTCCAAGCAATAGAGAATTTCGGCCACCACAAAGAGGAAGAAAAGGAGAAGATGTTGGCCGGCCACACCAAAGAATAGGAGAGGGAGAATAATAGAGGTTGTGTCTTGTGAAGGCACCCTCACCCCTTCTTTTATATTCCTTGGCCTAGGCAAATTAGGAAATTTAATTACAATAAAATTTCCTTAATTCCTTGACATGATTTAATTGAGAAAAATAAAATAATATTTCCCCAATTAATCTCTAATGGCCGGCCACATCAAGAGGAAATAAATTAGACAAGTTTTAATCAACAAATTAAAACTTCCTAATTTGTTTCCGGAAATTTTAAAAATAAAATTTCTCTTTAAAAATCTCTTCATGGTTGATAAAAGGAAATTTCTATAATTTTAATTTTATCAACATGTGGATAATTTTAAAGAGAAAATAAAATATCTCACCAATCTACAAATAAGGAAAGAGATTTAATCTCTTTCTTTAATCTTTTGTAGATCTTTTACAAGAGAGATATTTTAATTTTAATTCTCTTTAATAAATTATTTCTTCCACATAATAAAAATTAAAATTAAAATCCCTTTTTAATTTAATTTGGCCGGCCCCCACTAGCTTGAGTTCAAGCTAGGGTCGGCCACCCAATTTTATACCTAGGCCGGCCCTAGCTTGGTTCCCAAGCTAGCTTGGCCGACCCCCTATTGGTGGGTATAGAAGGTGGGTATAGGTGGGTATAGTACTCTATAAATAAGAGGCTACAATCGGGACCGAGAGGAGGAATTGGTTTTGGTCTCCCGATAAAATTAAGCATCCCGTGTTCGCCCCGAACACACAACTTAATTTTATCAATAATAATTCATTCCACTAGAGAACTATTATTGAACTACCGCATCAATCCCAAATTACATTTTTGGGCTCCTTCTTATTATGAGTGTGTTAGTCTCCCTGTGTTTAAGATATCGAATGTCCACTAATTAAGTGAGTTACTGACAACTCATTTAATTAATATCTTAGTCCAAGAGTAGTACCACTCAACCTTATCGTCATGTCGGACTAAGTCCACCTGCAAGGTTTAACATGACAATCTTTATGAGCTCCTCTTGGGGACATTATCAACCTAGTACCTCTAGGACACAGTTTCCTTCTATAATCAACAACACACACTATAAGTGATACCATTTCCCAACTTATCGGGCTTATTGATTCATTGAACTAAATCTCACCCATTGATAAATTAAAGAAATAAATATCAAATATATATGCTTGTTATTATATTAGGATTAAGAGCACACACTTCCATAATAACAGAGGTCTTTGTTTCTTTATAAAGTCAGTATAAAAGAAACGACCTCAAATGGTCCTACTCAATACACTCTGAGTGTACTAGTGTAATTATACAGTCAAGATAAACTGATACCTAATTACACTACGACCTTTCAATGGTTTGTTCCTTTCCATTATGGTCGTGAGCTACTGTTTATAATTTATAAGGTACTGATAATATGATCCTCTGTGTGTGACGCTACACACCATGTTATCTACAATATAAATTAATTGAACAACTATATTTATCATAAATATAGACATTTGACCAATGTGATTCTTATTTCTAGATAAATGTTTATACCAAAAGCTAGGCTTTTAGTATACACTCTAACAATCTCCCACTTATACTAAAAGACTAAGCTGCCATATCTGCTGCCATACATCTGATTCCCAACCCTTCAACATGCCCATCAAAAGCTCTTGCCTTAAGGACCTTAGTGAAAAGATCTATAGGTCATCACCTGATGCATTCTAGGCAGCAACAACTTCTCCTCGTTTATACGATTTCTCGTATTGGGTGGTACTTGCGCTCTATTGTGTTTACTTGCCTTATAGACTTATGGTTTCTTCGAGTTTGCTACTGCACCAACATTATTACAATAAATTGTAACAATCTTTGGACAAACCAGAAATCATATCTAAGTCTATCTTGAGGTTATTGAGTCATTCAGCTTTTATGGCTACCTCAAAGGCTTGCCATATACTAAGCTTCTATGGTGGAGTCCAGAAAAACACCTATGCTTATCACTCTTCCATAGTTATGACTTTACCTCCTAAAGTAAACACAAAACCCCGAGGTTGACTTATTATTATCCCTATCCGATTGGAAGCCAAAATCCGTGTAACCCACAGGGACCAAATTAACTGCCTTGTAAGCTAGCATATAATCTCTAGCGCCTCTAAGGTACTTTAATATATGCTTTACTACAGTCTAATGTCCTTGTCTAGGGTTACTTTGATATCTGCTAACTATGCCCTTGGCAAAACAGATTTCTGATCTCGTGCATAGCATACATTAGGCTTCCGACAGCCGAAGCATAAAGAACTACCTTTATTTCCTTTATCTCCTTT
Source organism: Zingiber officinale (assembly GCF_018446385.1). Classification (NCBI taxonomy): domain Eukaryota; kingdom Viridiplantae; phylum Streptophyta; class Magnoliopsida; order Zingiberales; family Zingiberaceae; genus Zingiber; species Zingiber officinale. The sequence goes on along the minus strand of NC_055987.1, from coordinate 52,913,624 downwards.
GATGTCTACAGAGACATATCTTTAGATAAAGTTACTCCATCCTGAAAAGGTAAGAAACCTTTCTTGGAGTTTTGCATGCTTAAAATGAGCAAGGATTTTTTCGATGTATGAAGCTTGGGATAAGTAAAATATTCTTTTCTTGTGATCCCTTATTACTTTGATCTCAAGAATATATACATTCTCCCAAGTCCTTTATATCGAATTATTTGGACAACCATACCCCTACTTCTGACAACATTTTGATATTGTTTCCAACTACCAAGAATGCTATCTACGTATAGTACAAGAAATACCACCACGTTTCCATCACACCTTTTGTATACACAAGACTTATCCGTTTACTCAATAAATCCAAAGGTCTGGATTACTTTGATAAACCGGATATTCCAAGACCTTGAAGCTTTGCCTCAGTCCATAGACTGACTAAGCTTGCACACAAGATGCTCTTAGCCCTTTGCAATGAACCCTTTTGGTTGCTTTATATGGATGCTTTCATCAAGACTTCCATTAAGGAATGCTGTCTTGACATCCACTTGCCAAATAGATAAAAGAATCCGGATAGACTTAAGCATGGCTACCAGTGAAAAAGTTTTCTTTTTCATCAAGCCTTGCTTTGAAAGTTACTACCTTCCTTTCTATCCCTCTTTTCCTATTATAGACCTTTTAACACCCAAAGGCTTTTACACCATTTGGTGGTTCTACAAGCTTCCAGATTTTATTAGAATACATATATTCTAATTCTGTTATTCATTACTCTTTGCCAAGATGTTGCATCTTTATCTTGGAGTGTTTCGTCATATGCCCGGAGATCAGGTTCATGTCCTCCAGGGATCGAGTCCAAAAACTTTCCCAAAACATGAATCTTTTTAGGTTGCCTAACAACACTCCCACTACGACAAGGCACTTTCTGCAATTGTGTATCATTTATGATACGTGTTGCAGTTTCCTTGTGGTATCTCATCTTGTACAGTTGGTACTAGATTAGACATGCCTTTTATTATTTCCTTAAGAACAAATTTTCTTATAGGCAAATGGTTTATTACATAGTCCTTTTCTAAAAATCGGTCATTGATGCTAACAATGACCTTCTGATTTTTAAGACTATAAACCTACTTTCATTTCACTAGGATAACCCACAAACAAGTGAATTCCTGTCCAACTTATCATTGTCTCTCTTCTGCATATGTGCTGGACTACCCGAATCCGAATATGCTTCGAAATAGGCTTACGCCTATTCAGCAATTCTATATGAGTAGAGAGTTCTGACTTTAGAAGGTACTATATTCACTCCTGTTTCCAGAGTATATCCTTAAAATGATTTTGATAATATTCTTAATAACTCATCAATCTACTTATTTCCATAAGAGTCCTATACCTTCCTTTTCCTACACCATTCTGTTGGGGTGTACCAGGTGCAGTTAGTTGGGATTGAATCCCTACTTCTGATAAATGACTCCTAAATTCTCCCAAGAGGTACTTGCCACTACGATCTTACCGTAGTGTCTTGATACTTTTACTTTGCCATTTCTCCACATCAGCCTCGTATTCTTTGAACTAATCAAAGCACTTAGACTTGCGGCACATCAAGTAAATATATCCGTATCTCAAATAGTTGTCTATAAAATAGATGAAATATTTGAAATAACGTCTTGCATGGATGCTCATAGGATCACACAAATCAGAATGAACCAATTCCAATATATCTTTGATTCCTTACCCCTTAGACTTAAAAGCTTCTTGGTTATTTTTCCTTCCAAGTAAGACTAGTAGGTTGGAAAGATTTCCACTACTAATGAACCCAAAAGTTCATCAGCTACCAATGAATCCTACTCGAGTTAATATAACCTAGCCTTAGAATCCAAAGATATAATTGGTTCATTTTCGAAGGTTACTTTCTCTTAAAGTTAGAAGATGTGTTACTAATCTCCATTTGTTGTATCGTGAGAGTTATTGGATTTATAAATTGCCAACCAACGTACCAGAACAGATAACTTCCCTCTTTTCCTTAACAGCTTTGTTATTTAAAAGAGGCAGAATATCAAGTTCTTTGAATAGTTTAGAAACTGAAAACTAGTTCTTTCTAAACTTGGTGCGTAAAAACAATTACTAAAAAATCCATATTTTATTCTTATCAAAAGATAAACATCTCCCACTGCAACAGCTACCATTTTTACAGTAGTGCCCATGTAGACGGTGTTTTAATTTTCATTTAGTTGTTGGGTTTCCTGGAACCCTGCAATGAATTGCGGATATGATTAATGACATCTGTATCTACACTCCAGGTTCTGGTAGATAACACCACTAAACATATTTCAACTAATGAATTAAATACACCTATATTGTTCTTAGTTCTAAGAAGACAGTCTACCTTAATGTCCAAGTCCTATTTTCAATCATTACAATTGGGATTGCTAAGTCTTTCTTATAGTATGACTACTAGGGGATTGACAAACATTTTAAATCCTAAGAATCACAAAAATATTTGGTCAAGATCAACTCCTTAAAATCTCCATGAATTTTGTGTATACAAAATCGAAGAGGAGATTTTATTCATTAATTTTATTATCTCATCAACTTTACTTTATGACGAATAAAATTAATAGTTGATCTGTCTTTGATCAAATATTTGGTCAAAACTCTTTGAATTAAAAATAACATTGATTCCTCAAACAATATTATTTAAATTCACCAACACCTCAAACACCGTGAATTTTGTATACCACGTTAGTGTGGACGTATACAAATTCATCATTTGTAAGAGGAGGGTTTTACCCATTGACTATCTTGTCAATATAACTTTTTGACAAATAAAATTACCTCAAACACCATGAATCTTGTATGCCACGTTAGTGTGGACGTATACAAATTCAAACATTTGTAAGAGGGGTTTATTAATTTTATTATATTGCCAATCTAGTTTTATGACAAATCAATAGTTGGTTTCCCTTTGGTCACACAAGTGATAGTAGTGACTCCGTTGGGGAGGATACTATTAAATGTGTCTAAGTGTATACCATTACTTGACACTAAGTCCATTAATAAGATTATGCCCCTTCCGTTGGGGAAGATCACATGCTCTTAATTAACTTCCTATAGTCATCCAAAAATGGAAGTCTATTCTAGTGATCCACAAACAAGCTCATCCGTTATGGAGGAAGGCACTCAGAGCCAACGCGCAAGCTTGTTTGCATCACTTACAAACCAGTAATGGAGACCATGGGATTTATTTAAAAATCTCTCTCCCACTTAGTTATTTATAAATGAGGAATTTTAACTATGATAGCCTACTAAATATGTAAACCAACATGCACACACAGCACAATATAAAAGCAATAAATAGAAAATCTAATTTTCAACTATTATGGCTTTTATCTCTAGTTGTCCTCCGTGTGTTGTCATCCCAAGCTGCTGCCATATTTGGCCACCGCTACCGGGTCTCACTGTCGCATCCATCTTGCTCCTTGTTCCGCTGCGCCTCTGGTCCTTAGAAGGTTCCACGCTTTGCAAGATTCGATCCGCGACATAAATAGAATTTTACAATTTTGATCCTATATTCCATAAAAGGAATGTACATGTATCTAGATCAAAAATAAAATCCTAATAAAACTAAATACAGCTCCTGCTGTATTTTATAATACAATCATGCACACACATATAAATACCCTTGACATGTACAAGGGTCCAATCACACACATAAAACTATAAGCCATAATAGTTGGATCCTGCATCCACAAAGTTAGCACATCCTACTATTATCCTGCCTAAATTATGTATGACATGTGCATAATTAAACTAATACCAAATACACAGAGGCAAAATCCTAGCTCTGATACCAATTGTTGGTTGCTACTCGGAAAACCTAGAGGTTCCACTGTACAAAAATTTTGTACAAAGGTCTGAACCTTTTCCTAGCTACCATGTGTTCTTTTAAATTAAATTTTGGATCGCCTGCGGAACTTAACATGTTTGATCCAAAACTTAATATATTTGTTCTTTTAGGTTTTGACTTGGGTCTCCTGCGGAACTTAACACGTTCGACCCAAATCACCTTAAGTTATTAATTCCATTAAATATTAATTTCCATAATTGGTTCCCGATCGTGGCGAGGCACATGGCCTTCTTGGATATGGGAGCAACCACCACCGACTAGACAAAACCTTTTATAGAAAGCTAATATTTAATTTCCTAAAATAACTTTAGGTCAACCGAAAAGAACAATCAAATCACAAGAAAAAGAAAAACAAAAGAACACTATATCGAAAACAAATTCGAAACTCTAGAATCGTATGCCTCTTGTATTTAGTATTATTTTCAAAAATAACTAGTATGATGCGGAAAGAAAAATTACTAGTTATACCTTTTAGAAAAACCTTTTGATCTTCTACCGTATTCCTCTTCTAACCTCGGACGTTGTGTGGGCAACGATCTTCCGAGATGAGAACCACCAAGCACCTTCTTCTCCTCCTAGCTAGGTTCGGCCACAAAAAATAAAGCTTCACCAAGGAAGAAGAAAAACACCAACCAAGCTCCAAGAGATGCAAGCTTCCTCTCCTTCTTCTTCTTCTTCTCCAAGTAGTATCCGGCCTCCACAAGAGCTCCAAGCAATAGAGAATTTCGGCCACCACAAAGAGGAAGAAAAGGAGAAGATGTTGGCCGGCCACACCAAAGAATAGGAGAGGGAGAATAATAGAGGTTGTGTCTTGTGAAGGCACCCTCACCCCTTCTTTTATATTCCTTGGCCTAGGCAAATTAGGAAATTTAATTACAATAAAATTTCCTTAATTCCCTTGACATGATTTAATTGAGAAAAATAAAATAACATTTCCCCAATTAATCTCTAATGGCCGGCCACATCAAGAGGAAATAAATTAGACAAGTTTTAATCAACAAATTAAAACTTCCTAATTTGTTTCCGGAAATTTTAAAAATAAAATTTCTCTTTAAAAAACCTCTTCATGGTTGATAAAAGGAAATTTCTATAATTTTAATTTTATCAACATGTGGATAATTTTAAAGAGAACTATTATTGAACTACCGCATCAATCCCAAATTACATTTTTGGGCTCCTTCTTATTATGAGTGTGTTAGTCTCCCTGTGTTTAAGATATCGAATGTCCACTAATTAAGTAAGTTACTGACAACTCATTTAATTAATATCTTAGTCCAAGAGTAGTACCACTCAACCTTATCGTCATGTCGGACTAAGTCCACCTGCAGGGTTTAACATGACAATCTTTATGAGCTCCTCTTGGGGACATTATCAACCTAGTATCTCTAGGACACAGTTTCCTTCTATAATCAACAACACACACTATAAGTGATACAATTTCCCAACTTATCGGGCTTATTGATTCATTGAACTAAATCTCACCCATTGATAAATTAAAGAAATAAATATCAAATATACGTGCTTGTTATTATATTAGGATTAAAAGCACACACTTCCATAATAACAGAGGTCTTTGTTTCTTTATAAAGTCAGTATAAAAGAAACGACCTCAAATGATCCTACTCAATACACTCTGAGTGTACTAGTGTAATTATACAGTCAAGATAAACTGATACCTAATTACACTACGACCTTTCAATGGTTTGTTCCTTTCCATTATGGTCGTGAGCTACTGTTTATAATTTATAAGGTACTGATAACATGATCCTCTGTGTGTGACGCTACACACCATGTTTTCTACAATATAAATTAATTGAACAACTACATTTATCATAAATATAGACATTTGACCAATGTGATTCTTATTTCTAGATAAATGTTTATACCAAAAGCTAGGCTTTTAGTATACACTCTAACAAAGATATGGACTGGGAGAGATGCCAAGGTGTCTTTCATGAGGATTTAGGGTTGTGAGGCTTACGTTAGACGTCAAGTCTCAGACAAGTTAGGACCCAAATCTGACAAGTGCTATTTTATTGGATATCCCAAGGAAACTAAGGGATATTACTTCTACATTCTCAGTCAGCACAAGGTAGTTGTGGCAAAGACTGGGGTCTTTCTAGAAAGGGACTTTGTTTCTAGAAAGACTAGTGGGAGCACGTTCGATCTTGAAGAAGTTCAAGATGCGAACAATAGCACTGATGCCTCGATAAAAGTTGAACTGGAACCATAAAGTGTTGTGGATGATGTTGTTCCACAAGGAGTTGAGGAACAACAACCAGTTCAAGTAGACATACCTCTTCGCAGGTCTGATAGGGTACGTCGTCAGCTTGAGAGATACTCATTTCTCTTGTTTGACCATGATGACGTTGTGCTCATGGAGGATGAGCCTACCACCTATCAGGAAGCTGTGATGAGACCAGATTCCGAGAAATGGCTAGAAGCCATGAGATCCGAGATGGAATCCATGTACACCAACCGAGTATGGACTTTGGTTGATCCAGCTGAAGGGGTAAAACCCATAGGATGTAAGTGGGTCTTTAAGAGAAAGACTGACATGGATGGACTTATCTATAAGGGTCGCTTGGTAGCTAAAGGTTTCAAGCAGATTCATGGTATTGACTATGATGAAACCTTTTCTCCAGTAGCGATGTTTAAGTCCATTCGGATCATGCTTGCTATTGCAGCTTACCATGACTATGAGATATGGAAGATGGATATCAAAACTGTGTTTCTGAATGGAAACCTACTCGAGGATGTGTACATGACACAACCTGAGGGTTTTGTAGATCCACAACATACTACCAGAGTATGCAAGCTGCATAGGTCCATTTATGGATTAAAGCAAGCTTCTCGGAGCTGGAATCTTCGATTCGATGATGCAATCAAACAGTTTGGTTTCATCAAGAACGAAGATGAACCTTGTGACTACAAGAATGTTGTAGGGGACATAGTTGTCTTCCTTATATTGTATGTGGATGACATACTACTCATTGGGAAAGACATCCCTTTTCTTCAGTCTGTCAAGACTTGGCTAGGGACATGTTTCTCAATGAAGGACTTAGGTGAGGCATCCTGCATTCTAGCGATACAGATCTATAGAGATAGATCTAAGAGATTGCTTGGCCTAAGTCAGAGTACATACATTGACAAGGTACTCCTTCGGTTTGCCATGCAGAACTCCAAGAAGGGGTTTCTGCCGATGTCACATGGCGTGAGTCTTTCGAAGACTCAAGGTCCCTCTTCGAGAGAGGAGAGAGACCGCATGGATCAGATCCCTTATGCTTCAGCCATAGGATCTATCATGTACGCCATGCTATGTACTCGACCTGATGTCTCGTATGCTTTGAGCATGACGAGCAGATACCAGTCAGATCCAGGTGAAAGTCACTGGATAGCGGTCAAAAATATTCTTAAGTACTTAAGAAGGACTAAAGAATATTTCTTGATATATGGAGGCGATGATGAGCTAGCTGTAAAGGGTTACAGTGATGCTAGCTCCCAGACCGACCAGGATGATTATCGATCGTAGTCAGGATTCGTGCTTTACATAAATGGTGGTGCTGTGAGCTGGAAGAGTTCGAAGCAGGACACAGTAGCTGATTCTACGACAGAGGCCGAGTATATTGCTGCATCAGAGGCAGCAAAGGAGGCAGTTTGGATTTGTAAGTTCGTCACTGAACTAGGGGTGGTTCCTAGCATTGCTGACCCTATTTAGCTCTATTGTGACAACAATGGAGCTATAACACAGGCGAAGGAACCTCGCTCACACCAGCGGACCAAACACATACTACGGTGCTTCCATCTCATTCGAGAGATTATCGAGAGAGGAGATGTGAAGATTTGCAGAGTACCCACAGAGGCTAACATCGCAGATCTCTTGACCAAGGCTTTGGCACAGAGGAAGCATGATGGACACACTAGGTCATTGGGGCTTAGAGCCTACACTGATTGGCACAAGTGCTAGCGGGAGATTGTTAGCTAGAGCCCTAGAGCAAATCATTTGATGATTGTATTATGGACTTGTTGTATCATATTCTATATAAATAAAGGCATTTGGTTTTTGGTTATTATACTTACTTGTATTAGTGCCAAATAAACTAAGTATAATAACGTCCTTGAGTAGAAGTTTCTTACCTATATCAATCGATTGGTTGAATCGATAGTGAGATGATATAGGGAACACTACTCTTAATCATTCCTAGTCGAGTATTAACATTCAGGGACAATGTTAATGCAATAAGACTAGCATGTAGGTCAACTCGATGACTTGATCTCACAAGTCATGGATATAGAGATATCAAGTTGACACACGGGTATGCATTAGAGAATGTATACTGAATGACTCGCCATGAGAAAGTATAATGGATCGTTATATGAGTGTCATATACTTTCTCATGTGGCTATTAGTATGACTACTAGTCCTTAGACCTGAAGTCACCATGGTTCCCTACATAAGGAGTTATGTACTTTGGTTTCGTCAAACGTCACCCGTAACTGGGTGGACTAGAAAGGCGATTACTGGGTATGTAACGAATTATGCAGAGGGATGTGAGTGATGTAGATGGGATCTATCCCTCCTATATGACGGGAGAGACATCGGTATTCTTGATAGAGTGAGACCACGAAGTGCATGGCCATGCCCAAATAAGTCAATATGAGATATTGAGCTCATTTATTTTAGTGAGTCTACTTGGAGTTCAGGATTTAGATTGATTAGAGGATGACACGGTCTATGCCTCACATTGATCAATCTAGATGTCTAGGATAGAAGGACACTTGTCATATATTGTGAGAAGTCACAATTACTAGTCACAAGGTGATGTTGGATCTCAACATTCTTGTAACTTGGGTAGTAATGATGTATTGCTAGATACCACTCATTACTTATGCTTCTAAATGAGTTTAGGGGCATTGCCAACGTTACAAGAACCTATTGGGTCACACACAAAGAACAAGTGGATGGAGATTAGGTTCATATGATGAACCAAGAGGATTAGATTCATTTGATGAATCAAATTGGATTAAGAGTAATCCTAATTGCGCTAATTGAGTTTGACTCAAGTTGATTCATGTGTTCAATGAGTCTAATTTAGATTATGACTCATTGAATCAATTTAATTAAATGAATTAGATTCATTATATTAAATTGGCTTGAGTTAAATGGTTGGATTAGATCAACCATGAGAGAGATTAAGTCAAGTTTGACTTGACTTGAGAGGAAGAGGAAGAGTCAAGTTTGACTTTACTATTTACCACATCATTAGTGATTTACCATTAGGAGGACTAATGATGATGTGCCACATCATCAAAGTGTGCCACCTCATGGGGGTTACAAATCTATTCTCTTTAATGGCCACATTTAATAAGAATGGGGGTTACCTTTTTGGTTTTGAATGAGAATGAATTTTTCATTCACTCACATTCACATCATCTTCTTCCTCAAGCTCTCTTTTTGCTCCTTCTCTTCTCTTGGTCGTGGGTTTCAAGCAAGGAAGAAGAAAGGTGAGTGAGTCTAATCCAAGAAAAAAGGTTAGTGAAAGTCACATAGAGTTTTAGAGGAGTGTGTTCTCTTCTTTTCCTTTCTTCATCTTCCAATACCATCCGAGAGCATCAAGAAGTGTTAGCACACTTGTGGTGTTCTCTTCTCCATCCTTGAGTGTTAGAGAACACTTCTTGTTCGTGTGGATACTACTAGAGGTGTGTACGTTTGAACACACTCGAGATCCGGCGTAGCTTGGACTAGCGGGATTCGCAAAGGGCACGCAACAAGGGTAACCTTCTAAACATGTAGATCTAAGTGTTGATCTAGTTAGTAAAATCGTACATGTAAATTTTTTGTTCTATACAATTCGCACGGATCCGGTGGCATGGGGGTTTCGGGGTTTCCGTGACGCGGAAAAGCGCTTTTCGCGGCCCGAAAAACCCAACATGGTAACCCTATGTGGAGAAAACCCCTAGGGGGTGGTAACCCTAGGTGGAGAAAAATCCTAAGGGGGGGGGGTAACCTTAATGTTAAAGTGTATACTGAAAGCCTAGCTTTTGTATAAATATTTATTTAAAAATAAGAATGACATTGGTCAAATGTCTACATTTATAAGATAAATGTAGTTGTTCAATTAATTTATATTGTAGATAACATAGTGTGTGGTGTCACACACAGAAGATCATGTTATCAATTTCTTATAAATTATAAACAGTAGCTCACGACTAAGATGGTATGGAACAAACCATTGGAATAGTCGTAGTGTAGTTTGATATTAGTTTATCATAACTATAAAATTACACTAGGACACTCTGAGTTTATTGAGCAGGACCATTTAAGGTAAGTTCTTTTTGTACTGTCTACATTAAAGAACAAGACATTTGTTATTATGGAAGTGTGTGCTCTTAATCCTAATATAATATCAAGTACATATATCTAGTATTTATTTGTTTAACTTATCAAAGGGTGTGATTTAGTTCGATAAATCAATAGGCCCGATAAGTTGGGAAATGATATTATTTATAGTGTGTTTTGTTGATTATAGAAGGAAATTGTGTCCTAGTAATCTAGGTTGATGATGTTCCTAAGAGGAGCTCATAAGGATTGTCATGTAAACCCTGCAGGTGGACTTAGTCCGACATGACGATCAGGTGCGTGGTACTACTCTTGGAGTTAGATATTAATTAAGTGAGATGTCAGTAACTCATTTAATTAGTGGGCATTCTATATCTTAAACACACGGAGACTAACACACTCATGATAAGAAAGAGCCCAAAATATAATTTGGGATTGGTGTGCTAGTTCAACAATAATTCTTTAGTGGTATGAATTATTATTAATGAAATTAAGTTGGGTGTTCAGGGCGAACACGGGATGCTTAATTTCATCTGGAGACCAAAACCAATTCCTCCTCTCGGTCCCTATCGTATCCTCTTATTTATAAAGTATTATACCCACCCATACCCACTTTCTTACCCATCCTTATGTGGTCGGCCAAGCCAAGCTTGGAGCCTAAGCAAGGGTCAGCCAAGACAAGACTTGGATGGGATGAAGTGTGACCGGCCCTAGCTCGAGTCCAAGCTTAGGTGGCCAGCCACAATAAAATTAAAAGGATTTTATTTTTTTCTTATGTGGATTCCATGGTTTTAAAAGAGAGTTTAAAATTTAAATCTTTCCTTTTATAGCTTTCTACAAAAGATTAAGTGAAAGGTTTGAAATCTTTCCTTATTTGTAGTTGAAAGGAAGATTTTAATTTTTGATAAAACTTTCCTTTTTTAACCATCCTCGTGATTTAAAAGAGAGTTTTAATTTTAATTAAATCTTTCCTTTTATAATTTCTACAAAAGATTAAGAAAAGATTTGATATCTTTCTTTATTTGTAGATTGAGAGGAAGATTTTAATTTTAAAGATAACTTTCCTTTTTGGAAATCATCCACATGTTTTAATAGAGAGATTTTAATTTATAAAAGTTTCCTTTTATAACCAACCATGAAGGGAATTTTTAAAGAGAAATTTTTATTTTAAAAATTTCTGGAAATAAATTAGGAAGTTTTAATTTTTGTTTAAAACTTTCTTTGGATGGAGGATCATGAGGTGGTCAGCCAAATAGAAAAAAGAAAGGAAATATTAATTAAATTTTCCTTTCATTGGCTATGAGAATAAGGAAGTTTTTATAAAACTTTCCTTATTTGCCAAGACTAAGGAATATAAAAGAGAGGGTAGAGATGCCTCACCTCACAAGTTATGTTCTAGTTTTCCTCTCTTCTATTTCTTTGGTTGGTGGTCGACCCTTCTCATCTTCTTCCTCTCCTTGTTTTCTTCTTCATTAGTGGCCAATGGCATCAACTCTCAAGGAGCTTGTTGGTGGCCGAATTTTGCTTGGAGAAGGAGAGAAAGGAGGTTTTGTTTCTAGCATCCCTTGGAGCATGGTGGTGTGGTCGAACCTCATCTATTCTTGGAATACTTGTGGTAGCCGAAACTCACAAGAAGAAGAAGGAAGCTTGCGTGGTTCTCGTCTCAGTAAATCATTGCCCACACGACGTCTGAGATAAGTAGAGGAATACGGTAGAAGATCAAGAGGTTGTTGTTTACAAAGAAAGGTATAACTAGTAATTTCTATTCTGCATCATGCTAGTTTTCTTTGTATAGTTTTTGAAATATCAAACACAAGAGGCATATGATTCTAGGTTTTGAATTTGTGATTTGAGTTTGTTTTTTTTTTATTTTTCGAGTTTGTGATTCGATTGTTCCTTTTGGTTAAACCTAGGGTTATATAAGGAAATTAAATATTAGATTTCATTAAAAGGCTTTGTCTAGGAAGTGGTGGATGCTCCCATACCCAATAAAGCCTTGCCTCGCCATGTTTAACCTAAAAGCCGATTTCTGAAATTAATATTTAATTGAATTTGTAACATAGGTGGATTTTGATCAATAATGTTAAGCATCGTTTGCGATCCAAGTCTAAACCACTAAGAACAGATAAGTTAAATTTGGAATCAATAAGGTAGCGTATGATATTCCACTTAACTCTAGGGGACGTAACCCTAGGTGGAGGAAAATTCTAAGGGGAGTAACCTTAGGTCCTAGGGGGTGGTAACCCTAGGTGGAGAAAAACCCTAGGGGGCAGTAACCCTAGGTCCTAGGGGGTGGTAATCCTAGGCGGAAAGTCCAGTCGGTCTGGAGGACCGGACTGGCATCAGGTAATCTCTCCTGAGGGGAGTAGGTGAGGACACGTTCCTCGAAAGAGGGAACAGTAGGCGTCGGATCGACCTAGGGTTTCCGGTCGGAAATTCGAATTCAGACTTGGACAGTCCGATGACTGTCAGACTTTAAATTTATGATATTCTGTGCTAACTTTGTGTTGCAGGGTATCTTTTGGACTAAAGTATCTTACAAGTACAAAGGAGCACCCTTAAGCCTCGGATGAGCATTGTTCGAGGCGCCTCCATGGAGCTTGGAGGCGCCTCGAGTGCAAGGTTGGAGCTGTCTGCGCAGTGAGCTTAGAGGCACCTTAGAGGACAGTGGAGGCGCCTTGGACTACTTCTTGGAGGTGCCTCCATGGGGCACTGGAGGCGCCCTCAAGCCGATAAGTTGCAGTAGCAAAGGCTTATCGGCAGCGACGAAGTCAGGATAAAACCTTGTATTTGAGGCGCCTCTATGGGGCATTGGAGGCTCCCTCAACGAGCTATTTAAGAGGACTTCAACCAGCATCTAAGGACAGAATCTGAAAAGTCATCTGTCTTGAACTAGCTGCTAACGAGACATCCCGGCCAAGCTACGACAAGCCATCGACGACCCGGAGCTTCAGTTTTAAGATTTCTTGTTGTCGGTATAAGTTTTTAATACTGTTAAAGTTGTAATACTCTTGTATACTTTTGTGCTATATAGTTGTATTCCACTGTAAGCAATCAACGATCGCGGGCCTTGGAGTAGGAGTCTCCCTAGGCTCCGAACCTAGTAAAACCTTGGTGTCTTTTATGTGATTGCTTATTTCTTTCTATTATTTCTGCTGCATTACTCGTCGTGTTTTTAATTCCGAAACACGTGAAAGCCATGAGCGCTATTCACCCTCCCCCCACTCTAGCGCGACCTCGATCCAATAATTGGTATCAATGTTAGGTTCTTCGGGCCGCGATAACCGCTTTTTCGCGTCGCGAAAACTCCGAGTCACCCAAAGCCATGGATCTCGTGCAAAGATTCATAAACAAAATTTTTTGAAAAACCTTTTTCTTGTACAAGTTTGTAAAAACTTTAGATCTACACTAAAGTTAAGATCATTACCCTTGTAGCGAAGCCCTTCGCGTTCCCGCTTGTCCAAGATGTCGCCGGATCTCTAGTTGTCAAAGTAGACAACCTCTATATGTATCCACACGGACACAAGTAGAAGGAGATGACGAAAACACAAGGTGTGCTAGCACCAATGGAGTGTTCGTCCAAGGAATGAGAGAAGGAGAAAAGAGAGCACCCAAGGGAGAAGAAGAGTGAATGAAATCAATGAGAGGAAATTCAAACAACCCCTTAGCCATCAAGTGGCCGGCCACTCTAGGAGGTGTAACCCCCACATTAATTCCAATTAATGTGGAGACCATTAAGAGTTGTAACCCCCATGAGGTGGCACTCTAGGATGATGTGGATCAACACTATTGGTCCACATCTTGCCACCTCACTAAATGACATGGCAACAAGTGTAACCTCCTCATTTAATGTGGGCCGGCCACATTAAATGCTATGGAGGCTTGTAACCTCCATGAGGTAGCACATATTGATGATGTGGAGCAATCCTATTGGTCCACATCTTGCCAACTCACTAGTGATGTGGCAAAAAGTCAAGTCAAACATGACTTTTTCTCTTCCTCTCAAATCAAGTCAAACTTGATCAAATCTCTCCCATGGTTGATCTAATCCAACCATATGATTCAAGCCAACTTAATATAATGAATCTAATTCATTAAATTAAGTTGATTAAATGAGTCATAATCTAAATTAGACTCATTGAATACATGAATCAACTTGAGTCTAACTCAATTAGCCCAATTTGGATTACTCTTAATCCAATATGATTCATCAAATGAATCTAATCCTCTTGGTTCATCATATGAACCAAATCTCCATCTAATTGTCCTTAGTGTGTGACCCTATAGGTTCTTGTAATGTTGGCATAAGTAATGAGCGGTATCTAGCAACACATCATTACTACCCAAGTTACAAGAATGTCGAGATCCGACATCACCTTGTGACTACCAATTGTGACTCCTCACAAAATATGTGACATTGTCCTTCTATCCTAGACATCTAGATTGATCAATGTGAGGCATAGACCGTGTCATCCTCTAATCAATCTAAATCTTGAACTCCAAGTCGACTCACTCGATCAAATGAGCTCAACATCTAATGTTGACTCATTTGGGCATGGCCATGCACTTCGTGGTCTAACTCTATCAAGAATACCGATGTCGCTCCCGTCATATGGGAGGGATAGATCCCATCTACATCACTCACATCCCTCTACATAATTCGTTATATACCCAGTAATCGCCTTTATAGTCCACCCAGTTACGGGTGACGTTTGACGAAACCAAAGTACATAACTCCTTATGTAGGGATCCATGGTGACTTCAGGTCAAAGGACTAATTGTCATACTAATAGCCACATGAGAAAGTATATGACACTCATATAACGATCCATGATACTTTCTCATGGCGGGTCATTCAGTATACATTCTCTAATGCATACCCATGTGTCAGCTTGATATCTCTATATCCATGACTTGTGAGATCAAGTCATCGAACTGACCTACATGCTAGTCTTTGTATTAACATTGTCCCTAAATGTTAATACTCGACTAGGAATGATTTAGAGTAGTGTTCCCTATATCATCTCACTATCGATTCAACCAATCGATTGATATAGGTAAGAACCTTTCTACTCTTGGACGTTACTATACTTATTTTATCTGGCACTAATACAAATAAGCATAATAACCAAAAACCAAATGCCTTAATATATATACATGAATATGATATACATGAGTCCATACAATCATCAAATGATTGGCTCTAGGGCTCTAACTAACAATCTCCCACTAGCACTAGTGCCAATCAGTATAGGCTCTAAGGCCTAATGACCTAGTGTGACCATCATGCTTCCTCTGTGCCAAAGTCTTGGTCAAGGGATCTGCAATGTTAGCCTCTGTAGGTACTCTGCAAATCTTCACATCTCCTTTATCGATAATCTCTCGAATGAGATGGAAACGTTGTAGAATTGCTGTGAACTCTGCCAGCTCATAGCACTACCATTCAAGCAAAACACGAACCTCGACTGTGATCTTTAATCATCCTGATCGGTCTGGAAGCTAGCATCACTGTAACCCTTTACAGCTAGCTTATCATTGCCTCCATATATCAAGAAATATTCTTTAGTCCTTCTTAAGTACTTAAGAATATTCTTGACCGCTATCCAGTGACTTTCACCTAGATCTAACTGGTATCTGCTAGTCATGCTCAAAGCATACGAGACATCAGGTCGAGTACATAGCATGGCGTACATGATCGATCCTATGGGTAAGGCATAAAGGATTTGATCCATGCGGTCTCTCTCCTCTCTAGAAGAGGGACCTTGAGTCTTCGAAAGACTCACGCCATGTGACATCGGTAGAAATCCCTTCTTGGAGTTCTACATGGCAAATCGTAGGAGTACCTCATCAATGTATGTACTCTGACTTAGGCCAAGCAATCTCTTAGATCTATCTCTATAGATCTGTATCCCAAGAATGTGGGATGCCTCACCTAAGTCCTTCATTGAGAAGCAACTCCCTAGCCAGGTCTTGACAGATTGAAGCATAGAGATGTCCTTCCCAATGAGTAGTATGTCATCCACATACAATATGAGGAAGACAACTTTATTTTCTACAACCTTCTTGTAGACACAAGGCTCATCTTCGTTCTTGATGAAACCAAACTGTTTGATCGCATCATCGAATCGAAGATTCCAGCTCCGAGAATGGCCTCTAGCCATTTCTCGGAATCTGGTCTCATCACAGCTTCCTGATAGGTGGTAGGCTCATCCTCTATGAGCACAATGTCATCATGGTCAGACAAGAGAAATGAGTATCTCTCAGGCTGACGACGTACCCTATCAGACCTACGAAGAGGTATGTCTACTTGAACTGGTTGTTGTTCCTCAACTCTTTGTGGAACAACATCATCCACAACACTTTGTGGTTCCAGTTCAACTTCCATCAAGGCATCAGTGCTATTGTTCGCATCTTAAACTTCTTCAAGATCGAACGCGCTCCCACTAGTCTTTCTAGAAACAAAGTCCCTTTCTAGAAAGATCCCAGTCTTTGCCACAACTACCTTGTGCTGACTGGGAATGTAGAAGTAATATCCCTTAGTTTCCTTGGGATATTCGATGAAATAGAACTTGTCGGATTTGGGTCCTAATTTGTCTGAGACTTGACGGCGTACGTAAGCCTCACAACCCCAAATCCTCATGAAAGACACCTGGGCATCTCTCCAAGTCCATATCCTATATGGTGTCTTTATCACGGCCTTGGATGGAACTCGGTTGAGAATGAAAGCTGCCGTGTCTAGAGCATAACCCCAGAGGTATGTCGGAAGATCTGTGTGACTCATCATAGACCGTACCATATCTAATAAGGTACGATTCCTCCTTTCGGACACACCATTCACCTGTGGTGTTCCAGGAGGAGTGAGTTGGGATAGAATCCCACACTCAGCTAAATAGTCACGAAACTCATGGCTTAAGTATTCACCACCTCGATCTGATCGAAGTATTTTAATACTCTTGCCAAGCTGGTTCTGTACTTCATTCTTGAATTCTTTGAAATTTTCAAAGGATTCAGACTTATGTGTCATCAAGTACACATAACCATATCTACTGAAGTCATCAATAAATGTGATGAAGTATCTATAACCGCCTCTAGCAGCAACATTGAAAGGGCCACATACATCACTATGTATGAGTCCTAACAAATCAGTTGTTCTCTCGCTGTGCCCACTAAAGGGAGTCTTGGTCATCTTGCCTCGTAGACATGACTCGCATATTTCATATGATTCAAAATCAAATGAGTCCAGTAAACCATCCTTATGGAGCTGGGATAAGCGCTTGTCATTTATATGACCTAAGCGACAGTACCAGAGATAGGTTTGGTTCAAGTCAGTCGACTTGATCCTCTTCGTATTTATGTTATAGATAGGGCTCTCAAGGTCTAGAATGTAGAGTCCGTTTATCAGAGGTGCACTACAATAGAACATATCTTTTAAATAAACAGAACAACATTTGTCTTTTATTATAAAAGAGTATCCTTTCTTGTCTAAACAAGAAACTGAAACTATGTTCTTAGTTAATGCAGGCACATAACAACAATCGACTAACTCTAGTACAAGCCCAGAGGGAAGAGATAGAAAGTAAATCCCTACAGCAACAGCAGCAACCCGTGCTCCATTGCCTACTCGTAGGTCCACCTCGCCCTTTGTCATTGTCCTACTACTCCTGCACATCAATACAAATGTGAGAAGCACATCCAGTATCTAATACCCAAGATGTAGAAATAGATAGATTGACTTCTATAACATATATACCTGAAGTGGAAGTCTCACTTCGCTTCTTCTTAAGATCCTCCAAGTATACCTTGCAGTTTCTCTTCCAGTGCCCGGTCTGACCGCAGTGGAAGCAGGTAGCATCCTTGGCGACCCCTCCTTTAGGCTTCAGTGCCTTGCCTTTGCCCTTGGTTTGGGACTTTCCCTTACCTTTGGGCTTGCCCTTGCCCTTGTGCTTCTGGACCATCAGAATGGGCTTAACCTTCTTAAGGTTAATCTCAGCAGTTCGTAACATACTAAGTAGCTCGGGCAGTGGCTTGTCAATCTCGTTCATGTTATAGTTCAGAACGAATTGACTATAGCTATCCGGCAAGGACTGCAAGATCAAGTCAGTGGCCAGCTCTTGGCCAAGTGGGAACCCCAGTCTTTGTAGGTTCTCTATGTACCCAATCATCTTGAGTACATAAGGACCTACAGGAGCCCCGTCTGACATCTTGCACTGAAACAGTGCCTTCGAGATCTCAAATCTCTCATGACTCGCTTGTCCCTGATATAGTTGGCGAAGATGCTCAACCATATCGTAAGCGCCCATCAACTCGTGTTGCTTCTGAAGCTCAGAGTTCATGGTCGCGAGCATTAGACAGGACACATCTAATGCGTCATCTTGATGCTTCTTGTAAGCATCCCGGTCAGCTCGCGTGGCAGTGGCAGGAGGAGCCTCCGGAATGGGCTGCTCCAGAACGTACAGTTTATGTTCTCTATTCCAGTCCAGGAAATTCGCTCCGTTGAGCTTGTCCTTCTCAAGGACAGATCGCAAGGAGAAGGAATTCGTGTTCGACGTCATGGTTATCTACAACAGAAAATTTGCAGAAATAAATATCATATTCTTTTAAAATCATTTAATTAGGCCTTTAACTAAATGATGCTCCCACTGAATACAATAATTCTTGTGGGACAAGATCCACATCATACTAACCCTTGAGTTAGCTTTGGCTAATACGCCCAAGGCTTAGTATGATCGGTAGGTAACGATTACCAATTACATCTCTATGCAACTCTTGTTTATAGAATCAATATCCGCATTTATATTAAAACTCGAGTTAGCTTTGGCTAATACGCCCGAGAGTTAATATAAACGTGATTTTGTGCTACCTTTCCAACTATTGGAAGAATGCCTATAGTTGACTCGATCCAACCGAGTAACTAGGAATATTCAATCTAATTGAGTTTGTATTCACCCATGCGTTGATAGGCGGGACCAAGATTGTCCCTCCGTACCCTACCAAGATAATATGTATTGCTCTGCTTTGGCAGATTCAACAATACATGTGATCGAGGTAGTGATAGGTATCACGGCACGGTTAGGCATTTAGAGTTGGTTCGATCTAGATCTAATCTAATTGAGAAGGATGCATCTTGTGCACGACTTAGATCTAATCTAATCGCAAGGGTGCATCATGTGCACGACTTAGATCTAATCTAATCGTTAAGGCACTAATTAATTAATTAATTATTAAACATGCATCAGATACATAACAATTAATTAATTAATCTATTTGTGATTTAGTCATGGCCCTACTACGATCTTCTCAAGCCAATGAGAAGATCGAATGGTCAACCTAGGGTCAACAGCTTCTCCAAGCTCCTCTTTTTGACCACCTTGTGTTGCTCGTGCCCGCCTCGAAACTCCGTCTCGTGTGGACCCTCCACCGCTCAAATTTGTACATTACAATTTGAAACTCGAGTTACATTCGCGTCTAAATATAATTTACAACCAGAATAAGAGAAAGGCACGACGTGTAGGCCGTGGGAAAAAAAATAAAATACAGCACACACAATCATATGACGGCACGCAGGCCGTATTATGAATTACAACACAAATCCAATCTTATTGGGTATTTTGGGCCATGACTATCACAAATTAATATATAATTCAAAATTATATATTTTTCATAATTTTTTTGTAATTTTAAAATAATTTTTACAATTTTTATGAGTAAAATTTCCCGGCGGTCCCGTTTAGCGGTTTCGGGCGCAATCGCGGAACGGATCCCCTTGCGGGGCCCAGGGGCAGCGCCCCTACCCGCGATCTAACCATCGCGAGGGTTCCTATGTGATCCAACAGCGCCTAAACCCGCTGTCCCAAAATGATTTGGGTCAAGACATTGCTGTTTCGGAAAAATCTTCCCGGCGGGTTCGTTTTTAGCGATTTCGGGTGCAATCGCGAAGCAAATTCCCTTGCGGGGTTAGGGGCAATGCCCCTACCCACGATATAACCATAGTGAGTTGCTCCTTTGCGATCTAATGACACCCGACCCCGCTGTCCCAAACGGATTTGGGGCAAAACGAAGCCGTTTAAAAGAAAACTTTCCGGTAGCCGAAGCCTACAAGTGCCGAGACACTTGTCCTTCGCTTCTACGGAAAAATTACTCATAAAAACTCTAAAAACTCAATTTTTACAGAAAATCTCAGAAGGTATATTTTTCATAAAAATACAAACGAACTCGTACAAGTCTTTGCATGTGGCTCTGATACCACTGTTTGGTTCTTCGGGCCGCGAAAACTGCTTTTTCGCGTCGCGGAAACCCCGAGTCACCCAAAGCCCTGGATCTCATGCAAAGATTCGTAAACAAAATTTTTTGAAAAACCTTTTTCTTGTACAAGTTTGTAAAAACTTTAGATCTACACTAAAGTTAAGATCATTACCCTTGTAGCGAAGCCCATCGCGTTCCCGCTTGTCCAAGATGTCGCCGGATCTCTAGTTGTCAAAGTAGATAACCTCTAAATGTATCCACACGAACACAAGTAGAAGGAGATGACCAAAACACAAGGTGTGCTAGCACCAATGGAGTGTTCGTCCAAGGAATGAGAGAAGGAGAAAAGAGAGCACCCAAGGGAGAAGAAGAGTGAATGAAATCAATGAGAGGAAATTCAAACAACCCCTTAGCCATCAAGTGGCCGGCCACTCTAGGAGGTGTAACCCCCACATTAATTCCAATTAATGTGGAGACCATTAAGAGTTGTAACCCCCATGAGGTGGCACTCTAGGATGATGTGGATCAACACTATTGGTCCACGTCTTGCCACCTCACTAAATGACATGGCAACAAGTGTAACCTCCTCATTTAATGTGGGCCGGCCACATTAAATGCTATGGAGGCTTGTAACCTCCATGAGGTAGCACACATTGATGATGTGGAGCAATCCTATTGGTCCACATCTTGCCAACTCACTAGTGATGTGGCAAAAAGTCAAGTCAAACATGACTTTTTCTCTTCCTCTCAAATCAATTCAAACTTGATCAAATCTCTCTCATGGTTGATCTAATCCAACCATATGATTCAAGCCAACTTGATATAATGAATCTAATTCATTAAATTAAGTTGATTTAATGAGTCATAATCTAAATTAGACTCATTGAATACATGAATCAACTTGAGTCTAACTCAATTAGCCCGATTTGGATTACTCTTAATCCAATATGATTCATCAAATGAATCTAATCCTCTTGGTTCATCATATGAACCAAATCTCCATCTAATTGTCCTTAGTGTGTGACCCTATAGGTTCTTGTAACGTTGGCAATGCCCTAAACCCATTTAGGAGCATAAGTAATGAGCGGTATCTAGCAACACATCATTACTACCCAAGTTACAAGAATGTCGAGATCCGACATCACCTTGTGACTACCAATTGTGACTCCTCACAAAATATGTGACATTGTCCTTCTATCCTAGACATCAAGATTGATCAATGTGAGGCATAGACCGTGTCATCCTCTAATCAATCTAAATCTTGAACTCCAAGTAGACTCACTCGATCAAATGAGCTCAACATCTAATGTTGACTCATTTGGGCATGGCCATGCACTTTGTGGTCTAACTCTATCAAGAATACTGATGTCGCTCCCGTCATATGAGAGGGATAGATCCCATCTACATCACTCACATCCTTACATACCCAGTAATCGCCTTTATAGTCCACCCAGTTACGGGTGACGTTTGACGAAACCAAAGTACATAACTCCTTATGTAGGGATCCATGGTGACTTCAGGTCAAAGGACTAATAGTCATACTAATAGCCACATGAGAAAGTATATGACACTCATATAATGATCCATGATACTTTCTCTTGGCGGGTCATTCAGTATACATTCTCTAATGCATACCCATGTGTCAGCTTGATATCTCTATATCCATGACTTGTGAGATCAAGTCATCGAGCTGACCTACATGCTAGTCTTTGTATTAACATTATCCCTGAATGTTAATACTCGACTAGGAATGATTTAGAGTAGTGTTCCCTATATCATCTCACTATCGATTCAATCAATCGATTGATATAGGTAATAACCTTTCTACTCTAGGACGTTACTATACTTATTTTATCTGGCACTAATACAAATAAGCATAATAACCAAAAACCAAATGCCTTAATATATATACATGAATATGATATACATGAGTCCATACAATCATCAAATGATTGGCTCTAGGGCTCTAACTAACAATCAGAGCAAGGTTGCTCTGAATTGGTACAACTACCGTTCGAGCATTTTTTTTCGGCACCTTTCATTTTTTTCCCTTCAAAACTGTTTTCGAAAAACTCATTTCCATCTCTTCAACACTTATTAGTATTGATAAAATATCACATTTAGCAAAATTTGAAATAATATTTTTTTATAATATTTTATTTTATTATTATTATTTTCAAAATTCGTGAATACCTATTTTTATCTTTTTCCCGGACTACTTGTCACGCCCCAAAGGAATCCCTGCCAGACAAAAATTCGACAACATCTCCCTTGCACCGGTGACAATATAAAGCATCACTACAAACAAAATATACATCTGCCACATGCGGCTGGAATATATAGACAACCACACAGCTATAATCACAGCCCACTCGGCTGGAATGAAACAATCACAATCACGCAGTTATATATAAAGCAGCCCACACGGCTGTACTAAAAACACAGCGGAAAAACAATAACGGAAAACCCATACAAAACACATCAACACACTGCTAGCCGGCTAGGCTTAATACAACAACCACAACACAAATACAACAACACATCAAATACAGCAATTACCAAATACAAGTAAAATATATACAAAACTCGAAACGGTCTTCGGATGTGACATAGGACCTGGCAGACAGGATACTCCAAGCGACACCAACCATCTACAAGCTACCTGAAAACATAAATGTATACATTTATGCATGTCTAGGAAGATATGGCTTCGACCTGGTGCATTTGGCTAAGTGGAACTAACTGAAGCTACCCTCTATGGATCCTAACTAGTTAGACCAAAGTTTTGTATTAAGTTCAGTGGATAGGACTATTTGGAAAACCTCGAAGGCATGGTTACTTTAATGATGTCCAAGTGGCTCACCATAGCCCAGAAGTTTATCCAAAGAATACCTATTTGTTGAGCCCAAAACTAAACCTGAATCTAACACAAAGTTAACCTAAACCCTATAATTGAACCCAATTCATCTCACAAAATTATAGGATTTCCTGATTCAAAATTTAGATTGGGTGAGATAACTAAGGATCAAAATCAAAATTAAATTAAATTAATAATTAAAAATCAAATTAAATTAAATTAATAATTAAAAATCAAATCAAATTAAATTAATAATTAAAAATCAAATCAAATTAAATTAATAATTAAAAAATAAATTAAATAAAAATAATAATTCAAAATCAAATTAAATTAAATTAATAATTCAAAATTAAATTAAATTAATAATTAAAAAATCAAATTCCTTTGAAAATCATTTTAAAAATTTCTTTTAAAAACTTTTTTAAAAATTCTTTTAAAACATGTTTAAAAAATCTTTTAAAAACTATTTCAAAATTAGTAAAAAATTATTTTAAAAATCCTTTTGAAAATCATTTAAAAATTATTTTAAAAATCCTTTGAAAATCATTTAAAAAATTATTTTAAAAATCCTTTTCAAAACGATTTAAAATTTATTTTAAAAATCCTTTTGAAAATCATTTTAAAAATTATTTTAAATATCACTTTGAAAATCATTTAAAAATTATTTTAAAAATAACTTTGAAAATCATTTAAAAATTATTTTTAAAATCCTTTTGAAAATCATTTTAAAAAATATTTTAAAAATCCTTTTGAAAATCATTTTAAAAAATATTTTAAAAATCCTTTTGAAAATCATTTTAAAAATTATTTTGAAAATCATTTAAATATAATCCACTTTTAAAAATCTATTTGAAAATCAATTTAAAATGTTTTGAACCATATGTTCAAATTATAATTTCAAACTCAATTTTTAAAATTTTAAATGTTTTACTCATTTGAAAGTCATACTGAAACTTATTTTAAATATCAATTTAAAACAAAGACAATTCCATTTGACCCTTACTCATAAGCTGAACAAGCTTGTTAACCTAGAATGAGTGAGATGGAAAGTTAGGAAAATATATATATTTTTTACCTCTCATGCTTAGACTCTTGGACCCAAAGAATTTATTATGGCATTAATTAAGGGGGAGTGATTTTGAGTTGTTTTAAAATTAGTTTCCTTTAAAATAAAAATTAAGTTTGACTTGACTTCAAAATTAAAAACTATTTTTGACTGGTCTTTAAAAATTAGCTTTAAAATTAAAATTATTTATGACCTGGCTTTTAAATTACAAATCTTCTAGAATGTTTTCAAAGATAAGCCTTTAAGCTAAGTACTTAATCAAGTCTTCTTTAACTAAACTTAGTTAAATTATTTTCTAAACTTAGCTATTTGGCAAGATGTTTTCTCAAGGTAATCATTTTTAAGCTGAAAATATAGCTATGTATTTTCCAAATCATTTTCAAAATTTTAGCTAAATGTTTTTCAAAACAATTCTTTTTTGAAAAACTAAGTCTTGTTAAGGTTAAATACTTGACAAAACTATTATCTTCACAAGTTTAGCTAAAGTCTAAGCTAAGTGTTTATCAAAGTATGTTTAACCTTCTATTTTTCTATCCTTTTAAAAGAGAAAAAAAATATTTATGAAAAGTTAAGGTTTCTCAAAACAAGCTAAGGCCTATACTCACCTTTTTCTTTACTCTCTTGGTTATTTTGATATATGACAAAGGGGGAGAGTATAAGAGAATTCAAAGAAAGTTAAAGACATTTAAGAAAATTTATAAGGGAATTCAAAGAATGTTAAAGAAATTTAAGAAATTTAAGAAAATATAAGTATAGAAATCCTTGAAATTTTAAAATTCAAGGGAACTTTTATTAAGGGGGAGTTTTTGTAAAGCTTCTATTAAGGGGAAGCTTTATATCAAATTTATACTTGTATGCTTGTGCTATATTTATACTTATCAAATTTATGCTTGTGCTAAATTTATGCTTATGCCAAATGATGCTTTATAACATATCTCTATTATCTTTTTACTTAACTTTGAATTTCGGTTGCTATAATCAAAAAGGGGGAGATTGTTGGTACGGGAAGCATCTGACGATCGAACCCAAGTTTTGATAATGGTAAAGGAATTCAAAGTTAGGATTTCTTGTTATCTAATGTGCCAAAATGAGGTTTCAAGAAAGTCCTAACTACGGTTAGGCAGGTGAAAACCCCTAGGGGCGGTAACCCTAGGTCCTAGGGGGTGGTAACCCTAGGTGGAGAAAAATCCTAGGCGGTGGTAACCCTAAGTGGAGGAAAATCCTAAGGGGGGGGTAACCTTAGGTCCTAGGGGCGGTAACCCTAGGTGGAGCAAAATCCTAAGGAGGGTAACCCTAGGTCCTAGGGGGGTGGTAACCCTTGGTGGAGAAAAACCCTAGGGGGCAGTAACCCTAGGTCATAGGGGGTGGTAACCCTAGGCGGAAAGACCAGTCAGTCGGAGGACTGGACTGGCATCAGGTAATCTCACCTGAGGGGAGTAGGTGAGGGTGCTTTCCCCGGAAGAGGGAACAGTAGGCGTCGGGTCGACCTAGGGTTTCTGGTCGAAAATCCGAAGTCAGACTCGGACAGTCTGATGACTGTCAGACTTTATATTTATGATATTATGTGCAAACTTTGTGTTGAGGGGTATCTTTTGGACTAAAGTATCTTGCAGGTACAAAGGAGCACCCTTACGCCTTGGATGAACAGTGTCTGAGGCGCCTCCATAGAGCTTGGAGGCGCCTCGGGTGCAAGGCTAGAGCTGTCTGTGCAGTGAGCTTAGAGGCGCCTTAGAGGACAGTGGAGGCGCCTTGGATTGCTTCTTGGAGGCACCTCCATGGAGGCGCCCTCAAGCGGATAAGTTGCAGCAGCAGAGGCTTATAGGCAGCAACGAAGTCAGGATTGTAGAAGTGTATACTTAAAAGTTTAGCTTTTGTACACATTTATTTTGAAATAAAGAATCACATTGGTCAAATGTTTACATTTATTTGTTAAATGTAATTGTTCAATTAATTTATATAGTAGATAACATGGAGTGTGGAGTCACACTTAGAAGAACATGTTGTCGGTTCTCTATAAATTATAAACAGTTGCTCACGACAAAAATGGAAAGGAACAAACAATCAGAATAGACGTAGTGTAATTAAGTATTAGTTTATCTTTACTAATAAATTGCACTGATACACTTTAAGTATATTGAGTAGGATCATTTAGGTAAGTTCTTTTTGTACTGACTTAGTAAAAGAACTAGACCTTAGTTATTATGGAAGTGTGTGCTCTTAATCCTAATATAATAACAAGCATGTATATTTAATATTTATTTCTTTGACTTATCAAAGGGTGAGGTTTAGCTCGATAAATCAATATGCCCGATAAGTTGGGAAATGATATTACTTATAGTATATGTTGTTGATTATAGAAGGAATCTGTGTCCTAGTTATCTAGATTGAGAATGCCCCCAAGAGGAGCTCATTAGGATTGCCATGTTTGTAACGCCCGAAAATTCTCAAAATAATTATTAGAAATATCCTAGTATTTTTCTGGAATTTTAGAATATTTTTATAGAATTTTTAGAGTAGCGGAGGTAGCAAAAATAAATGGAATCGTAAAATAGCCTACGCGAGAATTGGACCCGACACCTATTGGATCCTACGACTTTTAGCGGACTCCAGTAACCAAGTGAACCCAGCAGGGTCGTGCTGAAAGAAAAGAGAGGCAATTAAATTTATATTAGAGTTGGGGGAAATTAACCACTTAATATAAATAGGGAATTAATAAGTGAAGAGTTATTTTTAACGTAACTTTTCCTCACCCTCACCCAAGCCACGCCGCCCCCTTCTCCTCTTCTTCTCTCGGCGCCAACCACAAGCACACCTAGGGTTCCGTCCCTAGGGCCATAGGGGTACTTTTCGGCGATGACTCCGACAGGAGGACGCTCCCCTCCGCGAGAGGAACGCATAGACGCGAGAAGAACGTCGAAGAGATCTCTCCTCCGAAAAACCTAGCGATTAGATTTGTAAGAAAATCTGAACAGGAGGTAAGAAACCCCTCACCTGCAGTATAAGTAGCTTTCGTATGAATTTATGCTTCAGTTTAGTAGTATGTAGATTTCCGGCACAAAGGATGTGAATTTGCGCACACCAGGTGTCCGATTAAATTGTTAGCACAGTTAAAATGCAACTTAGGCATTTTGGTAGCTTAGATAAATGTAGTAGAAGCATTTTTATATAGCTCATTTAGTCTTGCTATAGCTATTATAGGACTAGATGTCCAATGGGTGGGCTCCCACAGTCGCCTCTAGGTTTAGATGACCTAGTTATGGGTTTAGACAACCTAGTAAAAGCAAGACAAGGATTATTAGCTTATGTTTAGTATTTTACTTTCTTAGTGGCACTATACTGGATTAGATATCCATTGGGTTGGGCTCCCATAGTCATCCCTAGGTTCAGATAACCTAGTAACCCTACTAAATTCGGGACTTGCAAACCCGGGTCTAGTTAGGGATGCGCGCATAGCAAGTACAGTTGCTGGGCCCAAACAGCAGCATGATTATTATTTTAATCTATTTATGAATATAGTTTTCAAACATCACAAAATAGTTATGTGAGTTTAGTACAGCTTTAGCACCAGATTAGTATTAGCCTAGCCTAGCTTTGGTACCAGTTTAGCTTTCTGTTGATACAACATGATAGTTTATAATTAGCTTTATTGCCATGATCATTTTTGCTTCTATGTGTTGTATACCATGCCATGCTTAGCATATTCAGAATGTATTTCAAATAACATGGTTTAAAAACATAATTTGCATCGTATGCATGTTTTAGTGAGGTAGATGGTTTCTTACTAGGCTCTCAAGCTTACAGATACTATTTTCCTTATACTGCAGATAAAGGTAAAGGGAAGATGGACTAGCGGAGGCTGGAGGTCAATGCAATGATGAAGATGTGTGTGGATGGAACTTGGAAAAAAAAGATCTTAGGGAATTGCAGCGAGTTTTGTTTTGAACATTAGAACTGTTAGCATTTTAGTATTCCGCACCTTAGTATGTTAAATGCCATGAACTAGTAAATTATGCACTCTACCATGCTTAGAACATTGGTTATGTGATGTTAGAATGTTTCCCAGTTGTTTTAGAACTTGTATGTGTGATTGAGGCACGAAACAGTGCTAAAATAAGACTTCTGGTACGAAATCAGAAACCCCAATCGATCGGCCGATCGATTGGAGGATTCTCAATCGATTGAGAAGTTCGTACCGCGAACAGTAAGCTCCTGGATCGATCAGCCGATCGATCCAGATGCCTTCTGTCGCAAACAGAAAGCCCTGGGATCGATCACTGGATCGATTGGCCAATCTAGATAGATCAGTCGATCGATCCAGAATATTCCCCCGAGCACAGTAGCAGTCTGAATCGATCACTGGATCGATCCAACCTAAGTTTCGCATACAGTAGCATGCTAGGTCGATCACTGGATCGATTAGACCATTCCAATCGATCTACCGATCGATTGGGAAGCCTGATAGCAGCTGGGAACCCCTTATTCCTGTTCCTTGACCATGGGGAGTGTAATATATGACATGAATGGTTTTGATTACACCCCTTAGCACATATAGAATAAAGAAATGATAATAGTTTAGCCAAGTTTTATTTAGTACAGCTTCCGCACCTAGACTTAGTGATGGTCATGGATATAGCTTAGCACAGCATAATGTGACGGTCCGGCCTTACAGCCTAGTTAGTAGAAGGCAAGTCGTTACAGAGTGGTATCAGAGCCAGTTCCATACTTCTTTCACACACATCAGCAATGAACCTGCAGCTTCCAAGTAAGAACGCCTCTCCTCTTACTTATGTTTTCTTACTGTCATGTTTATAGATAGCTAAAGCATGTTGATATATGATAGTGTTTAACATGGTTGATTATAGTAAATAGTTAAAGGTGATAGTATTAGTTATCTATGTCCTCTTTTCCTTTAGAAATGGCAAGAGGACGCCCAGCTAGAAGGGCACCAGCTAATGAGCCCCAGCAAGAGGTAGGCAGTTCAGTGCCTCCCCCAGACCTTACAACATTAGTGGCTCAGTTACAGCAGCAGCTAGCTGAACAGCAACAAGAGATAGCCACCTTAAAGGTTAATCAGCAGAATACTCCCACAGTCATCCCGGAACCAAACATAGCAACTCCAGTAGTTATAGAGGTTCCTCCAGTCCAGCCTACAGCACCAGTAGCCCCAGCAACAGAGGCAAGAAGAGAAGCCTATCTGATCCAGTGGCAGTGAGTCAAGCCAGAGAATTTCTCAGGCACTAGTGAACCATGGGATGCTCAGGCCTGGTTCAAAACACTAGAGAGTACGATGGAGCTTCTGGACTGGCCAGAACATGAGAAGGTGAAGTGCGCCTCCTTCTGCTTGACCGGAGATGCACGTATGTGGTGGGAGAGAATTTGAGCGAAGCGCCCAGTAAACCAGATGACATGGGCTGACTTATAGAAAGAATTCTTTGAGGAGTTCTTTCACATGCGGGTCACGAACCGCCACTACGACGAGTTCACAGAGTTTCGCCAGGGCAACCTTTCAGTAGAGGAAGCCGTGAAGAAATTCAACAGATTGGCTCGCATATGCCCTGAACTAGTCAGCACAGAAAAAGAACGAGTTTGGTTGATGCTCAAGATGTTGAGGCCGGAAATAGCGATGAACGTGGCTGGCGGCATTCATAGGCCGCAAACCACCGAAGAACTAGTCAGCAGTGCTCTGACCACCGAGCACTACCAGAATAATATCAAGCAGCAGAAGCAAGTCCTCTCAGAGTCCAAAGGGCAACGAGGCTCCGGTACTCAGAAACACCAGGGCGACAGCTCCCATGGCTCTAACTGGAAAGGGAACTCTAGCAACAAGCGCAAACCAGGGAGTTACCCAAAAGGAGGACCAGCTAGTAAACAACCCAGTTATCCCAAGTGTGCTACTTGTGGGAAATTCCACCCTGGAGTTTGTCGTAAGGGTACACGAGGATGCTTTGAGTGTGGACAGGAAGGGCATATGGCTAAGCAGTGCCCAAACAAGACCAGCTTTCCTCCACCACAGCCGATTCAGTATGAAGTCAAGCCAGCACAGTTGCTCCAGATGCAGGCGGCTTTAGATGGTCCACAGATCAGTCAGGGCAGACTAGAATCCCCTCCAGCTACGACCAATGCGAGGATTTACTCACTCACCAGAGAGGACGTAGCGAATGCCTCGACGGTTGTCACAGGTCAGATCAATATTTTACAGCAAAGTACAACGGTCTTATTCGATACTGGGGCAACCCATTCTTATATATCCAGGGCATTTGCCGAGAAGTTAGCGATACCTCCGGAGGTACTCAGTAGCCAATTTTTGATGACGCTACCTTCAGGAGAAATTATGACATCCATGCACTGGCTCAGAGCAGTGCCAGTCATTATAGCAGACAGAGAACTCTTTTGTGATCTAATAGTGCTAGAAATGACTGATTATGATGTCGTCTTTGGAATGGACTTCCTGATCAGATACTGTGCCTCTATAGAGTGCTGTAAACAGAAAGTCGTATTCCAACCGGAAGCAGAAGTACAGTTCGAGTACATCGGAGAACCCAAGAGAAAGGCCAAGAAGTTTCTCTCAGCTCTAAGAGCACAAAAATTAAAGGATTCAGGATGCACGGGATTCCTAGCACATGTAGTCAATACCAGACAGGACAAGGACCAATAGCTAGCAGAGGTCCGAGTCGTATGTGACTACCCAGCAGTCTTCCCTGAGGAGTTACCAGGTCTAGCACCAGACAGGGAGATTGAATTTTAGATAGAACTCATTCCCGGTACAAATCCTATCTCCAAGGCACCCTACCGCATGGCTCCAGCAGAACTGAAGGAACTTTATGAGCAACTACAGGAGCTGCTTGACAAAGGCTTCATACGTCCTAGTCACTCACCATGGAGGGCGCCTGTATTGTTCGTGAAGAAGAAGGACGGGAGCATGCACCTGTGTATAGATTACCGGGCACTGAATCAAGTCACAATCAAGAACAGGTATCCTCTTCCCAAAATTGATGACCTGTTTGATCAGCTAAAGGGAGCAGCAGTGTTCTTGAAAATAGACCTCAGATCAGGTTATCATCAGGTGAAAGTTAAAGAAGGGGATATACCCAAGACAGCATTCAGGACTAGATACGGACACTACGAGTTCGTAGTCATGCCCTTTGGCGTGACAAATGCTCCAGCTACTTTCATGGACCTCATGAACAGGGTATTCAGAGAATACTTAGATAAGTTTGTTAATGTATTCATCGATGACATCCTTATCTATTCAGGAACTCAGGAAGAACATGCCGAGCACCTGAGAATAGTATTGCAGACCCTTCAACAGAACCAGTTGTACGCCAAGTTCATGAAATGTGAATTTTGGTTAGATCAGGTGTCCTTCCTGGGTCACATCATCTCAAAGGATGGTATCATGGTAGACCCCAGTAAGATAGAATCTGTGAGTAGTTGGAAAAGACCCAAGAACGCCAGTGAGATCAGAAGCTTTCTGGGATTAGCAGGTTATTACAGAAAGTTCGTAGAAGATTTCTCCAGGATAGCCTCCCCACTGACAGCTCTTACCAGAAAGAACAGAAGGTTTCAGTGGACAGAGGACTGTGAGAACAGCTTTAGCGAGCTAAAGAGGAGATTGACCAGTGCACCTATTCTGACTCTACCAGAAAACCCAGGCAGCTTTGACATTTATAATGATGCCTCTAAATTGGGACTAGGAGCAGTGTTGATGCAAAATGGCAAGGTGATCGCCTATGCCTCTAGACAACTCAAAGACTATGAGTGGAACTATCATACTCATGATCTTGAGCTTGCAGCAGTCGTGTTCGCTCTCAAAATTTGGAGACATTACCTGTATGGAGTCTGAAGTATTTCTTCACTCAGAAGGATCTGAATATGCGACAGCGCAGATGGCTAGAGCTGGTCAAGGACTATGACATAGACATCCTCTACCACCCAGGAAAAGCTAATAAGGTAGCAGATGCACTTAGCAGAAAGTCCAGTGCTACCTTACTATCCCTAGCAGCCATGATCACCGCCCCTACGGAAGGAGATCACAGATTTCGTTCTCGAACTCATAGTGGGACTGCTCTCTACTATGACCTTAGCATCTACCCTGCTTGGTTACATCCAGACAGCTCAGGAACAGGATCCTGAAATTCAGAAAATCAAGCAAGGGTTAGCAGAATCAGAAAGTTGAGAGTTCAGAATGACCAATAGTGGGGTATTGTACTTTAGTGACAGACTTTGTGTTCCAGATCAGGAGGAACTACGCAGGAAGATCTTAGATGAGGCTCACAGGACTCCTTATGCGATGCATCCTGGCTCCACCAAGATGTACCAAGACCTGAAGAGACGTTTTTGGTGGCCTGGGATGAAGAGAGACATCGCTAGATATGTTAGCACCTGTCTGACCTGTCAGAGGGTCAAGGCAGAACATCAGAGACCAGGAGGAGTTTTGCAGCCTATTCAGATTCCAGAATGGAAGTGGGAAGATATTTCCATGGACTTCATAGTGGGACTACCCAGAACCACGAATGGTTTTGATACCATCTGGGTAATAGTCGACAGATTGACTAAGTCAGCCCACTTCTTAGCTATCAGGATATCCTACTCCATGGAGTAGCTAGCTCAGTTGTATCTCAAGGAGATCGTTAGATTACATGGAGTCCCACGAACCATTATTTCAGACAGGGACAGTAGGTTCACATCACACTTCTGGGAGTGTGTACAGTCAGCTTTGGGCACTAAGTTAAAGTTTAGCACAGCCTTCCATCCTTAGACAAATGGTCAAATAGAGCGAGTAAATCAGGTACTCGAAGATATGCTCCGAGCATGTGCCCTAGATTTCAAAGGAAGTTGGTGCAAATATCTGAGCTTAGCAGAATTTGCATACAACAACAGCTATCAGGCCACTATCGGCATGGCACCTTACGAGGCTCTCTATGGGCGGAGGTGTAGATCTCCAATCTGCTGGTATGAGAGTGGTGAACAGAAAGAAATAGAACTTCAGACAGATCTAGTAGCAGATACCACAGCAACTATACAGCAGATCCGCCAGAGGATAGAGACAGCTCAGAGCCGCCAGAAAAGCTATGCTGATACACAGCGCAGACCTTTAGAGTTTTCAGTTGGGGATACAGTATTCCTCGGAGTGGCTCCCATGAAGGGAGTAATGCGTTTTGGGAAGAAGGGCAAACTAAGTCACAGATTTGTGGGACCATACCTTATCAGCAGAAGAGTTGGCATGGTAGCATATGAGCTAGAGCTACCCCAGGAAATGTCAGCTATTCATAATGTATTTCATGTCTCTATGCTGAAGAAGCATATCCCAGATGCCACCCCAGGTGATTGAGCCCCAGTCGATACAAGTCCGTGAAGACCTCAGCTATGATAGTCGGCCTACTCAGATAGTAGATCGAGTAGTTATGAAATTACGGAACAAGGAGGTACCATTAGTAAAAGTCATTTGGCAAAATCACACAGCAGAAGAGGCAACATGGGAGACAGAAGCCAGCATGAGACAGAAGTACCCAGAGTTATTCTAAGTTCGAGGATGATCTTTTTATAAGGTATGGGGGATTGTAACGCCCAAAAATTCTCAAAATAATTATTAGAAATATCCTAGTATTTTTCTAGAATTTTAGGATATTTTTACAGAATTTTTAAAGTAGCGGAGGTAGCAAAAATAAATGGAATCGTAAAATAGCCTACGCGGGAATTGAACCCGAGACCTATTGGATCCTACAACTTTTAGCAGACTCCAGTAACCAAGTGAACCCAGCAGGGCCGTGCTGAAAGAAAAGGGAGGCAATTAAATTTATATTAGAGTTGGGGGAAATTAACCACTTAATATAAATAGATAATTAATAACTGAAGAGTTATTTTTAACGTAACTTTTCCTCACCCTCACCCTCACCCTAGCCACGCCTCCCCCTTCTCCTCTTCTTCTCTCGGCGCCAACCACAAGCACACCTTGGGTTCCGTCCCTAGGGCCATAGGGGTACTTTCCGGTGACGACTCCAACACGAGGACGCTCCCCTCCGCGAGAGGAACGCATAGACGCGAGAAGATCGTCGAAGAGATCTCTCCTCCAGAAAACCTAGCGATTAGATTTGTAAGAAAATCCAAACAGGAGGTAAGAAACCCCTCACCTGCAGTATAAGTAGCTTTCGTATGAATTTATGCTTCAGTTTAGTAGTATGTAGATTTCTGGCACAAAGGATGCGAATTAGCGCACACCAGGTGTCCGATTAAATTGTTAGCACAGTTAAAATGCTACTTAGGCATTTTGGTAGTTTAGATAAATGCAATAGAAGCTTTTATATATAGCTCATTTAGTCTTGCTACAGCTATTACAGGACTAGATGTCTAATGGGTGGGCTCCCACAGTCGCCTCTAGGTTTAGATAACCTAGTTCTGGGTTTAGACAACCTAGTAAAAGCAAGACAAGGATTATTAGCTTATGTTTAGTATTTTACTTTCTTAGTGGCACTGTACTGGATTAGATATCCATTGGGTTGGGCTCCCATAGTCGTCCCGAGGTCAGATAACCTAGTAACCCTACTAAATTCGGGACTTGCAAACCCGGGTCTAGTTAGGGACGCGCGCATAGCAAGTACAGTTGTCGGGCCCAAACAGCAGCATGATTATTATTTTAATCTATTTATGAATATAGTTTTCAAACATCACAAAATAGTTATGTGAGTTTAGTACAGCTTTAGCACCAGATTAGTATTAGCCTAGCCTAGCTTTGGTACCAGTTTAGCTTTCTGTTGATACAACATGATAGTTTATAATTAGCTTTATTGCCATGATCAGTTTTGCTTCTATGTGTTGTAAGTCATGCCATTCTTAGCATATTCAGAATGTATTTCAAATAGCATGGTTTAAAAACATAATTTGCATCGTATGCATGTTTTAGTGAGGTAGATGGTTTCTTACTAGGCTCTCAAGCTTACAGATACTATTTTCCTTATACTGCAGATAAAGGTAAAGGGAAGATGGACTAGCGGAGGCTGGAGGTCAATGCAATGATGAAGATGTGTGTGGATGGAACTTGGAAAAAAAAGATCTTAGGGAATTGCAGCGAGTTTTGTTTTGAACATTAGAACTGTTAGCATTTTAGTATACCGCACCTTAGTATGTTAAATGCCATAAACTAGTAAATTATGCACTCTACCATGCTTAGAACATTGGTTATGTGATGTTAGAATGTCTCCCAGTTGTTTTAGAACTTGTATGTGTGATTGAGGCACAAAATAGTGCTGAAATCAGACTTCTGGTACGAAATCAGAAACCCTAATCGATCGGCCGATCGATTGGAGGATTCTCAATCGATCGGCCGATCGATTGAGAAGTTCGTACCATGAACAGTAAGCTCCTGGATCGATCAGCCGATCGATCCAGATGCCTTCTGTCGCGAACAGAAAGCCCTTGGATCGATCACTGGATCGATTGGCCAGTCTGGATCGATCAGCCGATCGATCCAGAATATTACCCCGAGCACAGTAGCAGTCTGAATCGATCACTGGATCGATCCAACCTAAGTTCTGCATACAGTAGCATGCTGGGTCGATCACTGGATCGATTAGACCATTCCAATCGATCTACCGATCGATTGGGAAGCCTGATAGCAGCTGGGAACCCCTTATTCCAGTTACTTGACCATGGGGAGTGTAATATATGACATGAATGGTTTTGATTATACCCCTTAGCACATATAGAATAAAGAAATGATAATAGTTTAGCCAAGTTTTATTTAGTACAGCTTCCGCACCTAGACTTAGTGATGGTCATGGATATAGCTTAGCACAACATAATGTGACGGTCTGGCCTTACAGCCTAGTTAGTTGAAGGCGGGTCGTTACAATGTTAAACCCTGTAGGTGGACCTAGTCCAACATGACAATAAAGTTGAGTGGTACTACTCTTGGAGCTAGATATTAATTAAATGAGTTGTCAGTAACTCACTTAATTAGTGGATATTCGTAATGTTAAACATAGGGAGACTAACACACTCATGATAAGAAGGAGCCCATAATGTAATTTGGGATTGGTGCGGTAGTGCGATAATAACTCTCTAGTGGAATGAGTTATTATCGATGAACTTGAGTTGTGTGTTCGGGGCGAGTACGGGATACTCAAGCTCATCGGAAGGCCAAAACCAATTTCTCCTCTAGGTCCCTGTTGTAGCCTCAATAAAGCCTCAAGTCCATCCAAAGAAAAGTCTATCTTGGTGTCCAAGAAGGGGCCAGTTCTTTGATTGGTGACCAAGCAATGGTCGGCCACATATTCTCAAGAAGTGGTCGGCCCTTGCCTTGGGCAAGGGTGTCGGCCGCAATATTTAAATTAGAAAGGTTGTTTTTGAATTTTTAAATTTCCTCGAATATTTATAATTTGTAAAAAGAGATATTTTAAAAATTTATAAAATTTTCCTAATTTAAATTAGGCCACAAGTTTTTAAAAGAGAGTTGTAAAATTTATAAAACTTTCTTTTAAAAAGAATATTATTAGAGATGTTTTAAATTTTAAAACTTGGTTTTAAATTTTAAAACATTCCTTTTAATATCCACATTAATAAAAAAAAAAAAGAGAGTTTGTAAAATTTTATTAGAAGTTTTCTTCTTTTAAATTTTATAAAAAAAATTTCTTTCTTTCACTTTTAATAAGTGGCCGGCCACCTTGCTTGGTGCCCAAGCAAGGGGTCGGTCAAATAATTAAACATCAACAAATAGTTGTTTATTTAATAAATCAATCTAGGATTGATTAATTAAAAGGAAAGAAAAAGAAAAAATTAAAAGGAAATAGGAATGAGTCTAATTTATAAAACTCTTTCCATAATTTTCCGTTGGGAAACTAATATAAAAAAGGGGGAAGGGGAGGCCTTGAAAAACATAACAATTGATATTATGTTGTTGGAGATCATCAAGTGGTCGACCCCTCTCCCTCTCTTCCCTCTGCTCTCTTTTGCTCTTTTGTGGTGGTGGTGGCCGAATTCTAGAGAAGGAGGAGAAGCTCTCCGGGTGGTGTTCGTCTTGGAGGATCATCGCCCACACGACGTCCAAGAGGAGGCGAGGGATACGGTAGAAGATCTCGAGCTTTTTAGCATACAAGGAAGAGGTATAACTAGTATTTAATTTCCGCATCATACTAGTTAATTTTTCTTTGTATAAATACCAAATACAAGAGGCATTCGATTCTTGTTTTTCGAATTTAATTTCGATGTTGTGTTCTTTTGTTTTTTCCTTGTGATTTGATTGTTCCTTTTGGTTAACCTAGAGTTATATAAGGAAATTAAATATTAACTTTCCTTAAAAGGCTTTGTCTAGTCGGTGGTGGTTGCTCCCATATCCAAGAAGGCCAAGTGCCTCGTCATGCAGTACTGGAAGCCAATTTTGGAAACTAATATTTAATTGAATTTATAACCTAGGTGATTTGGATCAAACGTGTTAAGTTCCGTAGGAGATCCAAATCTAAACCTAAAAGAACATATAAGTTAAACTTGGAATCAAACGTGTTAAGTTCCGCAGGAGATACAAGTTTAACTTAAAAGAACACATGGTAGCTAGGAAAGGTTCAGATCACGTACAAAATTTTTGTACAGTGGAGCCATTGGGTTTTCCGAGTAGCAACCAACAATTGGTATCATAGCTAGGGTTTTGCCTCTGTGTATTTGGTATTAGTTTAATTATGCACATGTCATACATAATTTAGGCAGGTTAATAGTAGGATGTGCTAACTTTGTGGATGCAGGATCCAACTATTATGGCTTATAGTTATTATGTGTGTGATTAGACCCTTGGACATGTCAAGGGTATTTATTATGTGTGCATGATTGTATTATAAAATACAGCAGGAGTTGTATTTAGTTTTATTATGATTTTATTTTTTGATCTAGATACATGTACATTCCTTTTATGGAATATAGGATCAATGGATGTAAATTTTATTTTATGTTCGATCTAGTTTACATGTACATTCCTTCGAGGAATATAGGATCGAAAAATGTAAAATTCTATTTATGTCGCGGATCGAATCTTACAAGGCGTGGAACCTTTTGAGGATCAGAGTGGCGCAGGGGAACAAGGAGCAAGATGGATGCGACAACTAGACCCGGTGGCGGTGGCCAAAGATGGCAGCAGCTAGGGATGACGACACGCGGAGGACAACAATAGATAAAAGCCATAATAGTTGAAAATTAGTTTTTCTATTTATTGCTTTTGTATTGTGTTGTGTGTGAATGTTAATGTACATGTTTAGTAGGCTAGCATCATCAAAATTCCTCACTTTAAATAACTAAGTGGGAGAGGAATTTATTTTAGTGAATTCCACGGTCTCCATTACTGGTTTGTAAGTGATGCAAACAAACTTGCGTGTTGGCTCTGAGTGCCTTCCTCCATATCGGATGACTTTGTTTGCGGATCACTAGACCAAACTTCTATTTTGGATGACTATAGGAAATTAATTAAGAGCGTGTGATCTTCCCCATCGGAAGGGGCACAATCTTATTAATGGACTTAGTGTCAAGTAATGGTATACACTTAGGCACGTCTAATAGTATCCTCCCCATCGGAGTCACTGCTATTATTTGTGTGACTGAAGGAAACCAACTATTAATTTTATTTGTCAAAAAGTTAGGTTGACAAGATAATAAAATTAATGGGATATACCCTCCTTTTACAAATGTTGAATTTGTATACGTCCACACTATCGTGGTATACAAAATTCACGGTGCTTTAAGGTGTTGGTTAATTTAAAATAGTATTGTTTGAGGAATCAATATTATTCTAAATTTAGAGTTCTGACCAAAATTTATTTTATGATTCTTAGGATGACTTTCAACCCACTGGCCATTATTCTAAAAGAAAACAGACTTACTGGTCCCAACTATATAGATTGGAAAAGAAACCTGGACATTGTTTTAACTGCTGAGGGCTATAAGTTTGTACTGTCAGAGGAATGCCCAGAAACACGTAGCAATGATTCTACCCCAGAGGAGATTCAGCATCATAGTAAATGGGTAAAAGCTGATGAGATGGCGCGGTGTTACATCTTGGCTTCGATGTCAAATGTATTGCAACATCAGCATCAGGACTTACCAATAGCCTATGATATAATGAACAATCTCAAGGAACTCTTCGGACATTAGAATCAGGCTGCTAGGCAAGAGGCAATGAGAAAACTGATGACAGCCACCATGACTGAGGGGACTCCCATGAGGGATCATATTCTCAAGATGATGGCTTACTTAAACGAAATACAAGTTCTTGGAGGGGAAATTAATGGGGAAACCTAGGTCGATATCATACTCGAAACGCTGCCCAAAAGTTTTGAGCATTTTCGCCTGAACTATAATATGAATAAAAGGATGTATTCATTGGCGGAACTTCTGACAGAACTTCAAGCAGCCGAAGGGTTATTTCGTCAACATTCTCAAATTCACTATGCTGAAAATGGTTCTACTTCTAAGCCGAAAGGCAAGAAGAAGAAGAAACAAAATGGCTCAGAAAAGAAGGTGAATAAACCTCAAGGTGCAGGACAAAAAGCTGGAATAAAGAAGCCAAAAGGCAAGTGCTTTATTTGCAAGCAGACTGGACATTGGAAGGCGGACTGTTCTCGTAGGAAACAGAACAATAAAGGTATATCTCATACTCTAGTAGTTAAAACATGTTTAGCGGTGTAATCCACCAGCACCTGGTGTTTAGATACGGGAGCCACTTATCATGTCTGCAATTCTTTGCAGGGGTTCCAGGAAACCCGGCGACTATTTGATAGAGAGATAACTGTCTACATGGGCAATGCTACTAAGGTGGCGGCTGTTGCAGTGGGAGACGTCTACTTATCATTTGATAGGAATAGGCAATTGGTTTTAAGGAATTGTCTTTATGTACCCAGTTTTAGAAAGAATTTAATTCCAGTTTCTAAACTGTATTTGGATGGATATTCAGTTTCCTTTAGTAACAATGTGGTTATAAAGAGAAATAAAGTGATTATCTGTTCTGGTGCATTGGTTGGCAATTTATATACTTTAAATCTAATTTCTCCCACAAAGTAAAATATAGAAATTAATAACACATCTTCTAACTCTAATAAGAGAAAAGAACCTTCGGAAATGAACCAAACACATCTTTGGCATCTAAGGCTTGGTCATATTAACTTAAGTAGGATTCAAAGGCTTGTAGCCGATGGACTCTTGGGTCCATTAGAGTTGGAAAACTTTCCAACGTGTGAATCCTGCTTGGAAGGTAAGATGACCAAGAGACCTTTTAAGGCCAAGGGGTATAGAGCCAAAGAAGCGTTAGAATTGGTTCATTCTGATTTGTGTGGTCCTATGTCTATCCAGGCTAGAGGTGACTTTGAATATTTTGTCTCTTTTATAGACGATTATTCAAGATATGGATACATTTACCTAATGCGCCGCAAGTCTGAGTGCTTTGATAAGTTCAAAGAATACAAGGCTGATGTGGAGAAACGTCTAGGTAAAAGTATCAAGACACTACGGTCTGATCGTGGTGGCGAATACCTCTTAGGAGAGTTTAGGAATTACTTATCAGAGGCCGGGATTCAATCCCAATTATCTGCACCTGGTACACCCCAACAGAATGGTGTGGTAGAACGAAGGAATAGGACTCTTTTGGAGATGGTTAGATCGATGATGAGTTATTCAGAATTACCAAATTCATTTTGGGGATACGGTCTAGAAACAGCAGCGCACATTCTGAACTTAGTACCTTCTAAATCAGTATCTTCTACTCCCACAGAATTATGTAATGGGCGGAAGCCCAGTCTAAGGCATATTCAGATTTGGGGTAGTCCAGCACATGTGCTGAAACAAGATGCTGACAAGTTAGAATCTCGTACAGAAGTTTGTATGTTTGTGGGGTATCCCAGAGGAACGAAAGGCGGTTTATTTTATAGTCCTAAAGACAAGAAGGTCATTGTTAGCACCAATACCCAGTTTTTAGAAGAAGACTATATAATGGATCACAAGTCCAGTAGTAAAATTGTTCTAGAAGAACTTAGAGAGGACACGTCTACTTCAGTACCAACAGTACAAGATGAAGTACCACAAGAGACTGTAACACGTGTCACACATGATACACAACCACAGACGGTGCTTCGTCGTAGTGGGAGGATTGTAAGGCAGCCCGAGAGATTCATTCTTTTGGGTGAGTCTTCGGACTTGATCCCAAGCAAACATGAACCAGATCCCCGGACATATGATGAAGCACTCCAAGATATAGATGCAGTATCTTGGCAAAAGGCAATGAATTCCGAAATAGAATCTATGTATTCTAATAAGGTCTCGGAGCTTGTAGAACCACCTGATGGTGTAAAAGTCATTGGATGCAAGTGGATCTATAAAAGGAAAAGAGGGACAGATGGGAAGGTAGAAACCTTCAAAGCAAGGCTTGTTGCGAAGGGGTACACTCAGAAAGAGGGAATCGATTATGAGGAGACCTTTTCGCCGGTAGCTATGCTTAAGTCTATCCGGATACTCTTATCCATTGCCGCTCATATGGATTATGAGATTTGGCAAATGGATGTCAAGACAGCTTTCCTTAATGGAAGTCTTGAAGAAAACATCCATATGAAGCAACTAGAAGGGTTCATTGAAAAGGGCAAAGAGCATCTAGTGTGCAAGCTTAATCGGTCCATTTATGGACTGAAGCAAGCTTCAAGATCTTGGAACATCCGGTTTAATGAAGTAATCTAGTCATATGGATTTATTCAGTGACCGGATGAGTCTTGTGTATACAAGAAGTGTAACAGAAATATGGTGGTATTTCTTGTACTATACGTAGATGATATTTTGTTAATTGGCAACAATGTCAAGGTATTATCAGACGTAAGGGTATGGTTGTCTAAATAATTTAATATGAAGGACTTAGGAGAATGTGCACACATCCTTGGGATCAAAGTTATAAGGGATCTCAAGAAAAGAATGTTGTGCCTATCCCAAGCTTTATATATAGATATAATCCTTGCTCGTTTTAGCATGCAAAACTCCAAGAAATGTTTCTTACCTTTTAGGCATGGAGTAGCCTTATCTAAAGAGATGTCTCCAAAAACATCAAAGGAGATTGAGGACATGAAGGCATTTCCTTA
Source organism: Zingiber officinale (assembly GCF_018446385.1). NCBI lineage: Eukaryota > Viridiplantae > Streptophyta > Magnoliopsida > Zingiberales > Zingiberaceae > Zingiber > Zingiber officinale. The sequence continues at coordinate 52,871,144 of NC_055987.1, read as the reverse complement.
TGCTTCGGCTGTAGGAAGCCTCATTTATGCAATATTGTGTACGAGACCTGATATCTGTTTTGTCGTGGGCATGGTTAGCAGATATCAAAGTAACCCCGGACAAGGACATTGGATTGTAGTAAAGCATATATTAAAGTACCTGAGAAGGACTAGAGATTATATGCTAGTTTACCAAGCAGACGATTTACTCCCTGTGGGTTACACAGATTCGGACTTCCAATTAGATAGGGACAACAGTAAGTCTACATCAGGCTATGTGTTTACTTTAGGAGGTGGAGCCATTGCATGGAGGAGTGTTAAGCAGAAATGCGTCTCAGACTCAACCATGGAAGCTGAATATGTGGCAACCTCTGAGGCAGCCAAAGAAGTTGTATGGCTCAGGAACTTTCTAATGGACTTAGATGTGATTCCTGGTTTGCCCAAGATCGTCACAATTTATTGTGATAATAGTGGAGCAGTTGCAAACTCGAAGGAACCACGAGCCCATAAGGCACGTAAACATATAGAGCGCAAGTACCACTTGATTTGAGACATCGTCAAGCGAGGAGAAGTTGTCGTCGCCAAGATAGCATCAGCAGATAACCTGGCAGATCCTTTCACTAAGGCCCTTCCGGCGAAAGCTTTTGATCGGCATATGGAGGGGATGGGAATCAGATGTATGGCAACAGATATGGCAACTTAGACTTTTAGTATAAGTGGGAGATTGTTGGAGTGTATACTTAAAAGTTTAGCTTTGTACACATTTATTTTGAAATAAAGAATCACATTGGTCAAATGTTTACATTTATTTGTTAAATGTAATTGTTCAATTAATTTATATAGTAGATAACATGGAGTGTGGAGTCACACTTAGAAGATCATGTTGTCGGTTCTCTATAAATTATAAACAGTTGCTCACGACTAAGATGGAAAGGAACAAACCATCAGAATAGACGTAGTGTAATTAAGTATTAGTTTATCTTGACTAATAAATTACACTGATACACTTTAAGTGTATTGAGTAGGATCATTTAGGTAAGTTCTTTTTGTACTGAATTAGTAAAAGAACTAGACCTTAGTTATTATGGAAGTGTGTGCTCTTAATCCTAATATAATAACAAGTATGTATATTTAATATTTATTTCTTTGACTTATCAAAGGGTGAGGTTTAGCTCGATAAATCAATATGCTCGATAAGTTGGGAAATGATATTACTTAGAGTATGTGTTGTTGATTATAGAAGGAATCTGTGTCCTAGTTATCTAGGTTGAGAATGTCGCCAAGAGGAGCTCATAAGGATTGCCATGTTGAACCCTACAGTGGACCTAGTCCAACATGACAATAAAGTTGAGTGGTACTACTCTTGGAGCTAGATATTAATTAAATGAGTTGTTAGTAACTCACTTAATTAGTGGACATTCGTAATCTTAAACACAGGGAGACTAACACACTCATGATAAGAAGGAGCCCATAATGTAATTTGGGATTGGTGCGTGTTGGGTATCTCTGGTGGAAATGAGTTATTATCGATGAACTTGAGTTGTGTGTTCGGGGCGAGCACGGGATACTCAAGCTCATCGGAAGGGCAAAACCAATTTCTCCTCTAGGTCCCTGTTGTAGCCTCAATAAAGCCTCAAGTCCATCCAAAGAAAAGTCTATCTTGGTGTCCAAGAAGGGGCCAGTTCATTGCTTGGTGAACAAGCAATGGCCGGCCACATATTCTCTAGAAGTGGCCGGCCCTTGCCTTGGGCAAGGGGGTCGGCCGCAATATTTAAATTAGAAAGGTTGTTTTTGAATTTTTAAATTTCCTCAGATATTTACAATTTGTCAAAAGAGAGATTTTAAAAATTTATAAAATTTTCCTAATTTAAATTAGGCCACAAGGTTTTAAAAGAGAGTTGTAAAATTTATAAAACTTTCTTTTAAAAAGAAATATTATTAGAGATGTTTTAAATTTTAAAACTTGGTTTTAAATTTTAAAACTTTCCTTTTAATATCCACATTAGAAAAAAAAAAGAGTTTGTAAAATTTTATTAGAAGTTTTCTTCTTTTAAATTTTATAAAAAAAATTTCTTTCTTTCCCTTTTAATAAGTGGTCGGCCACCTTGCTTGTTGCCCAAGCAAGGGGCCGGTCAAATAATTAAACATCAACAAATAGTTGTTTAATTAATAAATCAATCTATGATTGATTAATTAAAAGGAAAGAAAAAGAAAAAATTAAAAGGAAATAGGAATGAGTCTAATTTATAAAACTCTTTCCATAATTTTTTGTTGGGAAACTAATATAAAAAAGGGGGAAGGGGAGGCCTTGAAAAACATAACAATTGATATTGTGTTGTTGGAGATCATCAAGTGGTCGGCCCCTCTCCCTCTCTTCCCTTTGCTCTCTTTTGCTCTTTTGTGGTGGTGGTGGCCGAATTCTAGAGGAGGAGAAGCTCTCCGGTTGGTGTTCGTCTTGGAGGATCGTCGCCCACACGACGTCCAAGAGGAGGCGAGGGATACGACAGAAGATTTTGAGGTTTTTGGCATACAAGGAAGAGGTATAACTAGTATTTAATTTCCGCATCATACTAGTTAATTTTTCTTTGTATAAATACCAAATACAAGAGGCATTCGATTCTTGTTTTTCGAATTTAATTTCGATGTTGTGTTCTTTTTCTTTTTTTTTCCTTGTGATTTGATTGTTCCTTTTGGTTAACCTAGAGTTATATAAGGAAATTAAATATTAACTTTCCTTAAAAGGCTTTGTCTAGTCGGTGGTGGTTGCTCCCATATCCAAGAAGGCCAAGTGCCTCGCCATGCAGCACTGGAAGCCAATTTTGGAAACTAATATTTAATTGAATTTATAACCTAGGTGATCTGGATCAAACGTGTTATGTTTCGCAGGAGATCCAAATCTAAACCGAAAAGAACATATAAGTTAAACTTGGAATCAAACGTGTTAAGTTCCACAGGAGATACAAGTTTAACTTAAAAGAACACATGGTAGCTAGGAAAGGTTCAGATCACGTACAAAATTTTTGTATAGTGGAGTCATTGGGTTTTTCGAGTAGCAACCAACAAGGATAAAACCTTGTATTTGAGGTGCCTCCATGGGGTATTGGAGGCGCCCTCAATGAGCTATTTAAGAGGACTTCGACCATCAGCTAAGGACAGAATTTGAAAAGCTATCTGTCTTCAACTAGCTGCTAACGAGACATCCCGGCCAAGATACGACAAGCCATCGACGACCCGGAGCTTCAGTTTTAAGATTTTTTATTGTCGGTATAAGTTTTTAATACTGTTAAAATTGTAATACTCTAGTATACTTTTGCGCTATATAGTTGTTGTCCACCGTAAGTGATCATCAATCGCGAGCCTTGGTGTAGGAGTCGCCCTATGCACTGAACCAAGTAAAACCTTGGTGTCTTTTGTGTGATTGCTTATTTCTTTCTATTATTTCCACTGCATTACTCGTCGTGTTTTTAATTCTGAAACACGTGAAAACCACGAGCGCTATTCACCCCCCCCCTCTAGCGCGATCTCGATCTAACACCTTCTCCTCGAGTAAGCTTCCTTTCCAGCTTCTCGTCCGTTGAACATCGTGCATGTCCTTCTCGTTCACTGGTGTACTCTTCCATAACTCTTCGTCCCTCGGATGCACCGAGCGCGTCGGCTCCTTTCTGGTGTCATCCTTCTCATTTGTTATGTCATTCGCTCGACTTCTTGTTCTCCTAAGTTCCTGTACACTTAGACACAAGGAATCAAACACAAACAAGACCTAACCTAATTTAGTTGACCATATCAAAATTACCATGGGAAACTTACACAGGTCAATCCCATAGCGGGGTGAAGGACTTGCTGAGCCGGCAATGGGCTTCCAGTAGCAAGACAACGGCGGCTATGATGGATCTCACAAGATTGTGCCACATGGGAGAGGGGTCGCGCCTCCTTGCTCCTAGTCGAATATAGCCCATGTAGAGAAGGGAGGCTCAGAGATGATGGTGACGGATTAGAAGACGATCAGAGGAGGAGAGGGGTCGAGGAGGGTGGAGGTCAAATGAGAAAGGGGGATTGAAAGACGAGCTCGAGAGAACTTGGGTGAAATGAAGAGAGAAGCTTTTATACCCAAAACTTAGGTAAATTTAATTAAACTCTAAGTTTAATTCCACAATCAACTCTCATTTAAATCGTTATTTCAAGAAGGCTTTCTCTTTTACCAATATATCCTTTCTCTTAAAATGTGTCATACAAACTCCGTTTAAATCTTGAATATTTTCTAAAAATTTCTAGAAAACCCCATAAGATTATTAATCAAATAAAACTTTTTTATTTGTCGTATCTTACACCTCCACTAACACTACAAGAAAAACTCTCATAGACATCGGTGGAACAACGGTTTTAAGCAAAAACCGATGTCTTTGAGTATTTTACACCGGTTTTTCCAAAAACCGGTGTCTATGAGCGCAGATTTTCGCTCATAGACATCGATTTTTTAGGCGATGTCTATAAGCGTCTTTTTTTCGTTAATAGACACCGATTTTAACAGCGGTTTTTAAAACCCGGTGTCTATGATAAAATAAAATAATTTAATTTTTCCACCCATAGCCAAAATTTACAACACCTTCACTCTTCCCTCCAAACTAAACCTATATTGCGCCGTCCACCCATACTTAGCCCTAAACCTATATCGTCGCGACGCACCACCACTTTCCTCCGGCCATCTCTCAGCCTCATCTCCCTCTTCTCCTTCTAGATCGATGCACCTGTCTCTCCCGATCAGGATCAAAACCACCTACTTCGGTCCTAAGCATAACCGCAGCATAAATCATTCAGTTCTGCCTCCTTATCCGATCATCTCTTCCTCCTCCTCCTTCCTCTCTTCGCTCTTCCCGGCTGAGGCAAGGGCCGATGAGATCCTAATAGTGAGAGGACGCCCACGACCACCCTAGCACAGTTGGTCGGCAATGTGAGGGAATCCGAAGGAAGAGAGAACAACACCGAGATCCAGGAGCTCGCTCGCTTCGCCGTCGACGAGCACAACAAGAAATAGGTCTCGCACTCCTCCTAATTACTGTTTTTTTTTCTCTCCCAAAATTGGGGTTTTTTCTCCGGACCAATGTTTTTCGATGCGCAGAATGCGCTTCTGGAGTTTGCGCGTGTTGTGAAGGCGAGGGAGCAGGCTCCTCAAGGAGGTTCCCTGGAAGCGGTTCCTAGCACCGTAGGCTCCTCAAGGAGGTTCCCTGGAAGAGGATCTCCGACCTCCCACTCTGTTTCTTCTTCCCTTTCCTCCTCGAGCGGATCTTGTCGTTTATAGCTTTGAATCCCGAACATACGTGTCAGGTCAGTGTAAATTTGACGCATTGGTTTCGTACGGGAGGAAAAAAAGGTAGGATCGATATTCTTGGGGTTTTGGCTTTTGTCTTCAGAAGCGAGTTCGCTACCATTTGTTTCTCTTTTGCGTTCGTTTCAATGGAGTTCCTCAAGATAAGAAACTTTCGAGGCATCGGTAAGTTTAAAGTGAAGAAAGACTCGAATTAGGATCGGGATCTGATGAATCTAGACCTAGAAAAGCCAAATGACGAGGTATTGGGCACAATGCCGAAAGCGGATGCTTCTGATCATGTTGTGAAGGTGGTAGAGGATGAAGATGATGACGATTTCGTAACCAATGCGGTGAAGCGGCGTCTGAAGGAGCTGATGAAGAACAGCTTCATGGTGCTCATACCTGAAGAAGGATATCCAGAAGAGGAAGAGGGGGGAGGGAGCAGCTCGAGCGGGTGGAGGGAGTCGGAAGAGGGCGGCGATGCTCCATGGTGCACGTTTAATGCAATTTATGCTAAGTACACGGAGCGGATGACGTTCTTTGACAAGATGATGGTCAAGAGTCTCAAAGAAGCTGGTATGCTCTGCTGTTAGCCAAAATTATAATTCTTGATCCATTTCTTAGAAGATCAACTCATTTTATAGTTTTTTTTTCTCGTGCATTGCCTGATCTATTCTGTAATTACTTTCCTCAAATCTGCTCGGTTGTCAATGCAAAAAGCCTGACGCTTAGATATATTTTATTAGTAGTAATTTTGTATCAGCATATTTCTGTGTAGTCCTTTCATTATTATAAGCTGATTTTTCTCTAGTGAAATATGCAATGGGATGCAGATAGGTCACTAAGATTTTTTCTTGATGAAACCTATATTATATGCTGTTTTAAGCTTATGGAACACACAACATTATAGGATCGTTGGGTGCTTCAAAACATTCACAAAGCTCTTTGTCAAAGAAGTTGTATATGAACCTGCTTAACCTCCCTATCAAGGCACAAAATGGAAATTGTTATGGCAATGAAATTCTTAGAAGTCAGCAGGAAGATAGCCCTTGTGAGAATCTTGAAGCTGCTTATGTTTCATCGGCTGTTGAATTTTATTTGTTAGTAAAGGATTTGATTTGGTACTAAGAATCTTTATGCTGAAGCTTATTATCATTGCTAGTAAAAGATAACTTATACCATTCGATAAACAACGTTAAAACATTCTAAAATTTTCCCAGCTAACCTGCTCTAGTTATTTTGTTCCTCAAAATTTCTATTTAGGTAAGATTGAAACATTAAACTACTTATTAAGGACAATACATAGTCACTCAACCTATTTTGTTAATTGTGAGATTTTAAAATTGCAGCATGGATCCCGAACACAAAAGGGAATCAATCGAGAAATACCAGGGGCCTTCTCAGTCCTAAGATTGACATTTTTCTGGTATTGGTGAACTTACATGTGTCCATTTACATGGCATTTCGAGATTCTTGGATCATTTCTGCTCATATCATATGCTTGCTCTCGGTGCCTGGGTAGAAAGCTAATTCATTGTAAGCGAATCCTCAAACTGAGATTCATCATGTTGCCTACATCGAACCATGATTCATATTCTTGGATGATGCAGGTTGATTCGTCGTCTAGCTAAAGAATATGCAAGCTAGAATAACTGGCCACTGCTGTACAGAACTAGGTAATCCATGTGTTCTCCATTTTTTTTTGTCAAAACAGTTATCCAAGCAAAGCCAGACTCTGTTTATTTTGTAGTAAACAGGTATGATCTACCGGGGTCGTGTTGTGAAGTCTGGCAGAAATACCTAAATATGAAATGGTGAAAATATTTGTTAGGGCTTTCCATCCAGTAATATATCCATGTACTTTTCTTCTTGAAGAGAGGAACATTTAAATGTTCAGAATATTAGGGAGTTTGTAGACACAATGTTTGCACTTTTCCTAATACGTTCTTTATCTTTTATCTGATTCTTATTCTCCTTGTTGCATTTCTTTACACTCTAACAGGGAGCAGAGGTAGATGTAAAAAGGCTAACTAAGAGGCCTGCTCCTCCTCGATTTGGTCGCACCTTGACTGAAGCACAAAAGGCAAGCTAATTATTTTGCCTCAGTCTCGATGTTGTCCTGTGACTGATTTCTTTAATTTTTTTTGATTGATTGACATTTCTTTGAATTGTTTCTGATGTGTTCAAATCATACGTTGTCCAAGTTATCTAGTTTAACTTTATTGCTATTACTTAATCTAGTTTCCAGTTAGAGGTAAAGCCCTAATCTTGCACCCACCTCCTTCCACCAAATGGATCTGTATTCTGTTCGCTTGTTGCATGTTGCAGCGGAGATGCTCCAGCTGCGTTTTCTTGTGTAAAGATCCGGTTTTGAGCCAAATTTCTGGCAAAAATTATTACTTTTCTAAACCGAGCTCTCTTGGTTGTCAAGTTTTATGACAAAAAAAATCGATTTTGGTTAAGGTTTATGTATCAGAATCGGGAAATTCTTATAAGGTCTTTTTTTTTCTATCTACTTGAGTTAGATCTGTTAGCTGGCTGTGTTTGTTGGCAGCATCCAGGAAGAAAATGGCGATTTTGACAAAGGAAACCTAGAAATCATTCTCAAACTAGTAGAGGATACACTTTCTGCAGATAATAAAGAGATTATATGGTTGTTCTTCCACGCAGTATACCCTTGACAGAGTACTTTAGAAATATTGCCCTCCTAATACTGATATCTGTAATTTTCCTTTGTGATAGAACATTTGGACATAGATTTAGCTTCAGAAGTGTAGATTTCTAGCTTTTAACATATGAAAATAAAAGAGAGCTTTTCTCACACCATGTCTTCCCGTGGGACTTATCTTTTATCCTGCAGATCCAGTTGGAGAGAATCTTAATTTTATTTAATTATTTAACATAAAATTATTTTTCTACTACAAATATAAAAAAGCAAGGATATAAGAACGTCTAGAAAAGATCTGTCCACTTCATTATTTGTATTTGTTATATTCTTAAGATTTTGTTTTGTTATTTTTTCCAAGCTCTTGCTGTGTTGGAGATCTAAACTATTTCTTGATTACGTGCCTGCAAACTCACATTCTAGTTCGTAGAATTGAGGAAATTTTATTTATTTATTTTGTTTAAATCCTCTTGTATAGATTGAACCTTTCAAATCTTTTTTCACTGTCATGGGCATAGATCTAGGTTATTAGTTTGTTAATTCTTGTAATTGGAAACTAGTTTTGTTTCTGGGGTCATGAATAAGTTGTTGAAAGGAAGAAAAAAAATTGAGTTTACTTATGGTAAAATGTAAATTAAGTTTCTTTAATTTTTTTTGATTGATTAACATTTCTTTGAATTGTTTCTGATGTGTTCAAATCATACGTTGTCCAAGTTATCTAGTTTAACTTTATTGCTATTACTTAAATTCAAAATTCATCCTGTCATCCTGTCATTAAACATTAAATTTGTGGGAATTTACTAGAATCTACTCCTACATGAAGCAAATGAATAAAAACTACAAGTAAAGTTTGTGTTTAAATTTGTGGGAATTTACTAGAATCTACTCCTACATGAAGCAAATGAATAAAAACTACAAGTAAAGTTTACCTACCCTGTTATGACTTCAGAAGAACATGCTAAATTTTCCATGTATACTGACCTTTAATATAGAGGGCTACAAGAGGATTATATCTTAGGTCAAGACACTCCAAATCCATCATAAACCAAAGGGAAAATAGTTTCTATTTACTAGAGGATTGAATGGACCCAAAAGGAAGCTCTAACTTGCTGTTTTGGGTGCTGAACTAAGGAGCCAGCTGCCTTCTTGCTGCATTCCTTGCTGTTGTGGTTGGTAGCAGAAATCACAGAAAATAGGGGGCTTAGTGTAAGATATTCAAGATACCAAGATGGCATCAGAGGTAGTACAATAAATAGTATATCTCTTCATCAGAGGTAGCTTTGTTCTTCTATGCTTCCTTCACCGGATTTGTTGTGTAGTCATATTTCTTTGTTCAACCATTATCATGCCTAGTAAGTTGTTGTATGATGCTGTCGGTTCTTATCAATCTGTACACTTGAATTAGAAGGAGCAAATTATCTATGTTATATTCTAAGCAGCATATACTAAGTGTCATATATGAAAGTTTTAGATTCTATGTTATATTCGTTATCTTCCACAGCAGCTTTTAAAAACTCAGTATTCTATTTTATTTGATACATGTACACATTTGTTTTAGTTATTTGACATATGGTGGATTTATGTGTTTTTACAGTTTACAAATCTCAAGTACTCCAGAGTTGAAATTGACGAAGTGCGGTTCGAGTGGGCTGAATGCATGCCATATTACATTTGAAGTGCGGTTCTACCTTGATGTGTTAAAAGAATGTTCTACCTTGATTTTGATATCTATTAGCTAGCTTTTGATGTAAAAAGAATGTTTTGGTATTTTATGGATATTGTTGTAAGAAGATTATTTATATAATTTGTGAATATTTGTGTATTTTATGGTTATTATTGAATGAAGAATATTTGTATAATTTATGAATATTTGTGTATTTTTTTTTTGTTATTGTCGGTTTTTCATTGTTTCGGAAATCAAATTTGTGCTGTAAAAAATATACATATTACACCGGTTTTCCACCGCTGCAAAACCGGTGTTATTAACTAATATTACATCGGTCATTTACCGCTGTCAAAACTGGTGTTATTAACATACAATATTACATCAGTTTTACACCGTTGATGAAACGGTGTCGTTAAGTGATACTACACCGGTTAATAACCGATTCGAAGACCAGTGTCGTTAAGTGATACTACATCGGTTTTAACCCGATGTCTAAAATGACAGACTTTTAACATCGGCTTCATAGACATCGGTCGAAAATGAAATAGACACCGGTGGAAAACCGATGTCTATGAAGGTTTTTGTTGTAGTGTAACAATAATAGCTCCTAACGAGGATGGAGGCGCGACTGTTGTAGAGGTGTGTTCACACCTTGGGTGCTAGTTACACATCTCTATATAAGATAGCAATATCAATCGGGAAAGGGTATGAGCAAGAGACTCAACTTTGTTATTTTTATTTAGTTTACTACTTTCTTTCCACCTATTTTTGTTGGGTTTTTCGGGCCGCGAAAACCGCGTTTTCGCGTCGCGGAATGTAACGCCCGCCCCTTTCACCACTCCAGCCAAGTGAGGGCGGGGTTACTTTCTTACCCTTACACTTAGTAAACTTAGACATTCATACATATATACAGCGGAAGCATATCTATGTTTGTAAGCATAGAGTAACATACTAAACATATGAGTATGAAATAACATGGTTCAACTTAAATAGTCATAGTATTCATTTCTAACACATGCATACGAAATCATGAAAGACATCAACATAACATAACGTTTTATTCATAAGTTCACTTAAGCAGGTCATTTTATTTCTTTAGCCAAGTCACCATCACACATATCTTGCCCCTTCGTGCTGCGCCTCTAGTTTATCCATTCTTTACCTTTATCTGTGGTACAAGGAAAAGTATCTGTAAGCACTCAAGGCTTAGTGAGATCCTTTCCTACTCACAAAACCAACGTATCATGTAACATCATCATATCATACATTATAGAATAAATGGCGCTTATATCATCAGGTAATTAACACATATGTCACGCCCCCAGAGGAGTCCTTACCGAAAAAATTTCAGCAGCATCTCCCCTGTACGGGTGACAATCTAAGGCATACATACATACAATATACATCAGTCACATACGGATGGAATATATCTACACAACCACGCAGTTATATAAGCAGCCCACTCGGCTGGAACAGAAATAAACACAACCACGCAGTTATATAAATATATGAATCAGCCCACACAACTGTACTAAATCAACACAGCGGAAATCACAAACAACGATCACAAAACATAAAGTAACTAACTGCGAGCCGGCTCGGCTTGACACAATAATATCAAACCAAATACAAGAGAACACAAATACATAAACAAGTACAAAGCCAAAAATACAAATAGCGTAAGAAATACCAAAATCATAAGGTCGTCCTCGAATGTGACGTGGAACTGGCGGACAAGATCTCCAGGTGACTCCATAAACCTTTACCTGCTACCTAGTGAAATTACCAATATACGGGGTGGTGAGTATAAAGACTCAGCGGGTGATAGACAGATAGTGCATGAGTATAGTAAATCAAACTAGAGATGCAAAGGTATACAGTCTCGTATGGAAATAGCAAATACTACAGTGATATCATAATAAGTGTCCATACCTGAAACCATATCCTAGCCTAGTAGTAAAAGGTAAAGTGTAGCAAAGTCCTGCTACAGTACTGCTCATAACTACATGGTATCGTGTGAGGTATATACATATCAACAGTAAGCAAGTCAGGGTCTAAACACATATCACAGGTATAAATCTCAACCTATGTAAGCATAACAGCATAAATAAACAACAACAGCATAAGCTAGTAACAGCAGCATAGATAAGCAACAACAGCATAAGTAAACAACCAGCAGATATAATAACAACATCGTATGTACGTATGGTCACCCCGCCCACCTCTCTGCACCATGACCCCTGTATGGTAGAGAGGCCGGATCGATGACAACTGTACCACCCAAAGGCCGCCACTACTCTCGAGTGACCGGATGGACAGGTGCATAGTAGCTGAATAGCTACGTCTGCGACGGGGGTCCCTGCTGCCCGCGACTCCAGCTATCACTACCCATGAGTGTGCGAGTGGAGGCACGACAGGACAAGCAACACGCTCCAGCTACCACTACCCATGAGTGGCCGAGCATGCGGCCCAGGCCAACAACTGCCTCAACCACAAGGGAGACAGGATCATCGGCAATGCATGCAATGACATGATGCGAACAATGCAACAGTCATCATATATATATAAACAGAAACAGGTATGCTACATGAAGCCAGCATGCTCAGTAAGGTGTGTAAATAAACCGCAATCAAAGTAGGTAAACATGGTATCAGGTGTCCATATATCCAATACCTACTATCTAAGGTCTGGTATCTGGTATCCAATACCTAGTAATGTAGTATCTGCTAAATATCATGAATAGCAATGAGAGACAGTATAGATACAGAAACGAGTAGCTCAAAGATTGAGTGGAAGTATCAAACGCAGGAAAAATAAGAGTGGAGTCAAGATAGATACAACAACTATCTGAACATAAAGCTCATGCACTAGGATCAAAATACTAAAGAAATAAAGCAAGAAGTACCCGCCTTAAATGTAGATCGTGCCAAATACAACCCCCACGTTGAGACGCTCGCCTCGAACCCAAGTCCTGCGATCACAATATATATAATGTAACCAATTAAGTAGAAACTAAATAACTAAACATAATCGCTAATCTAATTAGGGAAACGCTAATCGAACATAATCCTTGAGCTTCTCCACTTCTTAATTATCATGAATCCATTAATTCATTTAAAACCCCAATCCTATCATCAATCATCAATAAACAACCAATCCATAATATACTAATAATGATCATGCATCCACCTGATTAATCTCATCCTCAATTTAATGATTCAACTAATCACAATTTCATTTCATCTAACAAATCCAATGCTAGTAAATCAACACATCCCAACTGAATTCCAACTTCTAATCATTAATTCATTAACTCAACTATCAAGCTAAGTATCATAAATCCATCATAGAAACTAGAGTTTCTAAGTTATTCGGAATCAATGGAATTTGATTAGTCTATTTTTAACAACCCACCAACCATTCCACTTACTGAATGTTAATCAACATATTTCAACCATTCGATTCCAACAACATCATCAAACCAATACTACTATCTATCATAGAAAATAGATCTTCCCAGTTATTCAGAATCAATCGAATTAAATTACTCCCTTTCAACAATCCACCCATAAACCTACTAATTAACCATTAGTTAAGCATACAACAGATTCCAAAATAAAAACTCACCCGAGTACAATGTATCAGTTGATGATCCACATATCTCCCTCGGACATAATCTGTATGCTGTGATAGCGAGCCAACCAAATGAAAGGTGATGAACCTAAAGCTAGAGCATGGCCAAAAGTAAGCTCGACTGTGGCTAGATCAGGACGGACACTCGGCATCAGCTCAGGGAGGAAGCTAGGGCACAAACTCAACCGGTTGAAGGAAGAAGGGTCGGCGGTGAAATTTGGAAATAGGGCTCGACCAATTCTCCAACCAATGCTATCACATGTCTGAGAGAACCTCAGCGACGGCAGCAGCAGATCCACATTGGCGATGGAGAAATGTAGAGCTATGCTGGCGATAAGCTCCGAAGTGGTAGCGAGATCCAATCTTCGAAAATCAATCTATGCTGGTGAGGAAGAGGCACCGACATCCAGTGAAGAGTAGAAGACAGTATACCTCCCTAGTCCAAGATTCGACGAAGAAGAGGTGCTGGATCAGACGGAGGGGTGGCAGCTGAGAAGGATCGGGAGCATACCAAGAGGTTAGGGCTCGGCTCAGTGAGACTTGTGCGCAGCTAGCACATCGGCCAACCCCTGATCGATCTGTCGTCTAAAGAGAAGAGGGTCGGCAGTGATGCCCGGCGATCGACGAAGGGTGTTGCGGCCTCAAGTGGCAGCGGCAGCATTAGGCAGTGGCGAGAGGGAGAGCGACAGTGGAGATGGCTAGGGCACAACGTCGGGTGGCGCTGGTGGTCAGCGACGAAGAGCTGATGGGAGAGGGAGGCTCTGCCGGTGCGGGGTGAGCGAGGCCGGCGATCGGCCGACGCCGTTGCGGACTTCGGATGGTGGCGTGAGGCAGCGAAGGGGAGAAAGGGGTTCGGCGAGATGGGGAAGAAAGAATCGGATGGGAAAATTAGGGAACTTAGGTTTTCAAATGTAACACCCCTAGAAAGCCTAGATAAAGTAAGGGCAATGAGAGTACGAATGTAATGAAAAGAATGTGTAGATAGTCTACGTTGAATGTTACGATGGGAAGGATTTAGATGATTAAAACTTTATGAAAGAAAATAAAGTTGAGAATATAAATCATCTATGCATGATTTATATAATTAATGTAGACAAAAGGAAGAAATATGAGATAATATATACATGTATGAAATATTTATGCATAATGCATAATATTGTAATATATGAATTATTATGTACAAAAGAAAATAAAATATTAGAAGAGAGATTGAACCTTGGATCTCTTGTAAGGAACATGTATAGGATATCAAAGGGGATAGGAGAATTATTGATAAGGAGAGACAGGATTAAGTAGTTAAGAATAAGAAAGGATTCTTTTTAATTAAAAGGAAAAGGAAGTAAAAAGAAGTAAAAATATACATAACCAAGTTTTGATCCTTGGTTCTCTTGTGGATGCATGCATGTGTTAACCAAGTGTGATAGGAGTGAATATTGTAAGAGGAGAGATGGGAATTATAATTAAAGGAAAGAAAGGAGAGAAATTAAGAGAAAGAAAAGAGAGAAACTCAAGAAGCATTTCTCTAGCATATTCTTTCTCATTAAGAGGAGAAGTAAATGAGGAGGATGAATCAAGTCAAGTTTTCCTCCCCTCACTTTAGTATAAATAGGCATGGAGGGGGGGGGGGCTTCATCCTCAACTCACTCTCCTCCTCTCCTCCATTTGTGCCGAGCACTCTCCCTCCCTCTTTCCTCTTGTTGCCGAGAGCAACAACTCTCCCCCTTCTTTCTTTCTTTTTGTTGCCGAGCAACACAAGAGGAAGAAGTCTCTTCTTCCTCCCCCTCTCCACCAAAAGACCTAGCTTCCTCCATTGGTGCCGAGCAAAGCAAGCAAGAAGAAGAAAGGTCCACAAGCAAGTTCTCAAACCTAGGAAACTTAAGCAAAGAATGTAAGCTTCCCCTCACCTGCGGTACAAGGCTTTCATGTGATTTTCGGATTCTTTTTCTATGCCTTGAAAGAAAGTTTTCCCCTATGTTTGTATACATATATGATGCATGATCAGAGGTGTATGTAACCCTAGAATTTCAATCAAAAATATTGTAAATAGGTTAGGAAAATTATTGTCTAACCAAACTAGTGCAAGTTTCCCTCTATGAAATGCTAAGGACCTTCCTATGGTTTTCTTGCTTGGAAGTTGATTGGAACCAAAAGAACCCCACTCTCATGTTTCGGCCAAGAAAGAATTTAGGGTTAGGAGGACCTTGAATTTAAAATAACTATGCTTATATGACATGATATAAAGTTCTTAAGAGTTGTATACTTGTATGTTGAAAGAAACTCATGAACCTTACTCTTAATATTTCGGCCATGGTAAGGTGATAGTTTAGAGAAGCTTAAACAAAATTCTAATATGCTCAATGACCTCTGTGATATTATGAAAGATGATTAATGCTCTCATGTTTAATTGGAATGTAGAAAATTAGTTACATGATTTATGACATGTAAGATCACAAGAGTCCTAGCTTGTTTATGATCCAACCTTGTGTATGATGTTCTTAGTAAATCTTGCTATGAAATTTACTTAGGTTTCCCATGCTTTAGGCCACTTAAAGGAAGTTTATATTCTATGAATTTCGGCCAAGTAAGGTTTAAAGGACCTAGAGGCCTTGGAAATGAAACCTAAGGGGTTAAAAGTACTTCTTATGAAAACTTGATAATGTGTGAATGTGATACATGTTTGTATGACCTAAATGAATCATTATGTGTTCGGCCATGAAGGGATAGATGCCCTAGAAACCCTAGAACAAAAATTAAATATGTCTATGCCATGCTGTATGAAAATGATATGATAATAAGTTAGAATGCATGATTGCTTTAGTTACGAAATGATATGCATAATGAAGTTATATTATGAAATATGTCATGATGTGTTATAGCATAGAAAATGCTATACATAATGAAAAGAAATGAAGTTATGTTATGATATGTGATAGCATAGAAGATGCTATACATAATGAAAAGAAATGAAAAGAATAAATGCATGAAAGATTGTTAAGGACATGATATGATAGTTATGCATGATAAGTTATTTTATGGTTTGTACCAAGGGTGGGCTCCGTACGCCCCGGGGTCGATGGAGTAAGACTCGGGCCTCGTCAGTAATGGGCCTTTGAGTGCCCTAGGTCGATGGAGTAAGACTCGGGCCTAGTATGTATGCATGGTAGGGCTCAAGACTTGCTACCTTGGACCTACGCATTATGTATGTGGTACAAACCGGGATCCCAAATGATGATGATATTAATTTCAAGTACTATTAAGTATAAGTTTTCAAATTCACGATGCATTGCCTACATTCATATGTGCTTGAATTATATGATGATATGATATAATGTCATGTGATATTATGATATGAATACGATGCCCTTGTATGTCTCATGCTTGTGATTTATTTGTTTTATGATATGATATTCATGCTTCTATGAAATGATATGTGAATAAGAAATATGCATGATATGTTTGAATAGAATGATATGTTATGTTATGATTAGTTGAGACGATGATATGTTGATCCATTCTTGATATACGATGATTCTCGGTTTTAGTGAGTAGGAAAGGAACTTACTGAGCCATGAGTGCTCATAGCTTACTTTCCTTGTACCGCAGATAAAGAAGCTGGATGAGCTAGAGGAGCAACAGGAGGAGCAGATAGTGATGTGTGTGGTGGTGGCTCGGCAAAGAACGATTCGGACAAATTAATATTTTTAGTTATAAGTTCAATATATGCACATTTGAACAAATCAAAATATGTGATATTATGTTTAATAAATTAAATTCTTTAAAGTTTTTATTCTTCCGCTGTTATAACTAAAGCATGTACGTAAGTAGTATAAGATCGTAGCGCCGCCCTTGGGTAAGAAGGGTGGGCGTTACAGGTGGTATCAGAGCGAAGTTTTGCCAGCTCACTACGCACACATCAAGCTCCTTCCTGTCGCTCCAAGTAAGTACAGTTGCTTAATTTATTTATATGCAAAAATTAGTATGATACTCTAGGATACATGAATAATAGCCTAGGAAGGATACCTTAAGCTATACCCTAGAAAAGGGTGCATGATGACAAGTATGTGTTAAAAATAGTATGATACTCTAGGATGCATGAATGGTAGCCTAGGAAGGATACCTTAAGCTATACCCTAGAGAAGGGTGCATGATGACAAGTATGTGTTAAAAATAGTATGATACTCTAGGATGCATGAATGGTAGCCTAGGAAGGATACCTTAAGCTATACCCTAGAGAATGGTGCATGATGATAAGTAGGTGATATTCTAGGATGCATACTTTTTATGATGTGATGTATGCCTAAGTGATGCATACTTTTATGAGATGACGTATGCCTAAGTGATGCATACTTTTATGACAGGATGTATGCCTAAGTGATGCATACTTTTATGATATGAGGTGTGCCTAAGTGATGCATGCTTTTATGATACATGATATATATGACATGTACTTTACTTTCTGTGTGATTGGCTTATACCAAGGGTAAGCTCCACCAGTGTCTTAGGAATCTGAGCAGAAATTGTCATTCTAAGTTCGGGGACGAACTTTCAATAAGTAGGGGAGTTTGTAACACCCCTAGAAAGCCTAGATAAAGTAAGGGCAATGAGAGTACGAATGTAATGAAAAGAATGTGTAGATAGTCTACGTTAAATGTTACGATGGGAAGGATTTAGATGATTAAAACTTTATGAAAGAAAATAAAGTTGAGAATATAAATCATCTATGCATGATTTATAGAATTAATGTAGACAAAAGGAAGAAATATGAGATAATATATACATGTATGAAATATTTATGCATAATGCATAATATTGTAATATATGAATTATTATGTACAAAAGAAAATAAAATGTTAGAAGAGAGATTGAACCTTGGATCTCTTGTAAGGAACATGTATAGGATATCAAAGGGGATAGGAGAATGATTGATAAGGAGAGAAAGGATTAAGTAGTTAAGAATAAGAAAGGATTCTTTTTAATTAAAAGGAAAAGGAAGTAAAAAGAAGTAAAAATATACATAACCAAGTTTTGATCCTTGGTTCTCTTGTGGATGCATGCATGTGTTAACCAAGTGTGATAGGAGTGAATATTGTAAGAGGAGAGATGGGAATTATAATTAAAGGAAAGAAAGGAGAGAAATTAAGAGAAAGAAAAGAGAGAAACTCAAGAAGCATTTCTCTAGCATATTCTTTCTCATTAAGAGAAGAAGTAAATGAGGAGGATGAATCAAGTCAAGTTTTCCTCCCCTCACTTTAGTATAAATAGGCATGGAGGGGGGGGCTTCATCCTCAACTCACTCTCCTCCTCTCCTCCATTTGTGCCGAGCACTCTCCCTCCCTCTTTCCTCTTGTTGCCGAGAGCAACAACTCTCCCCCTTCTTTCTTTCTTTTTGTTGCCGAGCAACACAAGAGGAAGAAGTCTCTTCTTCCTCCCCCTCTCCACCAAAAGACCTAGCTTCCTCCATTGGTGCCGAGCAAAGCAAGCAAGAAGAAGAAAGGTCCACAAGCAAGTTCTCAAACCTAGGAAACTTAAGCAAAGAATGTAAGCTTCCCCTCACCTGCGGTACAAGGCTTTCATGTGATTTTCGGATTCTTTTTCTATGCCTTGAAAGAAAGTTTTCCCCTATGTTTGTATACATATATGATGCATGATCAGAGGTGTATGTAACCCTAGAATTTCAATCAAAAATATTGTAAATAGGTTAGGAAAATTATTGTCTAACCAAACTAGTGCAAGTTTCCCTCTATGAAATGCTAAGGACCTTCCTATGGTTTTCTTGCTTGGAAGTTGATTGGAACCAAAAGAACCCCACTCTCATGTTTCGGCCAAGAAAGAATTTAGGGTTAGGAGGACCTTGAATTTAAAATAACTATGCTTATATGACATGATATAAAGTTCTTAAGAGTTGTATACTTGTATGTTGAAAGAAACTCATGAACCTTACTCTTAATATTTCGGCCATGGTAAGGTGATAGTTTAGAGAAGCTTAAACAAAATTCTAATATGCTCAATGACCTCTGTGATATTATGAAAGATGATTAATGCTCTCATGTTTAATTGGAATGTAGAAAATTAGTTACATGATTTATGACATGTAAGATCACAAGAGTCCTAGCTTGTTTATGATCCAACCTTGTGTATGATGTTCTTAGTAAATCTTGCTATGAAATTTACTTAGGTTTCCCATGCTTTAGGCCACTTAAAGGAAGTTTATATTCTATGAATTTTGGCCAAGTAAGGTTTAAAGGACCTAGAGGCCTTGGAAATGAAACCTAAGGGGTTAAAAGTACTTCTTATGAAAACTTGATAATGTGTGAATGTGATACATGTTTGTATGACCTAAATGAATCATTATGTATTCGGCCATGAAGGGATAGATGCCCTAGAAACCCTAGAACAAAAATTAAATATGTCTATGCATGCTGTATGAAAATGATATGATAATAAGTTAGAATGCATGATTGCTTTAGTTACGAAATGATATGCATAATGAAGTTATATTATGAAATATGTCATGATGTGTTATAGCATAGAAAATGTAAAACATAATGAAAAGAAATGAAGTTATGTTATGATATGTGAGAGCATAGAAGATGCTATACATAATGAAAAGAAATGAAAAGAATAAATGCATGAAAGATTGTTAAGGACATGATATGATAGTTATGCATGATAAGTTATTTTATGGTTTGTACCAAGGGTGGGCTCCGTAAACGCCCCGGGGTCGATGGAGTAAGACTCGGGCCTCGTCAGTAATGGGCCTTTGAGTGCCCTAGGTCGATGGAGTAAGACTCGGGCCTAGTATGTATCCATGGTAGGGCTCAAGACTTGCTACCTTGGACCTACGCATTATGTATGTGGTACAAACCGGGATCCCAAATGATGATGATATTAATTTCAAGTACTATTAAGTATAAGTTTTCAAATTCACGATGCATTGCCTACATTCATATGTGCTTGAATTATATGATGATATGATATAATGTCATGTGATATTATGATATGAATACGATGCCCTTGTATGTCTCATGCTTGTGATTTATTTGTTTTATGATATGATATTCATGCTTCTATGAAATGATATGTGAATAAGAAATATGCATGATATGTTTGAATAGAATGATATGTTATGTTATGATTAGTTGAGACGATGATATGTTGATCCATTCTTGATATACGATGATTCTCGGTTTTAGTGAGTAGGAAAGGAACTTACTGAGCCATGAGTGCTCATAGCTTACTTTCCTTGTACCGCAGATAAAAGAGAAAGCTGGATGTACAACGGAGCAGCAGGAGGAGCAGATAGTGATGTGTGTGGTGGTGGCTCGGCAAGAACGATTCGGACAAATTAATATTTTTAGTTATAAGTTCAATATATGCACATTTGAACAAATCAAAATATGTGATATTATGTTTAATAAATTAAATTCTTTAAAGTTTTTATTCTTCCGCTGTTATAACTAAAGCATGTACGTAAGTAGTATAAGATCGTAGCGCCGCCCTTGGGTAAGAAGGGTGGGCGTTACATCAAAAACACTTAAATACTTAGGTTTAAGTTAATTAAATGTAAGTAAATTCCTCAATCAACCCCTAACTAAAATAGGTATTCCAAACAGGTTTTTCATTTAGGCCACAAATTCATCCCCTTAAACTCATCATACGAACTCCGTAAAATTCCCAGAAAATTCCTATAAATTCTTGTAAATCCCATAAACTTATCTGTCAAATAATATTATTATTTAATTATTATTTGGGTACCATATTTTACATTCTCCCCCACTAATAAAAATTTGATCCCCAAATTTACTGGTCAACTTAGGGACCCTCATCTAAGTGTAACAATCCAACAACATACTCATATACAGCTTCATCCAAATATCCTTAACAAACCTCTAACTGCAAGGTATGACTCTGTGGGTTATGAGCTCATCCTGCTTCCGCTACTCTCACACTGTTGTCTAGCCAACTATGAGTAAATCAACCATCTCCAAAATCCACAACACCTAGTATCAGCCAATCCTCTTACATCCACATTAAGCCCTCAGTCTGTTCATCTATCTAAAGATGTAAAGCGGTTCAAAAATAGAATTTTATACTCATGGTCTGCTGTAAAATCTTCCACTATCATGATGTGAATCATGAATCTCCATTCCAGTATCCGAATCTACTGAAATAATCTTACTAACCAAATCTGCACACTTCTTACCGATCCGTCGGACGGATTCGTTGGATCGATTGGTAGAGTTATACTGCAGAGAGATCACCAGATTGCATGGTATACCTCTGAGTATTATATCTGATAGAGATCCATGATTTACCTCTCGATTTTGGTAGAGTCTCCAGTAGGCCATGGGTACGGAACTCCGTTTTAGTACTGCATTTCACCCTCAGACGGATGGACAGTCGGAGCGTACTATTCAGACATTGGAGGATCTATTGAGGTCTTGTGTTATGGATTTCGGCGGTAGCTCGGAGGATCATTTGCACTTGGTGGAGTTTGCATACAATAACAGTTACCACTCAGCGATTCAGATGGAACCATTCGAGGCATTATATGGCAGAGCATGCAGATCTCCTACTTTATGGGATGAGGTTGGAGAATCGTCAGTCTTGGGCCCCCAGAGTATTCAGCGAGATGCAGAGTTGGTTGGCACCATCAGACGCAGAATGTCAGAAGCCCAGGACCGACAGAAAAGCTACGCGGATTGGAGACGGAGACCTTTAGAGTTTTCTGTGGACGATCATGTGTTCCTGCGAGTGTCTCCTACCAAGGGAGTTAGGAGATTTGGATTAAAAGGGAAGTTAGCTCCTCGTTACATCGGACCCTTTCAGATACTTGAGAGGATCGGTGAGGTAGCATATCGACTGGCACTGCCTCCTTCACTTGCCGGGGTGCATGATGTATTTCACGTATCTATGTTGAGGAAATATGTACCACACCCTACGCATATTTTGACAGATGTCTCGATCACCCTTCAGCCAGATGTAACATATGAGGAGGTTCTAGTGCGGATATTGGATCGCAAGGAACGCTAGCTGCGAAACAAGACAATCTGATTGGTCAAGGTTGGATGGGAGCATCATTCAGATGACGAGGCAACCTGGGAGCTGGAGGATGAGATCCGAGCACGGTACCCGTGGTTGTTTGATGAAGGTATGTAGGTTATTTCATTTAATGATTGACTTCGCATGTCGTTGGTCGTTTATTGCATTTATGTTGTAAATTTGGGGACCAAATTCTTATTAGAGGGGGAGAATGTGAGATACGGCAAAATAAAATAACCTATAACGATTTATGGGAATTTTTAGACATTTTTCCGGATTTAATTGGAGGACTTATGATAGTGTTTAAAGGGATAATGGAAATCACCATTTGAGAGGCTTATTAGGGAGTTAATTAGGTGGAGTAATTAAACCCTACCTATATAAGCAAGGAGCTACAGTAGCTCGAGCCCTAAATGCCGCCTCCCTGCCTTTTTCCTCTGATATCGCCGAACTCACGCCCCTTCACCCGATTTCGTCGACCTAGCGCCGCGACGATCTCTGCACCCGGGCTCACGGCGACGTTTAGCCGTCGCTCGCCAGAGCCTCTTCCCCTTTGTCTACAACTCCTCCTCCCCTCTCCAGATCACTGTTTCACACAAGGGATTCTCGGTTGGGTGAGGAGGTTCCGGCTTCGGCGTCGTTGGAGATTGGATCGACGAGTCCCGGGTCATTTTTAGTGGAGAGGGTACACTCCAGACGGAGGTCTCGCTTTTCCCGAGCTCTAGAACTAAGCTGAGTTCGTCAGAGTTCTCTTCGTCAACGGCAGAGGTTCCCGGCATCAAGGTGTTGAGGTATGGATTGTCTCGATTAGGGATTTATTGCTCTGGATCTACGAATTGAGGTCAGTAGGGGGAATTGGGGTAACGTGAGCTGTTTCTTAGCAGTGCCTCTCGGTGCAGGACTCGGGTAGAACCTCCAGGAGCATACCTCGCCAGAAGGGCATCTTCAGCAGTGGGATTTTTCGGCCGTGAGTCACTGGGTAAGTCACCTTTAGCTTCGATTATAAGCCTGAAGTTTAAAGTGTTAGATTTCAGTAGGGATTTGGTGTTGATTGAAGTAATTGTGTATGGTTGTGGATTTGGGCGTGGTACTGATTAGAGGCATTTCTAATGTCCTTGCTTCGAAGAGGGTGGGGTGCTGGATTCGTGGCAATGAACAGCTCCACTATGCTTGTGCCGGCGATTTCATTTTTCGGACAGAGGCTAGCAGAAGCGATTTGGTTGCTCTAAGGTAAGGTAGACATCTGTTAAAGCTTATATTGTGGTATAGGGGACAAATGCATGATTTGGGGGAAACCTAATTTTATGATCTGAAGGTATACAGTTAGGGCTGTGGATTGGGTATTAGTAGATCAGAATGGTTTCGTTGGGGTAATGAATGAAACTTGGATTTAATTCATCTTTCATGTACACTAGTATAGTTATTCAGTTTCATATGTAGTTAGTTAAATTTTGTACGTTGATACAGGACTTTGATCGAGGCGGGTATTGTGACGAGGTTGACGTCGAATTCAGCCTACATTTGAGGCGGGTACTTCTTACTTGTTTCTTTAGTTATAGTTCTTGGTGCATGAGTAGCCCAGATAAAGTAGTGTTTATCTTAACTCCACTCATTTTATTTCTTGTGCTTGATACTTTATCCACTCAATCTTCGAGATGCTCACTTTTGTATCTATACAGTCTCCCGTTGTTATTCTTGATAACTAGCAGATACTATATGCCATGTTTACATGTTTGACTACTGTTTATTTATGCTTAGTATTGAGCATGCGGATTCATGTAGCATACCTGATTTCCTGTTATATATATATATGATGACTGTTGCATTATTTGCATCATGTCATTGCATGCATAGCCAACGACTTTGGCTCCCTTGTGGTTGAGACGGTCGTTGGCCTGGGCCGCACGCTCGGCCACTCATGGGTAGTGGTATCTTGGAGCGTGCCACATGTCCTGTCATGCCCCCCACTCGCACACTCATGGGTAATGTCTGCTGGAGTCGCGGGCAGCA
This sequence comes from Zingiber officinale, assembly GCF_018446385.1. NCBI lineage: Eukaryota > Viridiplantae > Streptophyta > Magnoliopsida > Zingiberales > Zingiberaceae > Zingiber > Zingiber officinale. Next base: position 52,846,844 of record NC_055987.1, on the reverse strand, counting down.
GGGACCCCCGTTGCAGACGTGGCTATTCAGCTACTATGCAACTGTCCCCTCGGCCACTCGAGAGTAGTGGCAGCTGGAGTGGTGTACAGTTTGTCATTGTCCCGGCCTCTCGTCCATACTGGGGTCACGGACTTGAGGGGTGGGCGGGATTGACCATCCGTGCATACGCTACTTTTTTTTTAAGTTAGAGCCCTATAGCCAATCATTTGATGATTGTATGGATTCATTGTATCATATTCTTGTATATTAATAAAGGCATTTAGTTTGGTTATTATACTTACTTATATTGGTGCCAAATAAACTAAGTATAATAGCATCCTTGAGTAGAAGGTTCTCAACTATATCAATCGGTTAGTTGAACCGATAGTGAGATGATATAGGGAACACTACTCTAAATCATTCCTAGTCGAGTATTAACATTCAGGGACAATGTTAATGCAATAAGACTAGCATGTAGGTCAACTCGATGACTTGATCTCACAAGTCATGGATATGGAGATATCAAGTTGACACATGGGTATGCATTGGAGAATGTATACTGAATGACCCACCATGAGAAAGTATCATGGATCGTTATATGAGTGTCATATACTTTCTCATGTGGCTATTAGTATGACTATTAGTCCTTAGACCTGAAGTCACCATGGATCCCTACATAAGGAGTTATGTACTTTGGTTTCGTCAAACGTCACCCGTAACTAGGTGGACTATAAAGGCGATTACTGGGTATATAACGAATTATGTAGAGGGATGTAAGTGATGTAGATGGGATCTATCCCTCCCATATGACGGGAGCGACATCGGTATTCTTGATAGAGTGAGACCACTAAGTGCATGGCCATGCCCAAATGAGTCAACATTAGATGTTGAGCTCATTTGATCGAGTGAGTCTACTTGGAGTTCAAGATTTAGATTGATTAGAGGATGACACGGTCTATGCCTCATATTGATCAATCTAGATGTCTAGGATAGAAGGACAATGTCACATATTGTGAGGAGTCACAATTAGTAGTCACAAGGTAATGTTGGATCTCAACATTCTTATAACTTGGGTAGCAATGATGTATTGCTAGATGCCACTAATTGCTTATGTTTCTAAAGGAGTTTAGAAACATTGCCAACATTACAAGAACCTATTGGGTCACACACAAAGAACAAGTGGATGGAGATTTGGTTCAAATGATGAACCAATTGGATTAGGTTCATATGATGCACCAAAGATTTGATTCAAATTAGACTTATTGAGTTAGACTCAATTATATTCAATTGTTGAATGAGTCTAATTTAAATATGATTCATTGAGTCAATTTATATTAATGAATTGAGATTCATTAAATTGAAATTGACTTGAATCAAAGGTTGGATTTAACTCAACAAGGAAGAAATTGGTCAATTTTGACTTGACCAAATAGAAGTTGAAACATCAAGTTTGACTTGATGTATTGCCACATCATAAGGATGACCCATCCTTGCCACATCACCTCCACCTCATGAGGCATGCCACCTCATGGGGGTTACACCCTCCTCTTGGCTTTAATGTGGCCGGCCACATTAATGGGGAGGTTACAAGATGTGGCCGGCCACACATTAGTGGTGGAGGTTTCGGTTGTGTGGTATTATGGTGCATTCAATTCATTTTTATTCCTCCATGCTTCTTCCTCCTCTCCCTCTTGCTGTTGCCGTGGGGTTTTGGAAGGTGAGAAGGTGTTGAGTTTCATCCAAGAAAAGATAAGAGAGTGTGAAGGACACAAGACGAGGATACTACTAGTTGAGTATGTGAGAGTCTTCTTGTTTTTCTCTCCTTTTCTTTTTCAAATTCTATCCGAGAGCTCTAGAAAGTGCTAGCACACTTGGGGCTCTCTTCTCCATCCTTGAGTGCTAGAGAGCACTCCTTGTTCGTGTGGATATCACTAGAGAAGTATCTACCTTGATACTTTGGAGATCCGACACGTACCTTGGACGAGCGGGAATTTTGCGAGGGCACGCTTCAAAGGTAAAAGCTCTCAACACATAGATCTAGGAGTAGATCTAAAGTTTTTGAAACTCGTACTTGTATTTCATTCAATTTTTTCCTTACACGGAACTACGGCTTTGGGTGATTCGGGGTTTTCGCGGCCCGAAAAACCCAACAGTGGTATCAGAGCCACGTGCAAGGCTTGTACGAGTTTAATTTTTGGTTTTATGTAAACTAAACCTTCTGTGATTTTCTATAAAATTTAGTTTTTTATGTTTTTATGGGTAATTTGTCCATAGAAGCGAAGCACAAGTATCTCGGCACTTGTAGGCTTCGGCTAGCGGGAAGTTTTTCCTTAAACGGCTTCGTTTTGCCCCAAATCCGTTTGGGATAGTGGGCTTGGTTGCCATTAGATCGTAAAGGAGCAACTCATGATGGTTAGATCGTGGGTAGGGGTACTGCCCCTAACCCCGCAAGGGGATTTGCTCCGCGATTGCACCCGAAATCGCTAAAAACGAACCTGTCGGGAAGATTTTTCTGAAACGGCAATGTCTCGACCCAAATCGTTTTGGGACAGCGAGTTTAGGCGCTGTTGGATCGCAAAGGAACCCTCGCAATGGTTAGATCGCGGGTAGGGGCGCTGCCCCTGGCCCCGCAAGGGGATCCGTTCCGCGATTGCGCCCGAAACCGCTAAACGGGACCGCCGGGAAATTTTACTCGTAAAAATTGTAAAAAATTAATTTTTAAAATTATAGAAAATTATGAAAATATATAATTTTGAATTATTTATTAATTTTGTGATAGTCATGGCCCAAAAACCCAATATGATTGGATTGTGTTGTAATTCATAATACGGCCTGCGTGCCGTTATGTGTTTGCGCGTGTTATATGTTTTTATTTTTCTGCGACCTGCGCGTCGTGTCTTTCTCATATATTCTGGTTGTAAATTAGATTTAGACTCGAATGTAACTCGAGTTTCAAATTGTAATGTACAAATTGGAGCGGTGGAGGGTCCACACGAGACAGAGTTCCGAGGCGGGCACGAGCAACACAAGGTGGTCAAAGGGAGGAGCTTAGAGAAGCTATTGACCCTAGGTTGACCATTCGATCTTCTCATTGGCTTGAGAAGATCATAGTGGGGCCATGACTAAATCACAAATAGATTAATTAGTTAATTGCTTATGTATATGATGCATGTTTAATAAGTAATTAATTAATTAGTGCCTTACGATTAGATTAGATCTAAGTCGTGCACATGATGCACCCTTGCGATTAGATTAGATCTAAGTCATGCACAAGATGCATCCTTTTCGATTAGATTAGATCTCGATCGAACCAACTCTAAATGCCTAACCGTGCCGTGATACCTATCACTACCTCAATCACATGTATTGTTGAATCTGCTAAAGCAGAGCAATACATATTATCTTGGTAGGGTACGGAGGGACAATCTTGGTCCCGCCTATCAACTCATGGGTAAATACAAACTCAATTAGATTGAGTATTCCTAGTTGCTCGGTTAGATCGAGTCAACTATAGGCATTCTTCCAACGGTTGGAAAAGATAGGTCAAAATCACATCTATATTAACTCTCGGGCGTATTAGCCAAAGCTAACTCGAGTTTTAATATAAATGCGGATATTGATTTTATAAACAAGAGTTGCATAGAGATGTAATTGGTAATCGTTACCTACCGATCATACTAAGCCTTGGGCATATTAGCCAAAGCTAACTCAAGGGTTAGTATGATATGGATCTTGTCCCACAAGAATTATAGAATTCAGTGGGAGCATCATTTAATTAAAGGCCTAATTAAATGATTTTAAAAGAATATGATATTTATTTCTGCAAATTTTTTGTTGTAGATAACCATGACGTCGAATACGAACTCTTTCTCCCTGCGTTCTGTCCTTAAGAAGGACAAGCTCAACGGAGCAAATTTCCTAGACTGGTACAAGAACCTGAGAATAGTTCTCACTCAGGAACGTAAAATGTACGTTCTGGAGCAGCCCATTCCGGAGGCTCCTCCTGCCACTGCCACGCGAGCTGACCGGGATGCTTACAAGAAGCATCAAGATGACGCATTAGATGTGTCCTGTCTAATGCTCGCAACCATGAACTCTGAGCTTCAGAAGCAACATGAGTTGATGTGTGCTTACAATATGGTTGAACATCTTCGTCAACTATATCAAGGACAAGCAGGGCACTGGAAGAGGAACTTCACAGGATACCTGGAAGATCTTAACAAGAAGAGAAATAAGATTTCTACTTCAGGTATAAATGTTATAGAAGTCAACCTCTCTATTTCTTCGTCGTGGGTATTAGATACCAGATGTGCTTCGCACATTTGTACTAATGTACAAGCACTGAGAAATAGCAGAGCATTGACAAAGGGCGAGATAGACCTACGAGTAGGCAATAGAGCACGGGTTGCTGCTGTTGCTGTAGGGACTTATTTTCTATCTCTGCCCTCTGAGCTTATACTAGAGTTAGACGATTGTTGTTATGTGCCTGCATTGACTAAGAACATTATATCAATTTCTTGTTTGGACAAGAAAGGATTCTCGTTTATAATAAAGAACAAATGTTGTTCTGTCTATTTAAACGATATGTTCTATTGTAGTGCACCTCTGATGAACGGACTCTATATTCTAGACCGTGAGAGCTCTATCTATAATGTTAGTACCAAGAGGTTCAAATTGAACGATATGAACCACACCTATCTCTGGCACTGTCGCTTAGGTCATATAAATGACAAGCGCTTATCCCAGCTCCATAAGGATGGTTTGCTGGACTCATTTGATTTTGAATCATATGAGATATGCGAGTTATGCCTACGAGGCAAGATGACCAAGACTCCCTTTAGTGGGCACAGCGAGAGAGCGACTGATTTGTTAGGACTCATACATAGTGATGTATGTGGCCCTTTCAATGTCGCTGCTAGAGACGGTTATAGATACTTCATCATATTTACTGATGACTTCAGTAGATATGGTTATGTGTACTTGATGACACATAAGTCTGAATCCTTTGAAAAGTTCAAAGAATTCAAGAATGAAGTACAGAACCAGCTTGGCAAGAGTATTAAAATACTTCGATCAGATCGAGGTGGTGAATACTTAAGCCATGAGTTTCGTGACTATTTAGCTGAGTGTGGGATTCTATCCCAACTCACTCCTCCTGGAACACCACAATGGAATGGTGTATCCGAAAGGAGGAATCGTATCCTATTAGATATGGTACGATCTATGATGAGTCACACAGATCTTCCGACATACCTTTGGGGCTATGCTCTAGACACGGCAACTTTCATTCTCAACCGAGTTCCATCCAAGGCCGTGATAAAGACACCATATAGGATATGGACTGGGAGAGATGCCCAGGTGTCTTTCATGAGGATTTGGGGCTGTGAGGCTTACGTACGACGTCAAGTCTCAGACAAATTAGGACCCAAATCCGACAAGTGCTATTTCATCGGATATCCCAAGGAAACTAAGGGATATTACTTCTACATTCCCAGTCAGCACAAGGTAGTTGTGGCAAAGACTGGGGTCTTTCTAGAAAGGGACTTTGTTTCTAGAAAGACTAGTGGGAGCACGTTCGATCTTGAAGAAGTTCAAGATGCGAATACTAGCACTGAAGCCTCGATGGAAGTTGAACTGGAACCACAAAGTGTTGTGGATGATGTTCCACAAGGAGTTGAGGAACAACAACCAGTTCAAGTAGACATACCTCTTCGCAGGTCTGATAGGGTGCGTCGTCAGCCTGAGAGATACTCGTTTCTCTTGTCTGAGCATGATGACGTTGTGCTCATAGAGGATGAGCCTACCACCTATCAGGAAGCTGTGATGAGACCAGATTCCGAGAAATGGCTAGAGGCCATGAGATCCGAGATGGAATCCATGTACACCAACCAAGTATGGACTTTGGTTGATCCAACTGAAGGGGTAAAACCCATTGGGTGCAAGTGGGTCTTTAAGAGAAAGACTGACATGGATGGACTTATCTATAAGGGTCGCTTGGTAGCTAAAGGTTTCAAGCAGATTCATGGTATTGACTATGATGAAACCTTTTCTCCAGTAGCGATGTTTAAGTCCATTCGGATCATGCTTGCTATTGCAGCCTACCATGACTATGAGATATGGCAGATGGATGTCAAAATCACGTTTCTAAATGGAAACCTACTCGAGGATGTGTACATGACACAACCTGAGGGTTTTGTAGATCCACAGCATACTAGTAAAGTATGCAAGCTGCATAGGTCCATATATGAACTAAAGCAAGCATCTCGGAGCTGGAATCTTTGATTCGATGATGCAATCAAACAGTTTGGATTCATCAAGAATGAAGATGAGCCTTGTGTCTACAAGAAGGTTATAGAGAACACAGTTGTCTTCCTCATATTGTATGTGGATGACATACTACTTATTGGGAAGGACATCCCTATGCTTCAGTCTGTGAAGACCTGGCTAGGGAGTTGCTTCTCAATGAAGGATTTAGGTGAGGTATCCCGCATTCTAGGGATACAGATCTATAGAGATAGATCTAAGAGATTGCTTGGCCTAAGTCAGAGTACATACATTGACAAGGTACTCCTTCGGTTTGCCATGCAGAACTCCAAGAAGGGATTTCTGTCGATGTCACATGGCGTGAGTCTTTCGAAGACTCAAGGTCCCTCTTCTAGAGAGGAGAGAGAGCGCATGGATCAGATCCCTTATGCCTCAGCCATAGGATCGATCATGTACGCCATGCTATGTACTCGACTTGATGTCTCGTATGCTTTGAGCATGACGAGCAGATACCAGTCAGATCCAGGTGAAAGTCACTGGATAGCGGTCAAGAATATTCTTAAGTACTTAAGAAGGACTAAAGAATATTTTTTGATATATGGCAATGATGTGCTAGCTGTAAAGGGTTACAGTGATGCTAGCTTCCAGACTGACCAGGATGATTATAGATCACAGTCGGGGTTCGTATTTTGCATTAATGGTGGTGCTGTCAGCTGGAAGAGTTCAAAGCAAGATACAGTAGCTGATTCTACAACAGAAGCCAAGTACATTGCTGCATCAGAGGCAGCAAAGGAGGCAGTTTGGATCCGCAAGTTCATCACTGAACTTGGGGTGGTTCCTAGCATTGCTGACCCCATTGAGCTCTATTGTGACAACAATGGAGCTATAGCACAGGCGAAGGAACCTCGCTCACACCAGCGGACCAAACACATACTACGGCGCTTCCATCTCATTCGAGAGAGGAGATGTGAAGATTTGCAGAGTACCTACAGAGGCTAACATCGCAGATCCCTTGACCAAGGCTTTGGCACAGAGAAAGCATGATGGTCACACTAGGTCATTAGGCCTTAGAGCCTATACTGATTGGCACTAGTGCTAGTGGGAGATTGTTAGTTAGAGCCCTAGAGCCAATCATTTGATGATTGTATGGACTCATTGTATCATATTCTTGTATATTAATAAAGGCATTTAGTTTGGTTATTATACTTACTTATATTGGTGCCAAATAAACTAAGTATAATAGCGTCCTTGAGTAGAAGGTTCTCACCTATATCAATCGGTTAGTTGAACCGATAGTGAGATGATATAGGGAACACTACTCTAAATCATTCCTAGTCGAGTATTAACATTCAGGGACAATGTTAATGCAATAAGACTAGCATGTAGGTCAACTCGATGACTTGATCTCACAAGTCATGGATATGGAGAGATCAAGTTGACACATGGGTATGCATTGGAGAATGTATACTGAATGACCCGCCATGAGAAAGTATCATGGATCATTATATGAGTGTCATATACTTTCTCATGTGGCTATTAGTATGACTATTAGTCCTTAGACCTGAAGTCACCATGGATCCCTACATAAGGAGTTATGTACTTTGGTTTCGTCAAACGTCACCCGTAACTGGGTGGACTATAAAGGCGATTACTGGGTATATAACGAATTATGTAGAGGGATGTAAGTGATGTAGATGGGATCTATCCCTCCCATATGACGGGAGCGACATCGGTATTCTTGATAGAGTGAGACCACTAAGTGCATGGCCATGCCCAAATGAGTCAACATTAGATGTTGAGCTCATTTGATCGAGTGAGTCTACTTGGAGTTCAAGATTTAGATTGATTAGAGGATGACACGGTCTATGCCTCATATTGATCAATCTAGATGTCTAGGATAGAAGGACAATGTCACATATTGTGAGGAGTCACAATTAGTAGTCACAAGGTGATGTTGGATCTCAACATTCTTGTAACTTGGGTAGCAATGATGTATTGTTAGATGTCGCTCATTGCTTATGTTTCTAAAGGAGTTTAGAAACATTGCCAACGTTACAAGAACCTATTGGGTCACACACAAAGAATAAGTGGATGGAGATTTGGTTCATATGATGAACCAATTGGATTAGGTTCATATGATGCACCAAAGATTGGATTCAAATTAGACTTATTGAGTTAGACTCAATTAGATTCAATTGTTGAATGAGTCTATTTTAAATTTGATTCATTGAGTCAATTTATATTAATGAATTGAGATTCATTAAATTGAAATTGACTTGAATCAAAGGTTGGATTTAACTCAACAAGGAAGAAATGGTCAATTTTGACTTGACCAAATGGAAGTTGAAACATCAAGTTTAACTTGATGTATTGCCACATCATAAGGATGACTCATCCTTGCCACATCACCTCCACCTCATGAGGCATGCCACCTCATGGGGGTTACACCCTCCTCTTGGCTTTAATGTGGCCGGCCACATTAATGGGGAGGTTACAAGATGTGGCCGGCCACACATTAGTGGTGGAGGTTTCGGTTGTGTGGTATTATGGTGCATTCAATTCATTTTATTCCTCCATGCTTCTTCCTCCTCTCCCTCTTGCTGTTGCCATGGGGTTTTAGAAGGTGAGAAGGTGTTGAGTTTCATCCAAGAAAAGATAAGAGAGTGTGAAGGACACAAGAAGAGGATACTACTAGTTGAGTATGTGAGAGTCTTCTTGTTTTTCTCTCCTTTTCTCTTTCAAATTCTATCCGAGAGCTCTAGAAAGTGATAGCACACTTGGGGCTCTCTTCTCCATCCTTGAGTGCTAGAGAGCACTCCTTGTTCATGTGGATATCACTAGAGAAGTATCTACCTTGATACTTTGGAGATCCGACACGTACCTTGGACGAGAGGGAATTTTGCGAGGGCACGCTTCAAAGGTAAAAGCTCTCAACACATAGATCTAGGAGTAGATCTAAAGTTTTTGAAACTCGTACTTGTATTTCATTCGGTTTTTTCCTTGCACGGATCTACGACTTTGGGTGATTGGGGGTTTCCGCGACGCGAAAAGCGGTTTTCGCGGCCCGAAAAACCCAACATTTTTGATATACCTGCTTATGCTGTTTATGCTTACTTATGCAATTCTGTTATCACATATCTGTTATATATGCTTGGACACTGATTTCTATTATAGTATACTCTATATGTGATTCTGGTAGTTATGAGCAGTACTGTAGCAGTTTATGTTATCTCAGACCTTACACTGTTAGCCTAGGATATGGTTTCAGGTATGGATATATATACTTTGTTTACCCAGTAGTATCTGCTATTTATCTTTCCGAGACTGTATCCTTTTGTATTCCTGTTCTTTATAATACTCATGCACTGTCTATTCTATTACCCGCTGAGTCTTTATACTCACCACCCGCTTTGGTAATTTCACCAGGTAGTCGATAGATGACACAGTACACCGGAGGAGGTTCCCGACTGCCGGTCCCACGTCGCTTTCGAGGACGATTTTATGATTTTGGTTTTTATTTTATTGTGAGTTAAACCTTTGAATTTAGCATTGTAATAATTGGGCTGTGGACTTGTTATTTTGTATTTGGTTATTTTGTCGAAGAGTCAAGCCGGGCCGGCCCGCGGTGAGTTTTCGTTACTTTATACTTGTTATTCTTGCTTTTCGCTGTGTTTGATTTTACAGCCGTGTGGGCTGCATATTATCTACGTGGTTGTGATTTAGTTTGCATATGTATTATCTGTTGGTGATGTATACCGGTTCCATTTGTCACTGCTACAGGGGAGGTGTTGTCCGATTTTCGTCGGACAACCATACTCTCGGGGCGTGACACATATCATATCATGGCATGAATCTTAATAATAACATAACGTAAGGTAAACAACATATTATGACATAAATCTTATCATGACATAAGAAATAATCATATCATGGTAATCATATCTCAATATAAGAAATCATCATATCATGGTATAAATCATATCATACATAAGAAATCATCATATCATGGTAATCATATCTCAACATAAGAAATCATCATATCATGGTATAAATCATATCATAACATGGAGGTACATCAGAGCATAAGTGAAATCATCATAACATTTCTTTTCATAACATCAAGGCATCATATCATAACATATCTGTAAGCATTATTTTCATCATATCGTAAGCATGGATGCAAGATGTCCTTTAAAACATGGGAAATGTCATGTGCAATATGCCTTTCAAAACATGATTTATGTCATGTGTGAGATGTCTTAAAACAATATCATATAGTACTTGAAAATAATCTCAACATGAAAGGGGCCCAGCTTAGTACCACATACATATATAATGCGCGCATCCTAAGTAGACCCAAGGTAGCTAGTCTTGAACCTACTAGGAAACTAGGCCCGTAGCTCGGCCTAGGAACACGTAAGGAGCCCACCCTTTACTAGGCCCGTAATTCGACCTAGGGGCGCATAAGGAGCCCACCCTTTTGGTACAAGCCATTCAAAGTAAAATACATGTCATATCATATATCTATCTTTTCATAACATATTCAGGTCATTCATAGCATATCTTATTCATGTCATTCATAGCATATCAAGTTCATGTCATTCATAGCATATCATGGTCATGTCATTCATAGCATATCATGTTCATGTCATTCATATCATATCACATTCATGTCATTCATAGCATATCATGTTCATGTCATTCATGTCATTATAAGGTATGCATAAATGGGCACATAGCCATGCATACTTGGGCACATAGCCATCATACTTGTCTTTGGGCACATAGCCACCATATTTGGGAACATAGCCATCATATTTGGGTACATAATCATTTTAGGTATCATTCTCATGCATGGTTCATAAGCATATGTAAACAAGCAACATAATATATCATGGGAGGAAAAAGAAACATGATCATGCATTGATCACAAGTTAACTTCTCCTAATTCATATCATGGCAAGGGAAGTACATATTGAGTCATATCTTAGTCTAAATTCTCAACCCACTAAGGGTGGCCGAAACATGCATAGGCTCATTTAGGTTTCATGAAATCATACAAGCATATGAACCCACATTCATTTCTATAACATTTAACATAAGGAACATCATAAGCATATTTGATTTAGGTTCTATGCTTCCTAGATTCTAAATCCATCTTGGCCGAAACATACATGGTCCAAAACTTGGTTACAATAGCATGTAAATATGTGAATCTTAATCAATTTCCATGTATTTATCATACACATTCACATGAGCATATTAGGTTAAAGTTCAAGCTTCCTAAGTTCACCAAGTGTAAGTGGCCGAATGCTACAAAAGCATAGATTCTAAGCATATGAGTACCCTATAAATTTCATAGCATATCATAGAGAAAAACATAAACATGTTAGGGTTGAATTTAGGCTTGCCTAAGCCCTACATTTCATGTTGGCCGAAAGTTCATCATGAAAAACCTAACCCTAAGCAACATGAAATCTCAAGTGCATTATGTTATCTTCATATCTTTTCATAGGGTAAAACATAAGCAATCTAGATTTGAAGTTGAGCTTCCTTAAGGTATTAAATCCCTTAATGGCTGAAACCTTAAGGTAAGGTCCTACTAGTTCTAAGCAACATACAAGTATAAAACATCAATAGCACATTCACAACATATTATAGAAAAACTTCATACTTGATACCTCTTCTAGAAATTACAAGCATGTGAGTACCTTATGAATTTCATGGCATATCATGGGGAGGAATATAAACATGTTAGGGTTGAATTTAGGCTTGCCTAAGCCTTACATTTTAGGTTGGCCGAAAGTTTATCATGTGAAAAACCTAACCCTAAGCAACATAAATCTCAAGGGCTTTATGTTACTTTCCATATCTTTTCATAAGGTAAAACATAAGCAAGCTAGATTTGAGGTTGAGCCTCCTTAGGGTAATAAATCCCTTCATGGCCGAAAACTTAGGGTAGGTTCCTACTAGTTCTTAACAACATACAAGTAAAAACATCAACGAAAATATTCATAATACATCATAGAAGTGATCATAGGCATGTTAGTTTTTTAATTGAGCTTCCCTAGGTTTTAAGCCTCTTCATGGCCGAACCCTAAGGTAGAGTATCACCTAACTCCAAGCCTTATACAAGCATGAAATATCAAGGTATTATTCATAACATATCATGAGGAAAAACTTAAACATATTGGTTTTGGTTTTAAGCTTCCATGAACTTTACAAGTATCCTAACCGAAATTTCTAAAGGAAACTCTAGGTTATAAATTCATATAAACCCGAACAAAAATCATATAACCACTTGTACCACAGGTGAGGGGATACTCACATCCTCTTGCTTGGTCTTTTTCCTAAGAGAAGGTACCCTTTGTGAAAAGAAAGAAGAGAGCTTCTCCTCCTAGTGCTCCTTTTTGTTTCTCTTGCTTGTGAGAGGTAGATCTTGAGGGTTCCTTCTTGTGGTTTGGTTTCCTTAGGTAGAAAACCTTAGTTGGATTTTCGGGAAAGAAGAGAGGATGCTCTAGGTCACGACAAGGTGAGGGAAGGGAAGAAAAAATGAAGTTCCTTCTTGATTTTCCCTTTTATGCTAGGTGGAAGTAAGAGGCAAAAAGAGGCTTTGCTTTTCCCTCTTCTTAACTCATCTTTTATTCTCTTAATGATGAAGAAATGTCTTCATTCATCCCC